>NC_086107.1:86090692-86443395 GCF_963921235.1 Mobula hypostoma | reverse complement strand
GATGCCGCTACCTTGCGGGGGTCTGCTAAGACAGCAGACAAAGTTGTTTTAACCCACAAGGTTGAGTTTACTCCAGATGAGTTTTCTGGAGAGTAGCTGGGAGGTTCAGGGTAACCTTGAATTTGAAACTGGCACAAGTGATGATAGCCTAGAAGAGGCAGCTGTCCCAATTGCCTGTGTTCAGGTTGTTGAAGTACCTGTGGATTCACAGGGTACTGAACCTTGTGTTGAAGCTCAGTTAGGGTCTGAGGTGTCTGATTCGGTTGACAAGGAATGCATTCCTTTTGTGTCAGGTGATCTTGGTTCAGTGAACAAGGGGCTAACCTTGGTACCAGTGGAAATTGAGGATTCTCCCAGTCACTTGTATTAGACTGTGTTCTAAAAGTTGGTGATGAGATGAAAATTGCTGAGGTAAATATTATTGAAGATATTGAGGAATATGTTTCTGGACTTTTGAATAAAGAACTTGTGAAGTTTGGATTGATTTCATGACCTTTGACCCTGCATTCCGGACAGCAGCCTGCTGAAGAAGTATGTGCCACTCTGCTGAATTTTGGTTTAACATTTGGATGTAAACACCTTCAAAGTTGTGGAGTTGCTTTTCACGATTGTGATGTGGAGAAAAAGGATTGTTTTGGTTTTGAGAGGCCATTTGAAGAGGTTACTATGGAGACGGATTGAGCTGAAGGTTGTAACAATGGAATAAATGGATTGTTTGGAATTTTCACAATATACAAATGGTTTTCGTAAGTCTGGTAATAGTGCTGAGTTTAGTAAACATTGGGGGTAGGTTGACGCTTATCCAGGGTGATGTTTATTCAGCAGTGCAGCTAACGAGCAAGCCTGCTGCTGAAGACCCAGCCATGGATACTGATGTTCACCCCGCACGCGCAGTAACTCGAAGCTTGTCAAAAAAGTCTGCTGATGCTCATGATGATTTATCAGAGACTTTCCTACTATCCCTATTCCAACAGGACTTAGAGGGTAGTAAGGCTGATGAGAAAGGCTTGTCCTTATCTAGAAAGGAATTCATAGACGAACAGAAGCGAGATTCTGAAGTTGTGGCTTTAAAGGAGACATCCCTCTCTGATGATGAAATTCAGAAAGAGTCAGTGGGATACTACCTTAAAGATGGGGTGTTACTGAGGAAGAGGAGACCAACCACTGTGCTTGAAATTGAGGATTGGGCTATTGTGAACCAAGTTGTGGTCCCAAATGTTTACGGAGCTGAAGTTTTAAACCTAGCCCATAATAACCCTTTAGGTGACATTTTGGGGTAAAGAAGACAGTGCACAGGATTATGAGGGAATTTTATTGGCCCAGTGTGAGGAAGGATACTGTGAATTATTGCAAAATTTGCCATATGTGCCAGGTGGTGGGAAAACCTAATCAGGCCATCCCAAAAGCTCCACTTTGGCTAATACCTGCTTTTGGTGAACCGTTTTCCCGAATCATAGGGAATTGTGTTGGCCCACTGCCAAAAACTGCAGCTGGCCATCAGTATGTGTTAACTAAAATGTGTGCCACTTCTAGGTTCCCCGAGGCAGTTCCTCTTCGAAATATTAGGCTAAAACAGTGGTGAAGGATCTCATGAAGTTTCTTACCATGGTTGGTTTGCCCAAAGAAATTCAATCCGGCCAGGGCAGTAACTTTACATCGGGAGTATTCCACCATATAGTTTCTGAGCTGGGGGCTAAACAAATTGTGTCATCTACATGCCACCCGGAGTCCCAAGGAGCCTTGGAACGGTTCCATTCCACTTTGAAGACAACGATTAAAACCTACTATTATGAGAATAACAGGGAGTGGGATGAAGGTATATACTTACTTCTCTTTGTTGTTAGAGACTCAATTCATGAATCATTAGGGTTTAGTCCGTTTGAGCTTGTTTTTCGTCACGGGCCCAGAGGATCTTTGACCTTGCTCAGAGAACAGTGGTCTGATCCGAAGGTATGTGTTAGTGTGCTGGATTATGTTTTGGAGTTTCGAGATAGGCTTAACAAGGCTTGTGACCTTGCAAAGCAGAATTTGCGAAACTCTCAAATTAAGATGAAGTTCTGGTATGATTGGAAAGCGAGGTTTAGAAAATACAGGGGCTTATAATGATGATTTGGTTGTATGGAATGACATGTGGGAAGAGCACATTGCGGCTGTAGAAAAGCTACTTGACAGCCTTTCTAAGGCCAATCTTACTGTTAACCTTGCCAATAGTGAGTTTGGTCATGCTACTGTTACTTATCTTAGCTACGTATTAGGCCAGGGCCAACTGGCTCCGGTACAGGCCAAGATTCAAGCTATTGCTGAGGTTCCCATTCTGACAGGCAAGAAAGCTTTAAGAAGGTTTTTAAGAATGGTTGGGTATTACTGTAAGTTTTGTAGGAACTTCGCAGATATCGCACTCCCCCTAACGAAACTACTTGTGAAGAGTGAAAGGTTTGTATGGAGTGAGCTTTGCCAGGAAGCCTTTGAACGACTAAAAACTATTGTGTTACCAACTTGTGCTAAAAGCACCTGATTTTTCAAAACCATTCTCTATAGCGACAGACGCTAGTGATGAAGCTTCTCGAAGAAATATAACGTGCACCAGAAAAATTATTCCACTGTTGAAAAGGAGTTGCTATCACTCATTCTGCCTTTACAACATTTTGAAGTCTGTTTGTCGTGCCCAGAAACCACTGGTGATTTACACGGATCGCAATCCATTAGTGTTTCTAACTAAGATGAAGGATAAGAGTAGAAGTTTATTAAACTGGAGTCTGATCTTGCATGAATACGACCTGAAAATAAAACATGTGAAAAGTACTGACAGCATTAGAGCTGATTGTTTATCCAGATGTTAAGTTAGAAGTTGTACACATATTACTCTGCTGTCTGATAATTATACATGTATTGTTTCAAACTTTGTAATCTACTTTTAAACCAAAAATTCTGCTCTTTGATCAAAATTTTTCACAAAAGGAGGGAACTGTGACGATATCCGGAGTTATTCATTATGGACTGTGCTTTTAAAATAAGAGAGAGAGCATGCAACTGTACAGCACAAACAACTTGTTATTGAGAGAGAGAGAGAGAGAGAGAGAGGGGCAAAGACTGCTCACGGTTTGTTTGGGATTTCTGCAAGGGCTGCCAGCTTCTGAATTCCTACACAGAGAGAGAAGGAAGGAGCTACTTGATGGACAGCTGGTGTTCAGCACAACAGTATTTAAACCAGTATAATTCCTTGTTTCGCAGGATACGCAGACGCACTAAGGTGTGGTGAAGTTACCACTATCCTGTTCAGGTACCCATGAATGTGGGACTGAGGAGCGATTGTGAGGGATTGATCTGTGATTATTAGTGCGTGAAAGAGCGACCCTGTGGAGTCTACCTGAGTGTCTAACCTTTGCCTGCGTTGGTAGACTATCACTTGAAGATGGTGCTCTTAAGTTGGTCAAGTTTGGCTAACTTGGAAGTCTCGGAGGACAATGGGAAGATCAATGGGATCAGCTCACCTGAAGAACTAGACACCTCCCTCTCTTTCCAACACTACTCAATTCAATACCATGAACGGAACTGATTTCATTTACCAATCATTGTAAGGCTGTATCCATTTACCTCCTAAGCTTGAAGAAGCTTGGCTTTTATATATTTCCACACTTATATATATAAAATCATTGCTAACCTGTTTGATATATCTGCATTTATATTACTGTATTGTGTAGTTACTAATAAACGAGCATTAGTTAACAGCAATACCAGACTCCAAGGTGTTTTCCATTTCCGCTGGTTATTTAACTCCTTCTGGGGTACGTAACACACCCTTCCTAATCAAGAACCTATCAATCTCCACTTTAAATATATCCAATGACATGGCCTCCATGGCCACCTGTAGCAAAGAATATCACAGATTCACCACCCACTGGCTAAAGAAATTCCACATCTCTGTTCCAAAAGCTGTGCCCTTTGGTCCTGGACTCTCATCTGTACGGAAACATCCATTCTATCGAGGTCTTTCAATATTCAAGATCCTTCTCATTCTTCTAAGCTCCAGCAGCTACACGCCCAGGGCCATCAAGCACTCCTTGTACATTGACCCTTTCAGTCCCAAAATCATTCTCACTAAGTTCCTCTGGACCCTCAAACTATCCACCACCACCACAAATCTGGAATAGTCCATCAATCCCACCCCCAAGTCTGCTACGCCTCCACCCCCTTGAAACTCTAACTGAGCTATATTTCCCTTTCTTTTGCCTCCCTCCTTTCTTAAAATGTGGAGTAAAATTTGCAGTTTTCCAGTCCTTCAGAATCATATCAGAATGCAGTGATTCTTGAGAGATCATTACTAATGCCTCCACAATCTCTTCCGCCTCCTGTTTCAGTACTCTGCGTACTAGTCCATCTGGTCCAGGTGGTTTGTCAACTTCTGCCCCCAACAGGTTCTGGCATATTCCTAGTTAGTCTCACTGAGTCGTGGCTGAAAGAAGATCATAGTTGAGAGCTTAAAATCCAAAGGTAGGCAGTTAGGCAGAGAGGATGGGGTGGCTCTGTTGGTAATAAATTAAATTAAATCCTAAAAAGAAGTCACATAGAATTGGAAGATGCAGAGCTCTTGTGAGTAGAATTAAGAAACTACAGGGGTAAAAATACCCTGATGGGAGTTTTAGACAGACCCCTGAACAGTAGTCAGGATGTGGGAAACAAATTATATTGGGAGATAGAAAAGGGATATAATAAGGGCAATGTTACAATAGTCATGTGGAAATTCAAAATGCAGAGCGATTGGGAAAATCAGGTTGGTACTTCATCCCAAGAGATGAGGGAGGATATTGCTCGATGGGAAAAAGACACAGGAGAGTTAGTAATGGGTGACAAAGAAATGGGAGATGAACTTAATCAATATTTTATGTTAGTCCTCACTGGTATAGACAACTAGAAGTCAGAAACAGTGTGCCAGAAATTCGAGAGTGTTGGAGGCAGAGTGAGGGTAGTTGCTATGACTAAGGGGAAGGTACTTGGAATGTTGAAACGTCTAAAGGTAGATAAATCAACCAATTTGATGGACAACACCCCAGAGTTCTGAAGATTGGTTGACAGGCAGAATAAAGGAGGTCCTTTGGCTGCTGATGTCTAGTGATTTTCCACAGGGTTCAGTATTAAGATCACTCCTTTTCATATTATAGGTCAATGATTAAGATGACAGTATTGATTGCTTAGTGGCTACGTTTGCAGACAGTACAAAGATAAGTGGAGGAGCAGTAAGTGTTGAGGAAGCAGAGAGTCTGTAGAAGGGTTTGGACAATTTGGAAGAAGGAGCAAAGGAGTGGCAGATGTAATATAGTGCAGGGAAGTGCATGCTCATGCACTTTGGGAGAAGGAATAAAGGTGTAGACTATTTCCTAAATGGGGAGAAAGTTCAAAAATCAAAGGTGCATAGAGACTTGGTAGTCCTTGTGCAGGATTCCCGAAAGGTTAACATGCAGGTTGAGTTGGTGGTAAGGAAGGCAAATGCAACGTTCGTATTCATTTCAAGAGGTCTAGAATATAAAAGCAAGGGTATAATTCTGAGGCTTTATAGTACATTGGTGAGATTACGCTTGGAATATTTTGAGCATTTTTGGCCCCTTATAAAGTCATAGAAAAGTACAGCACAGAAACAGGCCCATTGGCCTATCCTAGCCTGTGCCGAAACCAGTTAAACAGCTTATTCCGATCGACCTGCGCTGGGACCATAGTCCTTCATAACCCCACCATCCATGTACCTATCTAAACCTCTCTTAAACATTGAAATCAAGGTTGCAAGCACCACTTGCACTTGCAGCTCGATCCACACTCTACCAAACCTCTGAGTGAAGAGGTTCCTCCTCATGTTCCCATTAAACTTTTCACTTTTCACCTTTCACCCTAATCCATGATCCCTAGTTGTAATCCCACCCAACCTCAGTGGAAAAATCCTGCTTGCATTTATCCTGTCTATACCTCTCATAATTTGGTATACCTCTATCACATGTGACGAGAATACACATAAAATTAAGATGTTTGCTGGCCTGGGTTAGCATCAGTGGCATCAGCAGTTGGTCTGCCACCTGTCCTCAGGGGAAGGAGAGATAAGGAACAATGAAGCAGCATCTGGAGATGTGTAATGAAGGGACGGGAGAGAGAGAGCTGTCTGGAGCGGCTCCCCCCTTTGAACCCTGAACTGTTTGAAGTAATGGACAGGCGATCTGGAGATGTGTAATGAAGGGACGGGAGAGAGAGCTGTCTGGAGTGGCTCCCCCTTTGAACCCTGATCTGTTTGAAGTAATGGACAGGCGATACCCCAGCAGGGGGATAAAAAGGGACAGGTTCGCTAAGGCAGGACACACACACGACACCCGAGGTAACGAGACCCTGGAAGCGGTGCGCCTCTCACGAGTCGGTGGGAAGTACCGGGCCACAAACGCACAGGGTGGAAAGGTACGATCAGCGGGAACCCGGTGTGTGTCCACCCTCGCTTGGGTGCCGGGTTCACTGCAGAGGATTGACCGCATCTGGAGGAAGGGTCACAGTCGGTGACCTCAGGTGACATCACAAAGGACCCGCTCGAAAGCTGCTTATGAGCAATATCGCCGGTCTGTGAGTGGAAGCCGTTTCTGAATGATCAGTCGTTCCCGTTCTCTCTCTCTCTCTCTCTCCCCCACCACCACGTTGTCCATCGCCATGGCAACGATTACTGTGAACTGAACTATTAAATCGAACTGGACTTTTGTGTCACTTTGAAATTGGTCATTTACCCCTAGACAACGATAGAGCTTGATTGATGCTGTTATCTTAATTCTGTGCACATGTATGTTTATCATTGCTGAACTGTTGCATTTATTATCCTTTCGATTACTGTGTTGCTTGTTTCTTTAATAAAACTTTCTCTGTTCTAGTAATCCAGACTCCAACTGAGTGATCCATTTCTGCTGGTTTGGCAACCCAGTTACGGGGTACGCAACACACATCTCCTCTCATTCTTCTATGTTCCAAGGAATGAAATTCTAACCTATTCAATTTTCCTTTAACTCAGGTCCTGAAGACCTAGCACTGTCCTTGTAAATTTTCCTTTGAACTCTTTCAACCTTATTTACATTTTTCCTGAAGATAGGTGACCAAAACTGTACACAATACTCCAAATTAGGCCCCACCAATGTCTTTTCCAACTTCAACATAACATCCTATCTCCTGTACTCAATACTTCGGTTTATGAAGGCCAATGTGGCAAAAGTTTTCTTTACAAACCTATCCAAATATGATGCCACTTTCAATGGAATATAAACCTGCATTCCCAGATCCCTTTGTTCTACCACACTCCCAAGTGCCCTACCATTCACGTGTAAGACCTACCCGGGTTGGTCCTACCAAAGTGCAACACCTCACACGTGTCTGCATTAAATTCCATCTGACATTTTTCAGCCCATTTTTCCAGCTGGTCCAGATTCCGCTGCAAGCTCTGAAAGTCTTCCTCACAGTCCACTACACCCCCAGTCTTGGTGTCATCTGCAAATCTGCTATTCCAGTTAAACACATGTGTCATCCAGATCATTGATATAGATGACAAACAGCATCAGACCCAACATCAATCCCTGCAGCACATCATTAGTCACAGGCCTGCAGTCAGAGAGGCAACCGTCTACTACCACTCTCTTGCTTCTCCCACAAAACTAATGCCTAATCCAATTTACTACCTCATCTTGATTGCCAAGTGACTGAACCTTCCTGACCAGCCTCCCATGCTGGTCCTTGTCAAATGCCTTGCTAAAATCCAGGTAGACAACATCCACTGCTTTAACCTAATTTCCTGCTACTTCCTGAAGAAGGTATGCATGAAGTGATGCTGGTTCTCCTTAATTAGTCCATGTCTAGTCAAATACTCGTATATCTGGTCCCTTAGAATACCTTTCAATAATCTTCCCACTACTTCTGGCAAGATGCTGGTGTGACTGGTTGCAGCATCTTCTATGGGGTCAACAAAAGGTGCTAATGTTCTACTTAAACCTACTTCAAATGATCACAAGATATTGCTAAATGTTGAGATCTCAAAGTAGCTCAGGTGTGCAGCATCAGCGAGTTGCTCATTGGTGGAGATAATGAAGGAGCTGCTGCCCAAGTCGATGGAGGCTCACAGTCAAATAGCGAGTGGCCGTTATGGTCGATTTTCTTGTGATCACAAGACCCCTTTCCTTTCGACATTGTTAATCTGGTACACCGCAAGTTCAGTTCGCTGATTTATTGGATGAGAGCAGGGGCGGAGGCAGGGAATCTTGCTGACCTCAGTTGCAGCGAGGTCTCGGGCTGAAACCATGGTGTCACCTGTTTGCAGCCACAGGAGTGAAGGGACAAAGCCACGGTGCTTCACCGCGGGTGGTGTGGCACAGGATCCAGAATGAAGTTGGCACTGCCCTCCCAGGGCTTTACTCGGCAGAAGACAAGCTCTGTTGAGGTCTGCTGCAGATTTGTTGGCATCACTCAATGGAATTGGGCCTCAAGCTGCAAAGTCACTTGATTTTCAGCCACTGGGGGCATGCGCTACAGGTGGAAGAGTAGCACAGATGTGGTCAGCTGAAGATTTCAATTGGAGTGCGGGGTCTGGACTATATACAGATATATTTGTCTGGTTGTATTGGGCGTCAGGCATTGTGCCAGTCGAGAGATGATCTCAGAGGACTTGGAGGTCTGGATTATATACATACATATTCTGTGTTGTTGTATTTTTACTAATATTCTATATGTGCCTGTAGATGCCAGGAGTGGTCCTCTAACCCACAGTAACACCTAGTGGGTATTGGGGCAGATTGACAGATGATACTGAGGGGCTGTGGGGTCTGGACTATATACATGTGTAATCTGCATCGTATTTTACTGATATTCTAAACGAGTTTGTTGATTTGTATATACCAGGCATGGGCATCAAGCTGCAATGTTGTGGGTGTGGGGACCTTGGGATTCTTTTATTCCGTGAATGAGTTTTTGTATGTGACTGTTGTTAATGTGTTTTTAGCACCTTGACCTGCAGTAACGCTGTCTTGTTTGACTGTATTCATGAGTATTCATGTATGGTTGAGGACAATGAAACTTGAATTGACGTCTGGCTCACTGGCCTGTAATTCCTGCTTTATTTTCAGAACCTTTCTTAAACATAGGAAGAACGCTGGCTACCCTCCAGTCCTCTGGTGCCTCACTTATCCAAGAAAAGATGTGCTGGGCACTAAAGAGGATCGAGAGGAGGTTCACAGAAATTATCCCGGGCTTTAAAGTGTTAACATACGAGGAGCATTTGATTGGAAGAATTATGGGGTCTCATAGAAAACTTTTGAATATTGAAAAGCTTAGAGTGGTTGTGGAAAGGATGTTTCAATAGTGGGGCAGACTTGGACCAGAGGGCATGCCTCAGAATATGGGGACATCGATTTAAAACAGAGATGAATTCTTCAATACTCTTGAGGGCCCCACTCATTTCCACAGATATACCTGTGCTGTGCCTCCAGCTAAAGAGTTTTCTGTCACTGTTGCTCACCCAGAGCACAGAACAGTACAGCAGAGGAACAGGCCCTTCTTCCCACAACGTCTGTGCTGAACACAATGCCAAAGGAAACTGAATCTCTTCTGCCTGCATGTGATTCATATCTTTCCATTTCCCATCTAAAAGCTTTTGAAATGTCATAATCATATCTGCTTTCACCATTCCCCCATGGCAGGCCGTACCACTCTGTAAATAAAACCAAACTATTACTTACCCTGCATAACTCCTTTAACTTCTCGCCCTGTGATCTTAAAGCAATGTCTTCTCATGTTTGATATTTCCACCCTGGGAAAATGATCCTGATTCTCTATCCCATCTAGACCTCTCATAGTTTTATAAATTTCTATCAGATTTTTCTTCAGCGCTTTCGCTTCAGGGAAAACAGTCCCAGTCCATCCAATCTTTCCTTGTAACTCAAGCCCTCCAGCACAGGCAATATTTCTGTGAGTGTTTTCTACATCTTTCCAGTTTAATCACATCCTTCCATTAGTGTGGTGTTGGAACTGCACAGGGAACTCTGGGTGTGGCCCAGTGAATGATTTGTACAATATGATGTCCCAACTCCTCTCACAGCCTTTGCCCATGAAAGTAAACATACTGTGCACCTTCGTCACTACCTTGTCTCCCGATGTTGCTACTTTCAGTGAACCGAGTACAATATCAGTATCCGAAGAGCTTGCTGTTCATTCACACTCTCCCAGACCATGACATTCACTGTGTATGCCCTGGCCTGTTTTAACTTCCCAAAATCTATCTCTTCACTTGTCTGACACTGTAACAACAGTTCTCTGTTTCTCTGCACCAACCACCCAACAATCAACATCAATGCACCATTCACCATTGGCCACTCACTATACCTGTCTGCTGTTTGTATGTAACTTAACACCCAGGCCCTATGTACTTCATTCATGTGCAGTTTCTCTCCACATAAATTATAGTCTCTCTTTTGATTCCCCCTACACGGGGCATAACCTCACATTTTCCCACATTAAACTCAATTTACTAAGTATCCTCCCACTCACCCACCTCTCTGGTGGAGACACTGGCTTCATCATTAGCCACTGCTGAAGTTGCTGAAGACCAGAATGTGCTATTGTCATTCAATTGTTTAAAAAGTGCAGCAAGGATAAGCCAGGGAACGACAGGCCACTCAGACTGACATCAGGAGTGGGGCATTTACTGTAGGGGATTGTGAGGACAGAATCTACCAGTATTTGCACAGATGGAGTCTGATTGTGAGTAGTTGGCATAGCTTTGTGTGTGTGAGGAATCGAGGCTGGGGACTCGTGATGTACCACGGGTGTCAGTGTTGGCACCCTTGTTATTCTTTTGTAATATAAACGCTATATTACAGACGCTCAAGGTTTTTACCAGTAAGTTTGTGGAGGACACAAAATAAGGAAGTATTTTTGATAGTGAAGATGACTACAGGGAGATCTTGCTCAGTTACTGAAGTGTAAAGGAGAATTGACGAATGGATTACAATTCAGATGATGTATTTTGGAAAGTCAAACCAAGGCAGGGTTTATACATGGAATGGTGGGGAACTCGGGGGTGTCACGGGAGAGAGGGATTGAGGAGTACTAGAGCTTTGTTCATTGAAAGTGGCGTCACCAGCAGACTGGGCAGAGAAAGACGTGTTTAGCATCAGTCAGGGCGTTTAATCCGGGAGTTGCGACGTTATGTCGACAATTTATCTGCGCTGTGTTGCTCTGTGACTCTACCGGCTAGCTTAGTGTTATCTTCAAACTTACTACCCATGTCTTGTACACTCTCATCCAAATTCTTTATATAAAATGATGAAAAGCAATGGGCCCGGCACGTCACTACTCACTGATCTCCTGTCCCGTAAACAACCTTCGACCATCACCCCCGTCTCCTAACATCAAGCCGAGTATCTATCCACTTCTACCTCTCCCTGGATTCCCATGTCATCTAACCTTCCAGACTGCAGTTCCATGGGGTCTTTGTCTAACTTATGTTTCATTGTTGCTTTTCTTCTGAATGATATAATACGATGTGGCTGTGATACACTCATCAAATCTCTGGGTTACCTCTCCAAGGAACTAGAACAGATTTGTGAGATTAATTGAGGAATTGAACAGAAAAGTAGGGCGGTTTGTGTCAATTCTATCGAATTTTGTTGATCAAACAGCAGGACACAGCAAATGGTCTTCATCTCCTATTTAAACTGAACGTGCAGCCCACGTAAAGAGGAGATGAATCCAACCCAAACCAAGGGATCAGGGTGGTGAGGAGCGCCGGCCTCTGGGTATTACTGATCTGGGAATCTACAAATAACACGCGATAATCCGGAGAGCAGGTCGAGCGGAGAGGAAAACCTGCGCTGGGAACGGTGCACCGGGCCAACAGTTGGTGCTGTGAATGTACAGATCTGAACGGTGTGTCAGGGAGAGTGTGCTAAGAGGCCTGAGGGCTTAGACTGGTATCACTGTGTTTGTGAGTCCGAACACATCGCTGGATTTTTCATCCCCACCGAGAGAAAATAAAACAATTTGCCTGCTCCGGGATGGCACAGTTCCCCAGCTCAGTCCTGAAGTGGGAATTAACCGCGATTTTTTAGTTGATTTCAATATTTCAGTCGGGAAACAGAGAAAATGTCCCGATCCCGGGGAAGAATGAGGTCAGTGCAGCAGTGAAAGGGGTTGATATAGAAACTGCCGCGTTTAATTCGGACCAAACTTTCTTTACAGCAGAGAATCCGGCCTCGGGCACAGACAGAGAGCGGTCTGGGTCTCGGGGATGTCCTATTTTAATCGGAATCGGAGAGTTTTTCGGGAGAGAGAAACACAGAGAGACGGAGCGGCCGGGAGCTGACTGCAGGATGTCTCCGCCCCGTCCGCTCGCTGCCTTTAAATTGCTCAGCACCGCCGCCTCTCGCTTCATTTCTCACACACTTCAGAGTTCCAGAGAGTTTGTGCAGTTTCTGACCATGACCGAGACCGCAGAAGTGGCTCCACCAGCGGCACCCGCCTCTGCAACCAAGGCTGCCAAGAAGAAGAAGGCGGCCGTCCGGACAAAGTCAGCCGGTCCCAAACTGGGCGATCTAATCGACAAGATTGTGGCCGATTGCCGCAGTCAGCGAGGGGTGTCCGTAGCCGCGATAAAGAAGAATTTGGCCAGCAGCGGCGTCGATGTACAAAAGCTGAAAGGTCAGATCAGGTTGACCATTAAAAGGAAAGTGGATAAAGGCACCCTGGTTCACACTAAGGGCGCAGGTGCCTCCGGCTCCTTGAGAGCCGCTAAAAAAGAACATACCGGGAAAGTCGTGAAAAAAGCGAAGAAACCAGCGGCCAAGGCATCTAAGACCAAGAAGGCAGTGACCAAGAAATCTGTGGCCAGGAAAACAGGTGCCAAGAAATCTCCCGCCAAGACCAAAGGGGTTAAGAAAACTGCGGTTAAAAAAGCGGCAGCTAAGAAAACAGCGACCAAGAAGACCGCGCAGAAACCCAAGAGTCCGAAGAAAGTCGCAGCCCCCAAGGTGGCCAAGAAGTCGGCAAAACCCAAGCCGAAGGCAAAATCTGTGAAAGCCAAGAAGACAGCGGCCAAAAAGTAAATGCAGTAAAGACCCGAAACCAAAGGCTCTTTTAAGAGCCACCCACATCTCCCAGATAAGAGCTGATCCAGAATCGCGCGATTCCAGATCCTGGTCGGTTTAGATGTCAGTACCAACTACTTACTTTTCCTATATTATCATTTCCTATATTGCATAGTACTGCTGCCGCTAAGTTAATAAATTTCACGATATATGCCGGTAATATTTGACCTGATTCTGATTCAATAAAGAACTCGCGCTTCTGAAGGATTGCGCGGAGCGCTGTATTTCAATTCCATGTTCGACTCTGTCTCTCTCCGGCAGGTCAGGTCGCATCAGTTTGCAGGGACTTGGTGCGAGACGAGATAAAGAATGTAATTATTTGTTTGCAATTATTTATATGTTTCTACAAATATTTCAGTTCAGCGTGTTGTTCATGCAATCCTTTTGCGGCTTTGTTTTCTCCAAAAACTATTTTGTAAATGCAATAAATAAAATTGATCTCAATCCCCTGCCTGTCCTCCCGTTTCCGGCAGAAGCGAATGCACTCACCTCGAGAAGCTATTCGCTGAATATGCAAACATTCATTTCTCTAATTGAGAGAAGTAAAAACGATTCTTTCAATGAAAGTAAAATTTGATAATTCATGATTTCTATTCATTGTAAGAAACTAGCTCCGGCTGCTTTAGAAATTGGCGGGCGATTTGAAATTGACCGGACATCCAATCCCTGCAGTCGGATTGGCTGGATTCTGACCCTCAGTCACTAGTTTCCATATTTGGTCACAGATACTATTCCTCAACCCCCACGCCGGACAGCTTCAAACTGATTAAAGAAAGACAGCCAATCGCACTGCTGAGACCCTATGATGGACATCTCCATTCCAACCAATCAGAAGGGGAGCGGGGCGGCCCTTCATCAACTCTTTAAAAGCCAGACCCAGCGTCTGCTCTGACACTTCAATCCTGATATTTCAGGCTGTAATCGCACTGCTGAAGGAGAATGGCTCGGACCAAGCAAACAGCGCGTAAATCGACCGGTGGCAAAGCTCCCCGCAAACAACTGGCGACCAAAGCGGCGCGCAAGAGCGCTCCGGCAACAGGCGGAGTGAAGAAGCCCCATCGCTACCGGCCCGGCACCGTGGCTCTGAGGGAGATCCGGCGCTACCAGAAATCCACCGAATTGCTCATCCGCAAACTGCCCTTCCAGCGCCTGGTGCGCGAAATCGCACAGGACTTCAAAACCGATCTGCGCTTCCAGAGCTCGGCCGTCATGGCCCTGCAGGAGGCCAGCGAAGCTTACCTGGTGGGGCTCTTTGAGGACACCAACCTGTGCGCCATCCACGCCAAGCGAGTCACCATCATGCCCAAAGACATCCAGCTGGCCCGGCGTATCCGCGGCGAGCGCGCCTAAACCCGACCTCGGCACCAAGCACAACAAAAGGCTCTTTTCAGAGCCACTAATCCGGCAGAGAAAAGGGCTGTCAATTCCTGTTCACTACCCCTTTGTTAATCACGCCATTCTCTTCTGTCCTTTCCCCGTGGGAGTTTTATTGAATAAGACATTACAGCTTCTCACAAACCCCTCCTCCAACCCCCCACCACCACACACACACACACACACGGCCGACTCCCCTCAACACATAATCAGTAGTTCGGTGCAGCTGGATTAACGGGAGTCAGCTGTTAGTGTATTCCTGTCCCACACCCCATCCGTGTAGGGTTGGTTATTGTGGGCAAGTTTTCCAGGTATTTGGGGCTCGAGAATGAGTCTTAATAAATGCAGTTCTTCCATTTGGTAACCAGTCCCATTTCTGACCGAGTCCATAATAGGTTCACGGGGACGCAAGTCTGCAGATGCTGGAATTCCGGGTTTTTCACAGAAGGGAAAAAAGTGTCGTTGGAAACTCGCCTTAGACCGCAGTTTGAGAAGAGACCGGTACACACAGACCGACCGCCAATATCGACTTTTCGAAGTTCAATAACTAGAAACATTCAAATTGGTAAGTAAAATAACGTCCGGGTTGTTCTTGTAAAATAAATCTTCACCGAATTAGTGATTCAATGCATACTTTTCCAGACATCCCACCTCTCCGGAAGTTCCGGGAGTCTCCTGCATTATAATAGTCGCTCCCTGATGCCCACAAATTATATACAATATTCCCGAAATCATTTTTTTGAGAGCGACTACGAGAGAGAGAGAGCGCGTCATGGCGGAGTGTTCCAAAAAAAGGAAAATATAAAATGTACGTCACCCCAGACTACACTAAAGTGTACCCCTGCCTAATAGGGGTCAAAAATAATGAGTGTTGCTCGTTGCACTGTTTGCAACAGTGACTTTTCTATTGTCTATGGTGGGTTAAAATGTAAAAGACAAGTTGAGGTGAGTTTAACAGCTGTCATTCGTTCGTTAGCATAGCTAACGTTATTTAAACTAGCTGCTCTAGTTTTCCAGACTACAGATCAATAAATAACTTTCGGCGGGATTTTCACATTTCCGGGGAACTGGCGGTTACTTTCGGCGCTTTTCTTTCTGCTCTCTGTTCATTGGTGAATAAGGCAGCTCTCTGATTGGCTTACTGGGCTCGTCAGCAGTGAATCGGAATTTCACCTTCAGACCCTTCATGTATCGGGTGCTCAAGGCCCGATACCACCCACCCTGGTCTATTTAGTCATGAGTATCCAAATATCCCGAAACCACGTCCTTAACAATCGATGCTCAACAACTGAGGTCAAACTAACTGGCCTATAATTTCCTTTTTCTTCTTTTCTTCTTGTGTTGTTTATGAAGGTTGGCAAACCAGTTTTAGGTGCATTACCGCCACCTGCTAGACTGGAGTGTGGATTGTTGGATAAATAGGAGAAGGGAAAATAATTGCATTCCCTATGTTCTATATAATAAACCTGAGTCTTTCAGATACTTCATGATACGGATCTGTATTTCTCTTGAATTCCCACTTAAAATGTCTTCTATACCCACATCAGTTTTTTTGTTTATCTTTAGCGCTCCTATCATGTTCACTCTTTCTTTTTGAAACTTCTTACATGTTATCAATACATGTTCAACTGTTTCTGGTTGATTATAGTATTCACATAACCCAGTTGGATGTTTCCCTATTTTGTGTAATGTGTAATTAAGATTAGTGTGCCCAATTCTCAAACGACTGATGATCACTTCTGTCTTTCTATATCCACTTGACAATCTTTTGTATCTGACTTGCCTCTGTATTTTGTACAGTTGTCTCCCTGTTTCATTCTCATCGCAATGCTTCTGCCATGTCTCCTGGATCCTAGCTATGCCTGCCTTTTTGTTGGCTTTGTGGAACAATCTATGTTTCAAACCTATTCTGGTATCTGTCCCCCACTTTTCCTTCGCTACATCAACGACTGCATTGGTGCTGCTTCCTGCACGCATGCCGAGCTCGTTGACTTCATTAACTTTGCCTCCAACTTTCACCCTGCCCTCAAGTTTACTTGGTCCATTTCCGACACCTCCCTCCCCTTTCTAGATTTTTCTGTCTCCATCTCTGGAGACAGCTTATCTACTGATGTCTACTATAAGCCTACTGACTCTCACAGCTATCTGGGCTATTCCTCTTCTCACCCTGTCTCTTGCAAAAATGCCATCCCCTTCTCGCAATTCCTCCGTCTCCGCTGCATCTGCTCTCAGGATGAGGCTTTTCATTCCAGGACGAAGAAGATGTCCTCCTTTTTTAAAGAAAGGGGCTTCCCTTCCTCCGCCATGAACTCTGCTCTCAAATGCATCTCCCCCATTGCACGCACAATCTCACTCCATCCTCCCGCAACCCTAGGAATAGGGTTCCCCTGGTCCTCACCTACCACCCCACCAGCCTCCGGGTCCAACATATTGTCCGTAACTTCTGCCACCTCCACCAGGATCCCACCAATAAGCACATCTTTCCCTCCCACCCCTGCTTTCCATAGGGATCGCTCCCTATGCGACTCCCTTATCCATTCTTCACCCCCATCCCTCCCCACTGATCTCCTTCCTGGCACTTATCCTTGTAAGCGGAACAAGTGCTACACATGCCCTTACACTTCCTCCCTTACCACCATTCAGGGCCCCAGACAGTCCTTCCAGGTGAGGTGACACTTCACCTGTGAGTCAGCTGGGGTGATATACTGCGTCCGGTGCTCCCGATGTGGCCTTCTATATATTGGCGAGACCCGATGCAGACTGGGAGATCGTTTCGCTGAACACCTATGCTCTGTCCGCCAGAGAAAGCAGGATCTCCCAGTGGCCACACATTTTAATTCCACGTCCCATTCCCATTCTGATATGTCTATCCACTGCGTCCTCTAATGTAAAGATGAAGCCACACTAAGGTTGGAGGAACAACACCTTATATTCCATCTGGGTAGCCTCCAACCTGATGACATGAACATTGACTTCTCAAACTTCCACTAATGCCCCACCTCCCCCTCGTACCCCATCCGTTATTTATTTATATACACTCATTCTTTTTCTCTCTCTCCTTTTTCTCCCTCTGTCCCTCTCACTATACCCCTTGCCCATCCTCTGGGTTCCCGCCCCACCCTTTTCCTTCTCCCTGGGCCTCCTGTCCCATGATCCTCTCATATCCCTTTTGCCAATCACCTGTCCAGCTCTTGGCTCCATCCCTCCCCCTCCTGTCTTCTCCTATCATTTTGGATCCCCCCGCTCCCCCACCCACTTTCAAATCTCTTACTATCCCTTCTTTCAGTTAGTCCTGATGAAGGGTCTTGACCCGAAACGTCGACAGTACCGCTTCCTAGAGACGCTGCCTGGCCTGCTGCGTTCACCAGCAACTTTGACGTGTGTTCCCTGTAATACCAAGATATTTCTCTGCAGACTTGTCTATAATTTTAATTTTTTTCTGTTCTTTTGTCTGCTTGCACTGAACAGTTAATTGCATCTACCATAAACAGTACAAAATCTTTTCTTTTTATTATTAGTGTGTCCTTATTTATCATATTACAGCCCTCACAGTTCACTAGTTTATTATTCCCTGTATTTGTTTGCTTAGTAGCTTTCTCCTTTTCAGCGAAACCTTTCACTGCCTCAGCGTAACTAATCCCTTGAGTTACTTTAACATATTGTATCTCAGCTGCCTTCTTGCTAATAATGCACCCTCGATAAGCTGCACTGTGTTCCTCACCACAATTGCAACATTTCAGCCTAGCTCCCGCCTCACACTTTCCGTATTCATGTTCTCCAGCACATCTCCCACATCTTTGTTTCCCTCTGCAGACCGCTGCAATATGCCCAAATTTCTGACATTTAAAACATCTTAAAGGCAGTGGTGTATATATATATTTTGACCTCATAACACATATACCCTAAACAATCTCTCTTCATCAAAGTTAATCATCACCGATAAACTATCATACTTTTTTCCATCTCTTGTAACTTTCAAATGTTTGGTCTCAATAACCTTTGCTCCTTTTATGTTCTATTTAATCTCATCCATAGTAACTTTTGTTGCTATCTCTGAAATAACTCCTCTAGTCCACTTTCTATTGTCGAGTATTGAACATTGTACTATTTTGCGGTCTATTTTATTTAATCTTATCACTTTGCCTTGCTGAGCGCTATCCCGACATATCACTAATAGCAATCCATTTTGTAATACCTTGGTTCTTTTAACTTCACCTGTATATTTGTTGATTACTTTCATCAAATGAATTGGGTTCCAATCCCCGAAAGATGCTCTGTCTTCACTCAGTTTTATAATTGCTTTAGTCTCATCTTCTTCCATTCTTTTCAATCATCCCCTGGCCCCTCAGAATTTGGCTGCTCATACCTCTGTTTTCTTTTCTTACTCTTTACACTCCATTCCTCTTTCCCGCCATCTTCCATCTCTAACTCACTTCCCGAATTGTTACTTCCTCCTGCCATCATCTGTCCATTCACAGTCTAGTTGTTTAGCCAACCACCATCGTCCTCCGAAACACCAGCAAAAATCCAAAGCAAAACACTGCAGGCAAAACTCCAGTCGTCTCCCCTATAATTTCCTTTCTTCCTCTCTCCCTTCTTGAAGACTGGAGAGACATTTGCAATTTTCCAGTCCTCCAGAACCATGGCAGAATCCATTGATTCCTGAAAGATCATTACTCATGCCAGCTGGCCCTGTCTACCTTCTCCTCTTTCAGTTTCCTAAGTACTTCCACCATAGTAATAGCAATTGCACGCACTTCTGCTCCCTGACACTCTGGAATTTAATGCATCCTGCTCATGAGTTCCACAGGCAGAAAATTGAGGAGAAACCACTTCACCCACAGAATGGTGTCTCTTTGGACCCCACCACGGAGAGCGAGAGGGGAACAGCAGGGATGGATTTAAAATGGCTGTTGTGAAACAGAAACGGTAGCAAGGACCAGCTCAGCTGATTTATATAGATATAGATATATAGACACACACATATATATATATATAGAGAGAGAGAGAGATAGATATATAGACATATATATATATATATTTCTATCTCCTGACTGCACACAGGGTGTGTTGTAAATTCACTAGGTACCTGAGACAGAGTTTGAAATAGAACTGATTTATTTGTCAGAGATCCAGAACATCAAACTCTTGTCCCATTACAGGTGAACTTTAGTAGAAACACCTCCCAGTCCCAGTGACCAGGGTGCAGAACTGGATGTGGTGAGCAGCAGCAATAATTGCAGAGTTCGACACCAACAGTCAATTGTGAACTTGCCTCTGGATTCAGCATGCAGCTTATTTAAACATTGTCCCCAGTGCGAGCTTGCTTGTGTGTCACAAGGTTGGATGACAGAGTGAATCGGTTTGGGCAGTCTGGGCAGGTGAATGGTCTCTCCTCGGTGTGAACTGACTGGTGTGGTCGGTAGGTGGGATCAGTGAGTGTATCCTTTCCCCCACAGTCTGAGCTGCTAAATAAGGGCCGCTCATTTCAAACAGAGACGTGTGGAAATTTCTGGAATTCTATGTCTGAGTGTACAGTCTCTGGGATTCTCTACCCCTGTGAGTGGGGAGGCCTCATGTCTAGGTATATGTCAGACAGAGATAAATAAATATTTAAGGAATTGAGGAACTGGGGGTTATAGGAACAGGTATAGGAGCTGGGATCAGTGACAATTGTGTGAATAACCACAAGACTATAAGATACAGGAGCAGAATTAGGCCATTCAGCCCATTGAGCCTGTTCTGCCAATACACCATGGCTGATTTGGCATCCTTATTGACACCATTCTCCTGTCTTCTCCCGGAGTTATTCATTATGGACTGTGCTTCTAAAAAGAGATAGAGAGCGTGCCGCTGTACAGCACAAACAGCTTATTATTGAGAGAGACAGAGAGGAAAAGGCTGCTCACAGTTTGTCTGGGATTTCTGCAAGGACACTGCCAGCTTCTGAGTTCCTACAGAGAGAAGGGAGGAGCTACTTGATGGACAGCTGGTGTTCAGCACAACAGTATTTAAACCAGCGTAATTGCCTGTTTCACAGGACACGCAGACACACTAAGGTGTGGTGAGGTTACCACTATCCTGTTCAGGTACCCACGAGTGTGGGACTGAGGATCGATTTTGAGGGATCAACTGTGATTATTAGTGCATGAAAGAACGACCCTGTGGAGTCTACCCGAGTGTCTAACCTTTACCTGCATTGGTAGATTATCACTTGAAGATGGTGCTCTTAAGTTGATCAAGTTTGGCTAACTTGGAAGTCTCGGAGGGTAATGGGAAGATTGATGGCATCAACTCACCTGAAGAACTAGATCTCTCTCTCTCTCTCTCTCTCTCATTCTCTTTCTCTCTCCTCCCCCCCCCCAACAATACCACGAACGGAACTGATTTCATTTACCAATCATCGTAAGTCTGTATCCATTTACCTCCTAACCTTGAAGAAGCTTGGCTTTTATATATTTCCACATATATATATATATATAAAATCGTTGCTGACCTGTTTGATAGATCTGAATTTATATTACTGTATTGTGTAGTTACTAATAAATGAGCATTAGTTAACAGCAATACCAGACTCCAAGGTGTTTTCCATTACTGCTGGTATGTTAACCTGTTACAGGGTACATTACAAAAATTGTGGCCTGCGTCCAGGATTTAAACAAATTGTTTGGGGGCTTATTTGAGATGATTGGGGAAAATCCCTTTTGATTGGTCGTGTGGAAAAACGGCAGACATGGATGATCAGGATTTTCTGGCAGGGCCAGACCCTGTGGTTTTGAAGAGAGCTAAAAAGGATGAGTTGTGGAAAATTGTTGAGGAACTCGAACTTAAGGAGGTCAAGAAGGGTACGGCTAAGGTAGAAATTCAAAGAAAAGTAGTTGAATATTATATTTTGACAAAGCAATTTACTGAGGATGCGTTGAAAATGTTCGCGCAAGGTAAACCTACTAAGGCTGAGGTTCAGCTTCAGTTGGCAAAATTAAAGATGGAGCATGGATTTCAATTAGAAGGGCTTGAGGCTAGGGAGGCAGCAAAACAGAGACAGTTCGAGAGAGAGATGTGACAGCTGGGAGGTCCAGTGTTGGACCCTAATGATTTTTACAGCTTGAAAGAGCTTGTGTTGATTGAAGAATTTAAGAAGTGTGTCCCTGATGATGTAAAGGCATACCAAGATGAAGAGGGTGCCGACACCCTGCGGGGGTCTGCTAAGACAGCAGATGAGGTTGTTTTAACCCACAAGGTTGAGTTTACTCCAGGTGAGGGTTTCCCAGAGAGTAGCTGGGAGGTTCAGGGTAAACTTGAACTTGAAACTGGGACAATTGATGACAGCCTAGAAGAGGCAGCTGTCCCGATTGCCTGTGTTCAAGTTGTTGAAGTACTTGTGGATCCACAGGGTACTGAATTTTGTGTTAAAGCTCAGTTAAGGTCTGTGGTGTCTGACTCAGTTGACAAGGAATGCAGACCTTTTGTGTCAGATGGTCTTGGTTCAGTGAATAAGGGGTTAACCTTGATACCAGTGGAAATTGAGTATTCACAGTCACTTGTAATAGACAGTGTTCTAAAAGTTGGTGAGGAGATGAAAAGGTAAATGTTACTGAAGATATTGAAGAAAGTGTTGTTTCTGGACTTTTGAATAAAGTACTTGTGAAGTTTGGATTGATTTCATGACCTTTGACCCTGCATTCCGGACAGCGGCCTGCTGAAGAAGTATGTGCCACTCTGCTGAATTTTGGTTTAACATTTGGATGTAAACACCTTCAAAGTTGTGGAGTTGCTTTTCACGATTGTGATGTGGAGAAAAAGGATTGTTTTGGTTTTGAAAGGCCATTTGAAGAGGTTACTATGGAGACGGATTGAGCTGAAGGTTGTAACAATGGAATAAATGGATTGTTTGGAATTTTCACAATATACATATGGTTTTCGTAAGTCTGGTGATAGTGCTGAGTTTAGTAAACATTGGGGGTAGGTTGACGGCTATCCAGGGTGATTTTTATTCAGCAGTGCAGCTAACGAGCAAGCCTGCTGCTGAGGACCCAGCCATGGATACTGATGTTCACCCCGCACACGCAGTAACTCGAAGCATGTCAAAAAAGTCTGCTGATGCTCATGATGATTTATCAGAGACTTTCCTGCCATCCCTATTCCAATAGGACTTAGAGGGTAGTAAGGCTGATGAGAAAGGCTTGTCCTTATCTAGAAAGGAATTCATAGACGAACAGAAGCGAGATTCTGAAGTTGTGGCTTTAAAGGAGACATCCCTCTCTGATGATGAAATTCAGAAAGAGTCAGTGGGATACTACCTTAAAGATGGGGTGTTAATGAGGAAGTGGAGACCAACCACTGTGCTTGAAATTGAGGATTGGGCTATTGTGAACCAAGTTGTGGTCCCAAAAGTTTACAGGACTGAAATTTTAAACCTAGCCCATAATAACCCTTTAGGTGGACATTTTGGACTAAAGAAGACAGTGCACAGGATTATGAGGGAATTTTATTGGCCCAATATGAGGAAGGATACTGTGAATAATTGCAAAATTTGCCGTATGTGCCAGGTGGTGGCCATCCCAAAAGCTCCATTTTGGCCAATACCTACTTTTAGTGAACCGTATTCCCGAATCATAGTGGATTGTATTGGCCCACAGCCAAGAACTGCAGCTGGCCATCAGTATGTGTTAACTAAAATGTGTGCCACTTCTAGGTTCCCCGAGGCAGTTTCTTTTCGAAATATTAGACTAAAACAGTGGTGAAGGCTCTCCTCAAGTTTTTTTCCCATGGTTGGTTTGCTTAAAGAAATCCAGTCACATCAGGACAGTAACTTTACATCGGGAGTATTCCACCATATAGTTTCTGAGCTGGAGGCTAAACAAATTGTGTCATCTACATGCCACCTGGAGTCCCAAGGAGCCTTGGAACGGTTCCATTCCACTTTAAAGACAATGATTAAAACCTACTGTTATGAGAATAACAGGGACTGGGATGAAGGTATATACTTATTTCTCTTTGTTGTTAGAGACTCAATTCAAGAATCATTAGGGTTTAGTCCGTTTGAGCTTGTTTTTCATCACAGGCCCAGAGGACCTTTGACCTTGCTCACAGAACAGTGGTCTGATCCGAAGGTATGTGTCAGTGTGCTGGATTATGTTTTGGAGTTTTGGGATAGGCTTAACAAGGCTTGTGACAAAGCAGAATTTGCAACACTCTCAAATTAAGATGAAGCTCTGGTATGATCCGAAAGCGAGTGAACAGGTGTTTCAGCTTGGAGATAAATTCTTGGTTTTGTTTCCCCTTTTGACCAATCCCTCCAAGTGCAATTTCATGGACCGTACCAGATTATTAAGAATATTGACACTCTGAATTATGTTGTTGAGACTCCTGACTGGAGGAAAGCTACTCAAGTGGTACATGTAAACATAGTAAAGCCTTATTATTATGACTCGGAGATAGCACCTGTGAGTACTGTTATGAGAACAAATGGAGTCGTGGAGGCTGGTAATCAGATACCAGGTAATTTTAACAAGCTGAATATAGTCGCAACCAGGCTCGAGAATTCAATTGTCTTGAAAAATATTAATAACAAAGTTCATCATTTGGAGCCTGCACAGCAAAAACAATTGAAAGAATTAATTGGCAATTGTGAGGATTTGTTGTTTGATGGCCCCAGACGGTGCACAGCTGCAGTGCATGATGTCATTGTAGGCTCAGCCGAGTTGATCAAACAGCATCCTTACAGGCGCTCAGCAGAGGATGGTGCTCAGGAGGCTGTATCGGAGACGCCTGTCGGAAGCTTGAAGTTTTCGGATGGATGGACTCAGTGTCAGCTGCTTCTAAGGCATCGGCAAGTTGACGGTGCCTGGAGGTTTATGGCAGGGAGTTTCTCCCTTTTGCCGCCTGCTATCGGGGACTCAGGAGACAATCAACTCGGGACTTTGAGACTGTTTTTTACTGTGCCCATGGTCTGTACTTCATTAAATTATGGTATTGCTTTGCACTGCTGTAACTATATGTTATAATTATGTGGTTCTGTCAGTGTTGGTCTTTGGTTTGTCCTGTTTTCTGTGATGTCACTCCAGAGAAACATTGTATCATTTCTTAATGCATGTATGCATTTCTAAATGACAATAAAAAGAGGACTGAGTGTTCTCATAATCTAAATACTTGGGAAAAGTGAAAGATTTGTATGGAGTGAGCTTTGCCAGGAAGCCTTTTAACGACTAAAAACTATTCTGTGTTACCAATATGTGCTAAAAGCACCTGATTTTTCAAAACCATTCTCTATAGTGACAGACGCTAGTGATGAAGCTGCTGGATCAGTATTGTTACAGAAGAGTGAGGATGACATTGAACATCCTGTAGCATATTTCTCGAAGAAGTTTAATGTGCATCAGAAAAATTATTCCACTGTTGAAAAGGAGTTGCTATCACTTATTCTGGCTTTACAACATTTTGAAGTCTGTTTGTCCTGCCCAGAAACCATTGGTGATTTACACGGATCACAATCCGTTAGTGTTTCTAACTAAGATGAAGGATAAGAATAGAAGTTTGTTAAACTGGAGTCTGATCTTGCAAGAATACAACCTGAAAATAAAACATGTGAAAGGTACTGACAACATTAGAGCTGATTGGTTATCCAGATGCTGAGTTAGAAGTTGCACACGTTTTACTCTGTTATCTGATAATTGTACATGTATCGTTTCAAACATTGTAATCTACAGTTAAACCAAAACTTTTGCTCCTTGATCAAAATTTTTCCCAAAAGGAGGGAGGTGTGATGATATCCGGAATTATTTATTATGGACTGTGCTTTTAAAAAGAGAGAGAGAGCGAGCGTGCAGCTCTACAGCACAAATAACTTGTAATTGAGAGAAAGCGAGAGGCGAAGGCAGCTCACAGTTTGTGATTTCTGCAAGGACACTGCCATCTTCTGAATTCCTACAGAGAGAAGGGAGGAGCTACTTGATGGACAGCTGGTGTTCAGCACAACAGTATTTAAACCAGCGTAATTGCCTGTTTCACAGGATACGCAGACACACTAAGGTGTGGTGAAGTTACCACTATCCTGTTCAGGTACCCACGAGTGTGGGACTGAGGATTGATTTTGAGGGATCAATCTGTGATTATTAGTGCGTGAAAGAGCGACCCAGTGGAGTCTACCCGAGTGTCTAACCTTTGCCTGCATTGGTAGATTATCACTTGAAGATGGTGCTCTTAAGTTGGTCAAGTTTGGCTAACTTAGAAGTCTCAGAGGACAATGGGAAGATTGACAGCATCAGCTCACCTGAAGAACTAGACACCTCTCTCTCTCTCTGTCTTCAACACTACTCAACTCAATACCACAAACTGAACTGATTTCATTTACCAACCATTGTAAGACTGTATCCATTTACCTCCTAAGCTTGAAGAAGCTTGGCTTTTATATATTTCCACATATATAATCATCACTAACCTGTTTGATATATCTGAATTTATATTTCTGTATTGTATAGTTACTAATAAACTGTAGCAAAGAATATCACAGATTCACCACCCACTGGCTAAAGAAATTCCACATCTCAGTTCCATAGGCTGTGCCCTCTTGTCCTGGACTCTCACCTGTAGGGAAACATCCATTCTATTGAGGACTTTCAATATTCAAGGTCCTTCTCATTCTTCTAAGCTCCAGCAGATACATGCCCAGGGCCATCAAGCACTCCTTGTACATTGAACCTTTCAGTCCCAGAATCATTCTCATTAGGTTCCTCTGGATCCTCATACTATCTACCACCACCACAAATCTGGAATAGTCCATCAACCCCACCCCCAAGTCTGCTATGTCTCCACCCCCTGAAACTCTAACTGAACTATATTTTCCTTTCTTTTGCCTCTCTCCTTTCTTAAAAAGTGGAATAAAATTTGCAGTTTTACAGTCCTCCAGAATCATACCAGAATGCAGTGATTCTTGAGAGATCATTACTAATGCCTCCACAATCTCTTCAGCTTCCTGTTTCAGTACATCTGGTCCAGGTGACTTGTCTACTTCTGCCCCCAACAGTTTCTGGCATATTCCTAGTTAGTCTCACTGAGTCGTGGCTAAAAGAAGATCATAGTTGGGAGCTTAAAATCCAAAGATAGACATTGTATCGAAAGGAGGGGCAGTTAGGCAGAGAGGTTGGGGTGGCTCTATTGGTAATAAATTAAATTAAATCCTAGAAAGAGGGCACATAGAATTGGAAGATGTAGAGTCTTTGTAGGTAGAATTAAGAAACTACAGGGGTTAAAATACCCTGATGGGAGTTTTAGACAGACCTCCGAACGGTAGTCAAGATGTGGGATACAAATTACACCGGGAGATAGGAAAGGCATGTATTAAGGGCAATGTTACAATAGTCATATGGAATTTCAATCTGCAGAGCAAGTGGGAAAATCAGGTTGGTGCTCGATTTAAGAGATGAGAGAGGATATTGCTCGATGGGAAAAAGACACAGGAGAGTTAGTAATGGGTGACAAAGAAATGGGAGATGAACTTAATCAATATTTTGTGTTAGTCCTCACTGTTATAGACAACTAGAAGTCAGAAACAGTGTGCCAGAAATTCAAGAGTGTTGGAGGCAGAGTGAGGGTAGTTGCTATGACTAAGGGGAAGGTACTTGGAATGTTGAAACGTCTAAAGGTAGATAAATCAACCAATTTGATGGACAACACCCCAGAGTTCTGAAGATTGGTTGACAGGCAGAATAAAGGAGGTCCTTTGGCTGCTGATGTCTAGTGATGTTCCACAGGGTTCAGTATTAAGATCACTACATTTCACGTTATAGGTCAATGATTAAGATGACAGTATTGATTGCTTAGTGGCTACGTTTGCAGACAGTACAAAGATAAGTGGAGGAGCAGTAAGTGCTGAGGAAGCAGAGAGTCTGTAGAAGGGTTTGGACAATTTGGAAGAAGGAGCAAAGGAGTGGCAGATGTAATATAGTGCAGGGAAGTGCATGCTCATGCACTTTGGGAGAAGGAATAAAGGTGTAGACTATTTCCTAAATGGAGAGAAAGTTCAAAAATCAAAGGTACATAGAGACTTGGTAGTCCTTGTGCAGGATTCCCGAAAGGTTAACATGCAGGTTGAGTTGGTGGTAAGGAAGGCAAATGCAACGTTCGTATTCATTTCAAGTGGACTAGTATATAAAAGCAAGGATATAATTCTGAGGCTTTATAATGCATTGGTTAGGTTGCACTTGGAGTATTTTGAGCATTTTTGACCCCTTATAAAGTCATAGAAAAGTACAGCGCAGAAACAGGCCCATTGGCCCATCCTAGCCTGTGCTGAAACCAGTTAAACAGCTTATTCTGATCGACCTGCGTTGGGACCATAGACCTTCATACCCCTACCATTCATGTACCTATCCAAACCTCTCTTAAACATTGAAATCAAGCTCGCAAGCACTACTTGCACTTGCATCTCAATCCCCACTCTTCCGACCCTCTGAGTGAAGAGGTTCCTCCTCATGTTGCCATTAAACTTTTCACCTTTCACCCTAATCCATGACCCCTAGTTGTAATCCCACCCAACCTCAGTGGAAAAATCCTGCTTGCATTTATTCAGTCTTTACCCCTCACAATTTGGTATATCTCTATCACATCTCCCCTCATTCTTCTATGTTCCAAGGAATGAAGTTCTAACCTATTCAATCTTTCCTTTAACTCAGGTCCTGAAGACCCAGCACCATCCTTGTAAATTTTTCTTTGAACTCTTTCAACCTTATTTACGTTTTTCCTGAACATAGGTGACCAAAACTGTATGCAATACTCCAAATTAGGCCCCACCAATGACTTCTACAACTTCAACAAAACATCCCATCTCCTGTACTCAATACTTTGGTTTATGAAGGCCAATATGCCAAAAGTTTTCTGTACAATCCTATCTAAAATATGATACCAATTTCAATGAATTATAAACCTGTATTCCCAGATCTCTTTGTTCTACCACACTTTTCAGCCCATTTTTCCAGCTGGTCCAGATTCCGCTGCAAGCTCTGAAAGTCTTCCTCACAGTCCACTACACCCCCAGTCTTGGTGTCATCTGCAAATCTGCTATTCCAGTTAAACACGTTCATCCAGATCATTGATAGAGATGACAAACAGCATCAGACCCATCATCAATCCCTGCAGCACATCATTAGTCACAGGCCTGCAGTCAGAGAGGCAACCGTCTACTACCACTCTCTGGCTTCTCCCACAAAACCAATGTCTAATCCAACTTACTACCTCATCTTGATTGCCAAGTGACTGAACCTTCCTGACCAGCCTCCCATGCTGGTCCTTGTCAAATGCCTTGCTAAAATCCAGGTAGACAACATCCACTGCTTTAACCTAATTTCCTGCTACTTCCTGAAGAAGGTATGCATGAAGTGATGCTGGTTCTCCTTAATCAGTCCATGTCCAGTCAAATACTCGTATATCTGGTCCCTTAGAATACCTTTCAATAATCTTCGCACTACTTCTGGCAAGATGCTGGTGTGACTGGTTGCAGCATCTTCTACGGGGTCAACAAAAGGTGCTAATGTTCTACTTAAACCTACTTCAAATGATCACAAGATATTGCTAAATGTTGAGATCTCAAAGTAGCTCAGGTGTGCAGCATCAGCGAGTTGCTCATTGGTGGAGATAATGAAGGAGCTGCTGCCCAAGTCGATGGAGGCTCACAGTCAAATAGCGAGTGGCCGTTATGGTCGATTTTCTTGTGATCACAAGACCCCTTCCCTTTTGACATTGTTAATCTGGTACACCGCAAGTTCAGTTCGCTGATTTATTGGATGAGAGCAGGGGCGGAGGCAGGGAATCTTGCTGACCTCGGTCGCAGCGAGGACTCGGGCTGAAGCCATGGTGTCACCTGTTTGCAGCCACAGGAGTGAAGGGACAAAGCCACGGTGCTTCACCGCGGGTGGTGTGGCATGGGATCCAGAATGGAGTTGGCACTGCCCTCCCAGGGCTTTACTCAGCAGAAGACAAGCTCTGTTGAGGTCTGCTGCAGATTTGCTGGCATCACTCAATGGAATTGGGCCTCAAGCTGCAAAGTCACTTGATTTTCAGCCACTGGGGGCATGCGCTACAGGTGGAAGAGTAGCGCAGATGTGGTCAGCTGAAGATTTCAATTGGAGTGCGGGGTCTGGACTATATACAGATATATTTGTCTGGTTGTATTGGGCGTCAGGCATTGTGCCAGTCGAGAGATGATCTCAGAGGACTTGGAGGTCTGGATTATATACATACATATTCTGTATTGTTGTATTTTTACTAATCTTCTATATGTGCCTGTAGATGCCAGGAGTGGTCCTCTAACCCACAGTAACACCTAGTGGGTATTGGGGCAGATTGACAGATGATACTGAGGGGCTGTGGGGTCTGGACTATATACATGCGTAATCTGCATCATATTTTACTGATATTCTAAACGAGTTTGTTGATTTGTATATGCCAGGCATGGGCATCAAGCTGCAATGTTGTGGGTGTGGGGACCTTGGGATTCTTTTATTCCGTGAATGAGATTTTGTATGTGACTGTTGTTAATGTGTTTTTAGCACCTTGACCTGCAGTAACGCTGTCTTGTTTGACTGTATTCATGAGAATTCATGTATGGTTGAGGACAATGAAACTTGAATTGACGTCTGGCTCACTGGCCTGTAATTCCTGTTTTATTTTCAGAACCTTTCTTAAACATAGGAAGAACGCTGGCTACCCTCCAGTCCTCTGGTGCCTCACTTATCCAAGAAAAGATGTGCTGGGCACTAGAGAGGATCAAGAGGAGGTTCACAGAAATTATCCCGGGATTTAAAGTGTTAACATATGAGGAGCATTTGATGGCTCTGGGCCTGTATTCCGTGGAGTTTAGAAGAATGAGGGGGTCTCATAGAAAACTTTTGAATATTGAAAGGCTTAGAGTGGTTGTGGAAAGGATGTTTCAATAGTCGGGCAGACTTGGACCAGAGGGCATGCCTCAGAATATGGGGACATCGATTTAAAACAGAGATGAATTCTTCAATACCCTTGAGGGCCCCACTCATTTCCACAGATATACCTGTGCTGTGCCTCCAGCTAAAGAGTTTTCTGTCACTGTTGCTCACCCAGAGCACAGAACAGTACAGCAGAGGAACAGGCCCTTCTTCCCACAACGTCTGTGCTGAACACAATGCCAAAGGAAACTGAATCTCTTCTGTCTGCATGTGATTCATATCTTTCCATTTCCTGTCTAAAAGCCTCTGAAATGTCATAATCATATCTGCTTTCACCACTCCCCATGGCAGGCCGTACCACTCTGTAAATAAAACCAAACTATTACTTACCCTGCAGACCTCCTTTAACTTCTCACCCTGTGATCTTAAAGCAATGTCTTCTCATGTTTGATATTTCCACCCTGGGAAAATGATCCTGATTCTCTATCCTATCTAGACCCCTCATAGTTTTATAAATTTCTATCAGATTTCTTCAGCTTCTTTCGCTTCAGGGAAAACAGTCCCAGTCCATCCAATCTTTCCTTGTAACTCAAGCCCTCCAGCACAGGCAATATTTCTGTGAGTGTTTTCTGCATCTTTCCAGTTTAATCACATCCTTCCATTAGTGTGGTGTTGGAACTGCACAGGGAACTCTGGGTGTGGCCCAGTGAATGATTTGTACAATATGATGTCCCAACTCCTCTCACAGCCTTTGCCCATGAAAGTAAACATGCTGTGTACCTTCATCACTACCTTGTCTCCCGATGTTGCTACTTTCAGTGAACCGAGTACAATATCAGTATCCAAAGAGCTTACTGTTCATTCACACTCTCCCAGACCATGACATTCACTGTGTATGCCCTGGCCTGTTTTAACTTCCCAAAATCTATCTCTTCACTTGTCTGACACTGTAACAACAGTTCTCTGTTTCTCTGCACCAACCACCCAACAATCAACATCAATGCACCATTCACCATTGGCCACTCACTGTACCTGTCTGCTGTTTGTATGTAACTTAACACCCAGACCCTATGTACTTCACTCATGTGCAGTCTCGCTCCACATAAATTATAGTCTCTCTTTTGATTCCTCCTACACGGGGCATAACCTCACATTTTCCCACATTAAACTCAATTTACTAAGTGTCCTCCCACTCACCCACCTCTCTTGTGGAGACACTGGCTTCATCATTAGCCACTGCTGAAGATGCTGAAGACCAGAATGTGCTGTTGTCATTCAATTGTTTAAAAAGTGCAGCAAGGATAAGCCAGGGAACGACAGGCCACTCAGACTGACATCAGGAGTGGGGCATTTACTGGAGGGGATTGTGAGGACAGAATCTACCAGTATTTGCACAGATGGAGTCTGATTGTGAGTAGTTGGCATAGCTTTGCGTGTGTGAGGAATCGAGGCTGGGGACTCGTGATGTACCACGGGTGTCAGTGTTGGCACCCTTGTTATTCTTTTGTAATATAAACGCTATATTACAAACACACAAGGTTTTTACCAGTAAGTTTGTGGAGGACACAAAATAAGGAAGTATTTTTGATAGTGAAGATGATTACAGGGAAATCTCAGGACACAGCAAATGGTCTTCATCTCCTATTTAAACTGAACGTGCAGCCCACGTAAAGAGGAGATGAATCCAACCCAAACCAAGGGATCAGGGTGGTGAGGAGCGCCGGCCTCTGGGTATTACTGATCTGGGAATCTACAAATAACACCCGATAATCCGGAGAGCAGGTCGAGCGGAGAGGAAAACCTGCGCTGGGAACGGTGCACCGGGCCAACAGTTGGTGCTGTGAATGTACAGATCTGAACGGTGTGTCAGGGAGAGTGTGCTAAGAGGCCTGACGGCTTAGACTGGTATCACTGTGTTTGTGAGTCCGGACACATCGCTGGATTTTTCATCCCCACCGAGAGAAAATAAAGCAATTTCCCTGCTCCGGGATAGTACAGCTCCCCAGCTCAGTCCTGAAGTGGGAAATAACCGCGATTTTTTAGTTGATTTCAATATTTCAGTCGGGAAACAGAGAAAATGTCCCGATCCCGGGGAAGAATGAGGTCAGTGCAGCAGTGAAACGGGTTGATAAAGAAACTGCTGCGTTTAATTCGGACCAAACTTTCTTTCCAGCAGAGAATCCGGCCTCGGGCACAGACAGAGAGCGGTCTGGGTCTTGGGGATGTCCTATTTTAATCGGAATCGGAGAGTTTTTCGGGAGAGAGAAACACAGAGAGACGGAGCGGCCGGGAGCTGACTGCAGGATGTCTCCGCCCCGTCCGCTCGCTGCCTTTAAATTGCTCAGCACCGCCGCCTCTCGCTTCATTTCTCACACACTTCAGAGTTCGAGAGAATTTGTGCAGAGTTTCTGACCATGACCGAGACCGCAGAAGTGGCTCCACCAGCGGCACCCGCCACCACACCCAAGGCTGCCAAGAAGAAGAAGGCGGCCGTCCGGACAAAGTCAGCCGGTCCCAAACTGGGCGATCTAATCGACAAGATTGTGGCCGATTGCCGCAGTCAGCGAGGGGTGTCCGTAGCCGCGATAAAGAAGAATTTGGCCAGCAGCGGCGTCGATGTACAAAAGCTGAAAGGTCAGATCAGGTTGACCATTAAAAGGAAAGTGGATAAAGGCACCCTGGTTCACACTAAGGGCGCAGGTGCCTCCGGCTCCTTGAGGGCCGCTAAAAAAGAACATACCGGGAAAGTCGTGAAAAAAGCGAAGAAACCAGCGGCCAAGGCATCTAAGACCAAGAAGGCAGTGACCAAGAAATCTGTGGCCAGGAAAACAGGTGCCAAGAAATCTCCCGCCAAGACCAAAGGGGTTAAGAAAACTGCGGTTAAAAAAGCGGCAGCTAAGAAAACAGCGACCAAGAAGACCGCGCAGAAACCCAAGAGTCCGAAGAAAGTCGCAGCCCCCAAGGTGGCCAAGAAGTCGGCAAAACCCAAGCCGAAGGCAAAATCTGTGAAAGCCAAGAAGGCAGCGGCCAAAAAGTAAATGCCGTAAAGACCCGAAACCAAAGGCTCTTTTAAGAGCCACCCACATTTCCCAGATAAGAGCTGATCCAGAATCGCGCGATTCCAGATCCTAGTCGGTTTAGATGTCAGTACGAACTATTTACTTTTCCTATATTATCATTTCCTATATTGCATAGTACTGCTGCCGCTAAATTAATAAATTTCACGATATATGCCCGTAATATTAAACCTGATTCTGATTGAATAAAGAACTCGCGCTTCTGAAGGATTGCGCGGAGCGCTGTATTTCAATTCTATGTTCGACACTCCTCTCTCCGGCAGGTCAGGTCGCATCAGTTTGCAGGGACTTGGAGCGGGACGAGATTAAGAATGAAATTATATGTTTGCAATTATCCATATGATTCTGTAAATATTTCAGTTCAGCGTGGGTTCATGCAATCCTTTCGGGGCTTTATTTTCTCCAAAAACTAGTTTGTAAATGCAATAAATAAAATTGATCTCAACCCTCTACCTGTCCTCCTGTTTCCGGCAGAAGCGAATGCACTCACCTCGAGAAGCTATTCGGTTAATATGCAAACATTCATATAACTAATTGAGAGAAGTAAAAACGATTCTTTCAATGAAAGTAAAATTTGATAATTCATGATTTCTAGTTATTGTAAGAAACTAGCTCCGGCTGCTTTAGAAATTGGCGGGCGATTTGAAATTGACCGGGGATCCAACCTGCTGTCGGATTGGCTGAATAGTGACCCTCAGGCGCCAATTTCCATATTTGGTCACAGATACTATTCCCCGCCCCCACCGTCGGCCAGCTTCAAACTGATTAAGCAAAGACATCCAATCGCATCGCTGGGACCCTATGATGGACATCTCCATTCCAACCAATCAGAGGGAGCTGGGCGGCCCTTCATCAACTCTTTAAAAGCCAGACCCAGCGTCTGCTCTGACACTTCAATCCTGATATTTCAGGCTGTAATCGCACTGCTGAAGGAGAATGGCTCGGACCAAGCAAACAGCGCGTAAATCGACCGGTGGCAAAGCTCCCCGCAAACAACTGGCGACCAAAGCGGCGCGCAAGAGCGCTCCGGCAACAGGCGGAGTGAAGAAGCCCCATCGCTACCGGCCCGGCACCGTGGCTCTGAGGGAGATCCGGCGCTACCAGAAATCCACCGAATTGCTCATCCGCAAACTGCCCTTCCAGCGCCTGGTGCGCGAAATCGCTCAGGACTTCAAAACCGATCTGCGCTTCCAGAGCTCGGCCGTCATGGCCCTGCAGGAGGCCAGCGAAGCTTACCTGGTGGGGCTCTTTGAGGACACCAACCTGTGCGCCATCCACGCCAAGCGAGTCACCATCATGCCCAAAGACATCCAGCTGGCCCGGCGTATCCGCGGCGAGCGCGCCTAAACCCGACCTCGGCACCAAACACAACAAAAGGCTCTTTTCAGAGCCACTAATCCGGCAGAGAAAAGGGCTGTCAATTCCTGTTCACTACCCTTTTGTTAATCACGCCATTCCCTGTGGGAGTTTTGATCAATAAGACATTACAGCTTCTCACAAACCCCCCACACACACACGGCTGACTCCCCTCAACACAGAATCAGTCGTTCGGTGCAGCTGGATTAACTCGAGTCAGCTGTTAGTGTATCCCTGTCCCGCACCCCATCCGTGTACAGTTGGTTGTTGTGGGCAAGGTTTCCAGGTATTTGGGGCTGGAGAATGGGTTTTAATACATGCAGTTCTTCCATTTGGTAACCAGTCCCATTTCTGACCGAGTCCATGATAGGTTCACGGGGACACAAGTCTGCAGATGCTGGAATTCCGGTTTTTTCACAGAAGGAAAATAGTCTCGTTGGAACCTCGCCTTCGCCCGCAGTTTGAGAAGAGACCGGTATACACGGACCGACCGCCAATATAGACTGTGGATCGACTTTTCGAAGCTCAATAACTAGAAACATTCATATTGGTAAGTAAAATAACGCCCGGGTTGTTAATGTAAAATAAATCTTCACCGAATTAGTGATTCAATCCATACTTTTCCAGCCTACAGATCAATAAATAACTTTCGGCGGGCTTTTCAAATTTCGGGAGAACTGGCGGTTACTTTCGGCGCTTTCCTTTCTGCTCTCTGTTCATTGGTGAATAAGGCAGCTCTCTGATTGGCTTACTGGGCTCGTCAGCAGTGAATGGGAATTTCACCTGCAGACCCTTCATGTATCGGGTGCTCAAGGCCCGATACCACCCACCCTGGCCTATTTAGTCATGAGTCTCCAAATATCCCGAAACCACGTCCTTAACAATCGATGCTCAACAACTGAGGTCAAACTAACTGGCCTATAATTTCCTTTCTTCCTCTCTCCATTCTTGAAGAGTGGAGTGACATTTGCAAATTTCTAGTCCTCCAGAACCAGGGCAGAATCCATTGATTCCTGAAAGATCATTACTCATGCCAGCCGGCCCTGTCTACTTTCTCCTCTTCCAGTTTCCTAAGTATCTCCTCCCTAGTAATAGCAATTGCACGCACTTCTGCTCCCTGACACTCTCGAATTTAATGCATCCTGCTCATGTGTTCCACAGGCAGAAAATTGAGGAGAAACCACTTCACCCACAGAATGGTGTCTCTTTGGACCCCACCACGGAGAGCGAGAGGGGAACAGCAGGGATGGATTTAAAGTAGCTGTTGTGAAACAGAAACGGTAGCAAGGACCAACTCGGCTGATTATTTATATATATATATATATATATATATATATATATATACTCCTGACTGCACACAAGGTGTGTTGTAAATTCTCTAGATACCTGAGACAGAGTTTGAAATAGAACTGATTTATTTGTCAGAGATCCAGAACATCAAACTCCTGTCCCATTAAAGATAAACTTTAGAAGAAGCACCTCCCAGTCCCAGTGACCAGGGTGCAGAACTGGATGTGGTAAGCAGCAGCAATAATTGCAGAGTTCGACACCAACAGTCAATTGTGAACTTGCCTCTGGATTCAGCATGCAGCTTATTTAAACATTTTCCCCAGTGCGAGCTTGCTTGTGTGTCACAAGGTTGGGTGACAGAGTGAATCGGTTCTGGCGGTCTGGGCAGGTGAATGGTCTCTCCTCGGTGTGAACTGACTGGTGTCCATGTAGGGTGCGTAACAAAGTGAGCACCTTTCCACAATCAGAGCATGTGATCACTCTCTCCTCAGTGTGAGGTGACTGGTGTGGTCGGTAGGTGGGATCAGTGAGTGTACCCCTTCCCCTACAGTCTGAGCTGCTAAATAGGGGCCACGCATTTCAAACGGAGATGTGTGGAAACTTCTGGAATTCTATGTCTGTGTGTACAGTCTCTGGGATTCTCTGTCCCTGTGAGTGGGGAGGCCTCATGTCTGGGTATATGTCAGGCAGAGATAGATAAATATTTAAGGAATTGAGGAACTGGGGGTTATAGGAACAGGTACAGGAGCTGGGATCAGTGACAATTGTGTGAATAACCACAAGACTATAAGATACAGGAGCAGAATTAGGCCATTCAGCCCATTGAGCCTGTTCTGCCAATCCATCATGGCTGATTTGGTATCCTTGACACCATTCTCCTGTCCTCTCCCAGTAACCTTTGACACCCTTCCTAATCAAGAACCTATCAACCTCCACTTTAAATATATCCAATGACATGGCCTCCATGGCCACCTATAGCAAAGAATATCACAGATTCACCACCCACTGGCTAAAGAAATTCCACATCTCAGTTCCAAAGGCTGTGCCCTCTGGCCTTGGACACTCTCCAGTACGGAAACATCCATTCTATCGAGGTCTTTCAATATCCTAGATCCTTCTCATTCTTCTATGCTCCAGCAGCTACAAGCACAGGGTCATCAAGCACTCCTTGTACATTGGCCCTTTCAGTCCCAGAATCATTCTCATTAAGTTCCTCTGGACACAAACTATCCACCACCACCCCAACTCTGGAATAATCCATCAGCCCCACCCACAAGTCTGCTACACCTCCACCCCCCTGAAACTCTAACTGAACTATATTTTCCTTTCTTTTGCCTCCCTCCTTTCTTAAAAAGTGGAGTAAAATTTGCAATTTTCCAGTCCTCCAGAATCATACCAGAATGCAGTGATTCTTGAGAGATCATTACTAATGCCTCCACAATCTCTTCAGCTTCCTGTTTCAGTACCCTGCGTAGTAGTCCATCTGGTCCAGGTGGCTTGTCTACTTCTGCCCCCAGCAGTTTCAGCAATACTCTTAGTGACTTCTACGGTGAACAATGACACAAAATACTTAAGTTCACCCACCATTTCCTTGTCCCGTTGCTACCTCTACAGCATCATTTTTCAGCAGTCTGATATCCTCTCTTGCCTCTTATTTACTCTTGATATTTCTTTGGTGGGGGGGGGACTTTTGGTGTGCTTTCTCTGTATTATTGGCTAGTTTATCTTCCATCTTCATTATTGCTCTCTAGTTGCCTTCTGTTGCTTTTTAAAAGCCTCTCTGTCCTTTACTTTCCCACTATTTTCCTCCATTACATGCCCTCTCTTTTGCTTTTATTGTCTTTGACTTCCCTTGCCAGCTACGATTGCCTCATCCTTCCTTCAACCTACTATTTCTTCAGATGAAGCTATTCTGCACTTTGTGAACTGTTCAGAGAAATTCCAGCTATTGCTGCTCTGCCATAACCCTATTGATTGGAAGGGGAAAGCAGCTTTGGCCAGCTCCTCTCTCATGCCCCTATTATTCCCTTTACTCACTGTAATGCTGATACATCTGATTTTAGCTTCTGAAACAGCAGGGTGAACTCTATCGTATTTTGATCACTGGCTCCTGAGAGTTCCTTGTGTTAAGCTCCTTTATCAAGTTCAGCTCATTGCACAACACCCAATCCAGAATAGTTGATCCCCTAGAGGAATCAACCACAAGCTGCTCTAAAAAGCCATCTTGCAGGCATTCTAGAAATTTCCCTGTTGTGATCCGGCACCAATCTGATTTTGCCACTCTACATACATATTGAAATCCTCCATGACTTCCATACATGTGTCATAAGGTGGTTGCTGGGAATGGACCCAAGTGCAAGACACAGACACTGAAGTACTAGGGACAGGACTAGGATACAGGGCGATGGCAAGGACATGGACAGGAAAACCAGGAACCTGGAAGAGGACTAAACAAGAGAGTTAGGAGCCCGGGCTTGGACTCCGAGCCAGAGACTGTACAAGGACCCAGTACCTGGGTCTTGCCTCTGGCTTGGACCCCAGAACTAGGCAAGGACCAGGCTTGGCAGGCAGGCAGGACGAGGCTGGACTCTTCAGGCTAGAAGCTAGGGGCTAGAGACTTGGCTTGGCTTGGCAAGAGGCTAGAGACTTGGCTTGGCTAGAGGCTGGAGTTTACAGGCTCGAGGTTTGGCAGGAGGCTGGAGACTTGAGACTAGAGGTGAGGCTTCTCAGGAGGCAGGAGACTTGAGGTGAGGCAGTCTCCACCTGGGCAGGGTGCGGATCACCACCCGACAGAGGCAAGGGACAGAACCAACCCCATGTAACAGCAAGATGACCTGGCTTACCTGGGCGGAGGCAAGGGACAGAACCAACCCCAGGTAACGGCAAGATGGCCTGGCTTACCTGGGTGGAGGCAAGGGACAGAACCAACCCAGGTAACGGCAAGACGGCCTCACTTACCTGGGCAGAGGCAAGGGACAGAACCAACCCCAGGTAACGGCAAGACGGCCTGGCTTACCTGGGCAGAGGCAAGAGACAAGAAAGGAGCTAGGTACAGGGTGGCTCCAGGACCAGACAGCAAGAGAAGGCAGGCCTTCTGGCAAAGTAAGGTGAGACAAAACTTCAGGCGAGGCGAGAGTTACCGGCAAGACAAGGCACGGCTTCAGGTAAGGAAACAGAAGGCAGAGGAAGGGATCCCAGGAGTAAGAACAAGAACAATCCAGCGACCATGCCCTGGTCTCTGGAGGTATTTATGCAGCCAGCCCCAACGAGCATCAGCTGCCTCAATTAGCTCCACAAGGACAGAAACAAGGTAGATAGGAAAACCTGGAGCAAGGGTCGATGGACTGGACCGTGAACCGGAATACGGACTTCACGGACCGGACTATGACAACATGACCTTTCCACATCTTCTCTACATCATATCTTAATTTGTAATCCACATCGTGACTACTGTATATAACTCCCAACTTTTATCCTTGTAGTTTCTTAACTCTACCCACAATGATTCTACATCTTCCAATCCTATGTCACCTCTTTCTAAGAATTTGATTTCATCTTTTTAGCATAGAGCCATGCCACCCCCTCCGCCCAACTGACTCTTCTTTTGATACAATGTGTATCCTTGGATGTGAAGCTCCCAATTATGATCTTTTTTCTGCCATGACTCAGTAATGACCATAATGTCACACCTGCTAATCTCTAACTGCAGTATTAGATCATCCACCTTATTCTGTATAGTGTGTGCATTCAAATATAATAACTTCAGTCCTGTATTCATCACCCTTTTTGACTTTGCCCCCATGTTACACTTCAACTCATCCCACTGACTTCCAATTTACCCCATCGTTACCTCACTGCACACTGCATCTAATTGCATACCACCCTCCCCATCCTCAGCCATATCACTCTGGTTTCCAACCCCTGCAAAATTAGTTTAAACCCTACCCAAGAGCTTTAGCAATCTGCCTGCAAGGAAATTGGTCTCATTTAGGTTCAGGTGTGACCTGTCCTCATTTTGGCACAGGTCATACCCTCCCCAGAAGAGATCACAATGATGCAGAAAGTTGAAAACTCGCCCCCTCAACAAAAACTTGTGATATCTGCGCTACAAATTAAAATAATCAAAAAACAAGCAACACACACACAAAATGCTGGTGGAATGCAGCAGGCCAGACAGCATCCATAGGAAAAAGCACAGTCGACGTTTTGAGCCAAGACCCTTCGTCAGGACTAACTGAAAGAGAGAGAGTAAGAGATTTGAGAGGGGGAGGGGGAAATCCGAAATGATAGGAGAGGACAGGAGGGGGAGGGATGGAGCTAAGAGCTGGAAAGTTGATTGGCAAAAAGGGATACAAGGCTGGAGAAGGGAGAGGATCATGGGACGGGAGGCATAGGGAGAAAGAAAGGGGGAGGGGAGCAACAGAGGAAGATGAAGAGCAGGCAAGGAGTTATTGTGAGAGGGACAGAGAGAGAAAAAGAGGAAAAAATAATAATAAATGAATAAATAAGGGATGGCGTAAGAACAGGAGGAGGGGCATTAACAGAAGTTAGAGGTCAATGTTCATGCCATCATGTTGGAGGCTACCCAGACAGAATATAAGGTGTTGTTCCTCCAGCCTGAGTGTGGCTTCATCTTGAAGACATATCAGAATAGGAATGGGACGTGGAATTAAAATGTGTCACCACTGGGAGATCCTGCTTTCTATGGCGGACAGAGCGTAGGTGTTCAGCAAAACAGTCTCCCAGTCTGCGTCGGGTCTCACCAATATATGAAATATCAAAGTGTATATATTCTTCAGTCATAGGATTATGCCATAGTTAGGCAAATTAGTAGGCACACCTGAGTTTGAACTATTCTGTTAATGGTTGCCTTTAAACAAAAAATAAAGATGTAAATTACAAAAAGATTATATTAGTGTAAATAATATGACATAATATTGAATGACCCTGGTTTCCAAGACTTAAAAATGAATCCAAACAAAGAAATCCCATCCATCACTTCAAAATTCAAAGTTAAATTATTATCAAAGTACATTTTTGTCACCATATACAACTCAGATTGATTTTCTTGCAGGCATACGAAATAAATCCAATAACCATAATAGAATCAAGGACAGACAACACCAGCAGGGCAGACAACCTGTGTGCAAAAAAAAAAGAAACTGTGCACACAGATGTATTTTCAACTGATTCTTTACGAATGATCAGCCAAATTATTTACAGTTTGTCTTCAGACTCGTCAGGTATAGCACTGTGCAAAAGTCTTAAGCACATATTTAAGCTCTTAAACAAGAGAAAATCTGCAGATGCTGGAAATCTGAACAACACACCAAATGCTGGAGGAACTCAGCAGGCCAGGCAGCATCTATGGAAAAGAGTACAGCTGATGTTTTGGGCCGAAACCCTTTATAAAGCTAGGGCGCCCTAAGACTATTGCACAGTGCTTTATTTGTCAATGTAGAGTGGGAGCAAGGGATGTTGGGAATAGGGAAGGTGGAGTGCTGCAGGAGTTGGTGTGGGACAGGTGGCAGAGGAGGAGTGCCAGGGACGAAGCTTGGCATCGGCTGCAAACTCACTTGGTTCCTGAGACTCCAGGTAAGATAATTTCATTCCAATAGAGACAAATATCAGAATCAGTTTTATCATCACTAGTGTATGCCATGAAATCTTTTTTTGCAGCAGCAATGCAGTGCAATATATAAAATTACTACAGTACTGGGCAAAAGTCTTGGGCCTCCAAGCTCTATCTATCTATATATACGAGGGGTAATTGATAAGTTCATGGCCTAAGGTAGAAGGAGTCAATTTTAGAAAACCCAGCACATTTATTTTTCAACATAGTCCCCTCCTACATTTACACACTTAGTCCAGCAGTCGTGGAGCATACGAATCTTGGACCTCCAGAAAGTGTCCACAGCAGGGGTGATTGATAAGTTTGTGGCCTAAGGTAGGAGATGAGTTATACAGCTCTAGTTACATGCACATGCAGTTTAACTCTTTGAGTGATTATGCAGAAAGTTTAAGGTTAATAACTCACCAGGGGTGATTGATAAGTTAGTGGACTAGGGTAGAAGGGGTGAAGGCTCTATTCCCTCACAAATTAGGTATTGTTCCATGAACTTAGACCATTTCATATTACTTGACAAGGAGCTTTATTGAATTGTAATATTTTACTAATTTTTCAATAAAAATTCCAGAATGACTACCCCATTTAGGACATTATGACGTGTAATTGCACAAACTATTCCCTACTGGAATGGTAGCTTCTGAACTCAAGCAAGTTGTCGCTTAAATAGTAAACATATGAAAAGATTTAACAGCTTTGTCATGAACATTAGATGTGGCATATCACAGGGTAAGACATGAATCAGGTCAGATATGATATTCCCTCAATCACGCTGATTATATTTACATAAATGATCCTGTTTAATACGATATGAGGGAGCGTGATCATTGTATATTTATAAATACAAGAAATTCTGCAGGTGCTGGAAATCCAAAGCAATGCACTGGAGATCAAACAGCATCTATGGAAATTAATAAACAGTGAATCACAGGTATAATGTTTCCATTATCATTTCTGGAATGTCTAATAAAGGGGGCAAATGTTTGTTCTGGATCGTCAGGAAGCCCACACATTAAAGGCCCAGCACTAGTGAATATTTTGATGCGTGCGGTATATTATTTCATCACTGTCGTCCTCACTTGAGACACTAGAGGTCGCTGCAGAGTCCATGCATGTACATGCTGCAGTTCTCGTGTCTCTGTCTCGGACAGTCCAATGTCGGCTGTAATTCCTTGGAACACCACCCAATTCAATATGTCAGTCCATGGCCTCCTCTACTGCCATGAATGGGCCACACTCAGGTTGCATGAGTAACACCTCATATTCCGTATAAGTAGCCTATAACCTGATGGCATGAACATCGTTTTCTCGAACTTCCTGTTATTGCTACCCCTCTCCTCTCCTTCACCATTCCCCATTCCTGTTTCCCTCTCCCACCTTATCTCCTTACCTGCCCTCATCACCCTCTGACGCTCCTCCCCCTGTTCTTTTTTCCGTGGTCTTCAGTCCTCTCCCGGCTCTTTACTTCTCCCCCTCACCTGGTTTCAACTATCACCTACTACCATGTACTTCTTCCTCCCCTCCCCCCACCTTCTTACTCTGACCTCTATTCCTTTCCTGTCCTGATGATGGGTCTCAGCCCAAAACGTCTACTGTCTACTCTTTTAAATATATTCTTCCTGGCCTGCTGAGTTCGTCCAGCATTTTGTGTGTTTTGTATTAGATTTCCAGAATTTTCAGACTTTCTTGTGTTGGCAATTCTTTGGAGTTAGCAAAGAAAATCCTTTCCTCATGTGAGCAATTCTTTGGATGGTGTCGCTGTCTCAGACAGTCTAATATAGGTTGTAATTCTCTGGAGTTCAGTTGTGGCGCTGTACAGGGAGACTGTTCAATGTTAGCTCTCCCATTTCACGCACCCCATCCTCCCGCCACCCCACTAGGGATAGGTTTCCCCTTGTCCTCACCTACCACCCCACCAGCCTCCGGGTCCAACATATAATTCTCCATAACTTCCGCCACCTCCAACAGGATCCCAACACCAAGCACATCTTTCCCACCCACCCCCCTTTCTGCTTTCCGCAGGGATCACTCCCTACGTGATTCCCTTGTCCATTCGTCCCCCCATCCCTTCCCACCGATCTCCCTCCAGCACTTATCCTTGTAAGCGGAACAAGTGCTACACTTGCCCTTACACTTCCTCCCTCAACACCATTCAGGGCCCCAAACAGTCCTTCCAGGTGAGGCGACACTTCACCTGTGAGTCGGCTGGGGTGATATACTGCGTCCGGTGCTCCCGGTGTGGCCTTCTATATATTGGTGAGACCCGACGCAGATTGGGAGATTGTTTCGCTGAACACCTACGCTCTGTCTGCCAGAGAAAGCAGGATCTCCCAATGGCCACACATTTTAATTCCACGTCCCATTCCCATCCTGATATGTCTATCCACGGCCTCCTCTACTGTAAAGATGAAGCCACACTCAGGTTGGAGGAACAACACCTTATATTCCGTCTGGGTAGCCTTCAACCTGATGGCATGAACATTGACTTCTCTAACTTCCGTTAATGCCCCACCTCCCCTTCTTACCCCATCCGCTATTTATTTTGCCCCTTTTTTTGTCTCTCTCTGTCCCTCTCACAATAACTCCTTGCCTGCTCTCCATCTTCGTCTACTGCTCCCCTCCCCCTTTCTTTCTCCCTAGACCTCCCGTCCCATGATCATCTCCCTTCTCCAGCCTAGTATCCCTTTTTGCCTATCAACTTTCCAACTCTTAGCTTCATCCCTCCCCCTCCTGTCCTCTCCTATCATTTCAGATCTTCTCCCCCTCCCACTTTCAAATCTCTTACTATCTCTTCTTTCAGTTAGTCCTGACGAAGGGTCTCGGCCCGAAACGTCACTGTGCTTCTTCCTATGGATGCTGTCTGGCCTGCTGTGTTCCACCAGCATTTTGTGTGTGTTGTAATGTTAGCTTTAGTTCCTGGGGCAGGGTTTTAGAAGCAGCTGTTTCCCTGGGTGGAGCGCCAGGTAAGCATCTCAAGCAGGACTTGGTCGCAGCTACACGTTCTGACATTACATACACGAGGAAGTCTGCAGAAGCTGGAAAATGCAAAGCAGCACATAGCAAACTTCCTGACATTGTTTCAGTTTGTTTCTGAGCCCCGAATAATGCACAACTATTGATTTAAAAACACAAGAGATTTTGCAGATGCTGGAAATCCCAAGCAAAACACAAAAAGTTCCTCCAGCATTTTGTGTGTATGACTGATTGAATCACCGTCTTGTTTTTTCACTCATCAGGTTAATGTGAAGATTTACTCTTTAGACTTTGTACTGTCTCCATCATGCTGTTTTTGTAGTGTTTCTTCAGTAAAATACTTCCCCCATTCCGTTAACTCACTCACATTCCATTAAATCAACAGCAGCCAATTTCTATTTTTAACATGCATTCTTATTGTTAATAAACTTAACATTTTTAGTATTACTCAATGGACTTTTTCAATCATTTATCAAACTTAAATGTTTATTTAGGTAAAAGTTCTTTGTAGGTTTTATGACCTTAGCCATTTCCTTGATTCTATCTTGATTGGTACCTACTTTTTATTACTTTGACTGCAATCTCAAAATTTTAAGTTTGAAACTGAAATTTTAACAGGTTTCTTGCAACTCAAATTTATGTTTTTCCCCATTCCTCTGCTAGCTTATATTCAAGTTTTCTCACGCACTCCACTGGCTCACACAAATTTATTATAAATTAATCCATGCTCAACTGGTTGTACGAAGTTATTTTTTGACCGTCTACTGACTTGCATATTTAACTTGCGCTCTACTGTTTTGTATGTGGCTCTACAAATCTGTTTTTAAAAATAGCAAGGGAAGCAGTAATCAATCCTGATTTCCATCTGATGATGAAAAACTCAGAACTGCTTTTTGTTCCTCAGACAATTTGGAACATAAAATTAAGTTCTTACAACTTTTGTTGCACACTGAATATTCTCTCTCTCTTGGGTTGTTCCAAGCTGTAAATCCTGCCAACTACACCAAATGACGGATTTTGGTGTTTAAATCCAAAGTTCTTTTAGGAGTCAGGAACGAGGCATAAAACTTGTTGCTTCACGATGGTTTTATTCAAAGTTGATAGAACAAAGACAGGGGTCTGTTACTTGAAGAAGAGAGAGAAACTAAATATGGCACCTAGCATAAAACAGCTACTTTTTATATCCAGAGATAAGAAAAATTCCATTCAAATCTATAGATAATAATAAACCTGTTAGAAATCACTTGATCAAAACTGCAGTTAAAATTAACCAATAAGAAAACACTCATTTAATAAAGTACAAGCTTCAGAGTTATAGTTTGTACAGCCACAAGAGGAATATTAAACTCCTATGCACATAAAGACTACTTAAAATACAAGCAGATAATGAATTGTTAAACTGCAAAGAAAATGACCATTAAAATTTAACAGTTGGATCCAACAGACTCTCAGGCCCTGTGCACTCGATCCACAGAGATAATGCATTCTGAAGCTCAGATTTCTGGGTAAGAACAGTGCCACTGAAAGTGTTTACAAGCATTGCCTCCCCAGTCAACATATTTTATGAGAATTGAGTAGCCAGTTTAACACAGCAAGCTCCCAAAAGGAGTATCCTCAATGTAAACAGGCGTTGTGTTTGTGTGTCAACAGTCAAAGTCAACCCAATTGTTTTTTCTGTCATTCAGCTTCCAAATACTGCTACTCTGTCATTCATCGCCATCCACCCCACCCCTTGCTCTGATTGGCTGTTCCTGATCACATGCTCCTGTCCAGAGCCCCGAACTCTGCTCTCTGCCACTCATCACTGGTTTCTGACCCTGCTCCACACAACATCCAACTAGTGGTTCTCCTTTCAGACTTTAGAGGGCAGTGGTGTGTTCTAACAACCCAGCTCATTGGAAGCAGTGACAACGACCTATAACATTGATATTTGCAGGGAATAGGAGATGAACTACCAATGTCATTCTTTCTCAGCACAGACACACGAGGGATGAAGAACATGTCAGACATACCTGCAGTCAGTTTGGCTTCTTCAGTCAGCAGGAAATCCAACCAATAGTCACTTTTGAACTTTCCTCTGGATTCAGCAACTGTGATGTTTAAATATCCAGCTGCTTGTTTAAACATTTTCCCCAGTGTGAACTCGGTAGTGAGCCACAAGGGTGGATGACCGAGTGAATCCCTTCCCACATTCAGAGCAGGTAAACGGCCTCTCCCCAGTGTGAATTCTCTGATGTAGCTTCAGTTGAGATGACCGACTGAATCCCTTCCCACAGTCTGAGCAGGTGAATGGCCTCTCCCCACTGTGAATTGACTGGTGTGCATGTAGGGTGCATAACTGAGAGAATCCCTTCCTACACACAGAACAAGTGAATGGCCTCTCCCCAGTGTGAACTCGCTGGTGTGTCTGTAGGTTGGACAACACAGTAAATCCTTTCCCACATTCCGAGCAGGTGAACGGCCTCTCCCCAGTGTGAACACGCTGATGATCCTTCAGTTGAGATGACTGTGTGAATCCCTTCCCACATTCTGAGCAGGTGAACGGCTTCTCCCCTGTGTGAACTGACTGGTGTGTCCGTAGGTGAGATGACCAAGTGAATCTCTTCCCACAGTCTGAGCAGGTGAAAGGCTTCTCCCCAGAGTGAACTCGCTGGTGTACCTTCAGTTGGGATGACTGAGTGAATCGCTTCCCACAATCTGAGCAGACGTACGGCCTTTCTCCTGTGTGAAATCGCTGATGTGTCTGTAGATGGGATGACAGAGTGAATCCCTTCCCACAGTCTGAGCAGATATACGGCCTCTCCCCAGTGTGAACTCGCTGATGTACCTTCAGGTGTGAGGACTGAGTGAATCCCTTCCCACAGTCTGAGCAGGTGAACGGCATGTCCCCAGTGTGAACTCGTTGATGTACTTTCAGATTAGATGACCGAGTGAATCCCTTCCCGCAGTCTGAGCAGGTGAACGGCCTCTCCCCAGTGTGAACTCGCTGGTGTGCCAGTAGGTGGGATGACAGAGTAAATCCCTTCCCACAGTCTGAGCAGATGAATGGCCTATCCCCAGTGTGAAGTCGTTGATGTACCTTTAATTGAGATGACCAAGTGAATCCCTTCCCACAGTCTGAGCAGGTGAATGCCTTCTCCCCAGTGTGAACTCGCTGATGTGTCAGTAGGTGGGTCGACTGAGTAAATCCCTTCCCACATTCGGAACAGGTGTACGGCCTCTCCCCTGTGTGAACTCGCTGGTGTTTCAGCAAATCAGATGACCGAGTGAACCTCTTCCCACATGTGGAACAGTCGAAGTGTCTCTCTCCCATGTGAACTCACTGGTGAGTCTGCAGGCGGGCTGACTGAGTGAATCTCTTCCCACAGTCTGAGATGTACAGCCTCTCCCTAGTGTGAACTTCCTGTGTGTCAACAGATCAGATGACCAAATTAATCTCTTCCCACACAGGCAACAGATGAATGTTCTCTCCCTTGTGGAACTCACAAGTGTGTCTGTAGGTGAGATGACCAGTGAATTTTTTCCCACACACACAACACATGCACGGTCTCTCTCCCTTGTCAACTCACTGGTGTGTCTGCGCGTAGGATGACTGAGTGAATCTCCTCCCAGACACACAACAGGTAAGCGGCCTCTCTCCCCACGGTGAACTCACTGCTGGGTCTGTGCGTCAGCTGAGTGAGTAAATCCCTTGTTGTGCTTGAAACTCCTGTACATAATTTTTTTTTGTTGTTTCTAACCTGTAAAAAGAATTACAAAAGACATCAATGGGTGAAGTCAGAATTTCAGACAAGATCATTCTATGATCTCTGACATCACACCATTACAACAAGTTGGAGGAACAACTCCATCTTCTAACTGGGCCTGGATCAGGGATTTGGACTAACCATCAAATTCTCTATTTTGTCTGCATCACAATGGGACATTTCTACCCACCTTCAATCCATAACGTGGCTAAGTTTGGCTCCCTCCATTAATATTATTTCAAGATCTAGTCATGTCCCACAACGCTGCAAAGAGCACATGGTTGATCCTGGTGACTTTCTCATTACTCTGACCCCCTGGCCTCTCAGGTGATTGATGGTGGTGAATTCATCGATGGCAATGCCAATGAATATGAAGGGGAGGGTAGAGGCCTTTCTCATTGGAGTGTGGCACTTCTGTGATGTCAAAGCTACAGGTTACTTGTTACCCAGGACAAAGGTGTTTGATATCAATAGGTACCCAGAAAGAATGAGACAAAACATGCTCTCATAGGTAGAAAGGACCAGAACAAGAGAAGGTCGGACAAAGGTGATTTTCTCAAGAACTGAAACTGTTGGGAAGATTTTCTTTTTCCCATGCAGCACTAATTGGCGTTTTCATTGACTGGAAGGTGGACTCTTCATCCAAAATTAACTCGGAACTATATTTTTGTTCCGAATTCTATAATTCTTGGATTTAGATTGCTGGAGCTTTGTAGTGCCTGATAGATCCACCTGCACGTTTCCAATCTACACTTCAGACTAGCGGGGAAAGCGTTGGGAGTGTCACCCATGGCTGCTTCTATACCCAGAAACCCCCACGAACGAGAACCCCATCTATCCATCAATGTACCGGCGATGCGCATGCGCCACAGCCATGACGCGAGCGCTTTAGCCTATCAGCAGAAAACCTCCCCAGGGCCCGAGTACGGATCGTGGGGCTGACAGAGAGCAAAAAGACCACGACTGTCGAGGATTTGCGGTGCCACTTGGTGTCCACAGCTCACGACAATTGACCCTCAGTCACGGTGCGGACGCCGGCTCCAATGAACACGCACCGGAGCCCCGCTCCTACCTGCTGCCGATGCGCCAAAGCCTGTTTTCCACTACGCGCATGCGCGATATTCGGCGATATCAGCGACCTGCACGCTTGCGCAGTCGAGGGGCCACTGATGGTCAACTCTAAACGTGGAGGGGGCTGAGTTGATAATAGTGTCTACAAGCAACGGCTCCATGCCGCACGCTTCAAACACAGTCAAAACTGTTACTTTAATACAGCAAGCTCCCACAGTCCTACAGTCAACATCAACAGGCATTCCGTGTGTCACAAGCACGAGAAAATCTGCAGATGCTAGAAATCCAAAGCAACACATACAAAATGCTGGAGGAAATCAGCAGGGCCGACAGATTCTATGGAAAATAGAGTAAACAGCCGACGTTTCGCGCTGAGATCCCTTATCGCGACTGGAAAGGAGATAGGTGGAACCGGGGTGAAGTGAAGAGCTGGGAAGTTGATTGGTGAAAGAGATAAAGGGCTGGAAAGGGCGGGGGGGGGGGATCTGGTAGGAGAGGACTGACGACCATGGAGGAAAAGGAAGAGAGAGGAACACCAGAAGGAGATGATGGGCAAGTAAGGACATAAGGTGTGAGAGGGAAACAGGAATGGGGAAGTGAAAGAGAAGGGGGGGGCAGATACCCAAAGTTCGAGAAATCCATGCTCTTGCCATCAGTTTGGAGACTAACCAGATAGTAAGTAAGATGTTTCTCCTCCAACCTGATAGCATTGTCATCTGTTCTTATAATTTAGAGGAGAGTGGTTTAGAACAAACCAGCTGTGTGAAGTACAACCCTTTGAAATCAGTGAAAACAACCCATAACATCGAGGAGAGCAGGGAAGAAGTTGAACCACCCAGGATATTGTCCCTTCGCCCTGAGGGAAGAGGAATATTTGAGACAAAACCCCAGTGAAATTGTTTTCTGCTCTCTGCAGAAAGTCATAGAGGAAACTTTAGGGAAACCAACAGAGTGGAGACCAGTTGTAACCTGTCATCACAGGGAGAGTGAGAGGTGAACAGCAGGGGTGGGTTTGAAAGTACTGTTATGGAACAGAAACACAGACAGTGACCAGTTGGACTGAGTGGCCCCTCTACCGCACAATGGGTGTGTGACAAGAGACAGACAGTAAGCACCAGGTTAATTTAAGCCTGACATCAGCAGAGCAAACCCCTCCAATGCTCAGTGACCGGGGTTCAGTCCTGGATGTGATAAGCAGCCTGCAGAATCTGACATTAACGATCGGTCAGGAACTTGCAAGTGAATTCAGTCACTATGGTGGTTAAAAATGTTAACATGCATATTATTTGAACTTTCTCCCTGGTGTGAAGTTGCTGGTGGGACGAATGAGTAAATCTCTTTGCTCACTCACAGAAGTGTTGCCTCTACTTATTGCTGACTCACTGAAGCCTCACAAATGTGAACTGTCTGGTGCTTTTGCAGGTCAGATGCTGGGATGAATCCCTACCTACATGAAGCAGGTGAACGGCCTCCCCCCATTGCAAACTTGCTGGTGTTTCTGCTTGGATGAAAGCAGATGCATGTTTCCAGCTGGGATGAGATTTGACTTCTGTTCCAAGGATCGACAACTGTAGGAGCCATGGAGGTTAATTTCTGTCTGTCTGTATTGTATTTTGTGTTGCGTGTTTTTTTATGGGCATTTGTCACGTGGGTTGGGGTGCGATAGAAGCAAATGAGTATAGTTTCATATTCTTGCTTTCTCTCAGGTAGTCAGTTTAGTCTAGTTGAGAGTTAGAGGCAACCGGGGAATGGTCCCCCCACTGACTGTACGGAGGTTGTACGTTCTCCCTGTGGTTGCGTGGTTTCACCCTGGGTGCTCCGGTTCCCTCCCACAGTCAAAGCCGTACCAGTTGGTAGGTTAATTGCCCATTGTAAATTGTCCCGAGATTAGGCGAGGATTAAATTGTGGGATTGCTGGGCAAGGCAGCTCAAAGGGCCAGAGGGGCTAATCCACACTGAATCTCAATAAAAAAAAGTTTATTTTTGTTCTCTGCTAAGTACGCTTATTTATTACTTTCACTTAATTATACTAATTGGGACACGTCATTAATTTTAGTTTTGTTAGTTTTTGTCACTGCAGATTGCTCATTTTGGCTGGTTTGATAACAAAGGATCGATCATACCTTTTTTGACTTGGAACTCAGCGAACTGGGAGCACGTCACACAGTGCCAACTCCTGTACACCGTCTCAGCTGTTTTGGTTTGTTTTCAAGTAACCGCAGCACGTAGTTATTCCAAATGAATACCAGTCTCTGGCAAACGATTGCCCCGGACCCGTTGGAGAAATTGGAATCACAACACTGGGAAGACTGAATGCCAGCAACTGGAGCAGCTTGCTTTCAGATGTTCCTCAGACTTTTGTTCGTTCATGCTGTGTATTCATGGTTTGAACACAGTTTTGATTGGTCAGCGCTGCCTGTCCATTGGGGACCGTTGCTCGATTGCACGGAGTTTGCCTGAGGATTTTGTTGCTTCGCTGTATTGAAGTGCTGAAACCTGGTCCTGGTTGCCGATATTTGAAATAAACACTGTTTGTTTGCCCTGGTTTAAACTCTGTGGATGCGCGATCAGTCTGATTCCTAGGTTTATTGAACAGGATATCGCTGGTGTGTTTTGCAGATGCGCTGCAGGTGAACAAAGAGTTAATTGCAAGAGGCTCAATAGGGAGAAAGTAACATGAGTGCATAGAAGTGTGAAACTGTCGTCAGTGACCTTGAAGTTGGGGTTTGCAAAAGAGAAGTTAAACTTAATTTGAAAGCTTTAGCAAATAGAATCAAAAGTCTTCAAAAAGAGTATACATGTAAAACAAATGTGAACAAAATTAAAGGATGAAAATCACTAATTAAGGATTTTATGGGAAATAAGGAAAACAACTTACAAGTGCTAACTTGACTTGGGGATTTGACCAGTCACTGTGAAGCTGTTGTTAAGCAACATCACATGCTAATCCCATTATTTCCCAGGGACAAACAGGTGAAAGCAAAATAGTTGTTTTTCAAACATTTTTAGCCTTAGTACTGCTTTCATAGAACGTATGAAACAATGGTTGACTCAAATAAGTTGTATTGAAAGTCATGTTTCTTCAGATTTTAAACAGTAAAAGAGAGTCAAATGTCGATGTCAGACCACTAAAACATAATTCTGGAGAGGTAGTAATGAATGAGGAAATGGTGGATGAGCTGAATACTGTGAGTATTTTGCATCAGTCTTCATGGTAGAAGACACTAGCAGTATGCCTGAAGTTCGAAAGTGTCAAGGCAGAAGTGAGCAAAGTTGCCATTATTAGAGAGAAGCTGCTTGGGAAGGGTCTGCGCCCCAGGGTTCCAAAAGAGATGGCTGAAGAGATTGTGGAAGCACTAGTAAATGAACTTTTGAGAATCAATGGATTCTGGCGTTGTCCAGATCACAGGGAAATTGCAAATGTCTCTCCAAAAAGGGAGAGAGGCAGGAGAAAGGAAATTATGGGCCAATTTGGCCTGAAGTCAGTGGTTGGGAAGATATTGGAGTCAATTGTTAAGAATGATGTTTCAGGGTACTTGGAGGGAGATGATAACATGGGCCAAAGTCACATAGTTTTCTCCAAAGAAAATCTTGTCTGACACATCTTTGAAGAAATAACAAGCAGGATAGACAAACAATAACTGTTGTACGCTCATAATTTGTGTACTTGGATCTTCAGACAAAGTGCCACATATGAGGCTACTGAATAAGTTAAAGGTCCATGGTATTTCAGTAAAGGTCCTAGCATGGATAGAGCATTGGCTGATTGGCAAGAGGCAAAGAGTGTTAATAATAGGAGGCTTTTCTAGTTGGCTACTGGTGATTTATAGTATTCCACAGGGGTCCGTGTCGTGACCACTCTATGTTATATGTCAACAATTTGGATGATAGAATTGATGCCTTTGTGGCCAAGTTTGGGAATGGGGAATGGTGAAGGAGAAGAGGGGTTGTATTCCAACTAGGTAACCTCCAACCTGATGGGATGAACATCGATTTCTCGAACTTCTGGAAATTACTCCCCTCCTTTCCTTCACTATTTCCCATTCTTGTTTCCATGTCACACATTCTCTTCTCACCTGCCCATCACCTCCCTTCAGTGCTCCTCCCCTTTCCCTTTCTTCCATGGTCTTTTGTCCTCTTCTATCAGATTCCCCCTTCTCCAGCCTTCTAGCTCTTCCACCAATCAACTCCCAGGAAGAAGGATCATATTACTTCCACCAATCAACGCCCGGAAGAGGGACAATATTACTTCTATCCTGGCCTCTCTCCACTGGCTAGTACGGTTTAGAATTGATCTTAAGGTTCTCCTGTTTGTTTTTAAAGCCCTAAATGGGCTGGCTCCCCCTTATATCACAGACCTTCTGACCACTTACTCTACTTCCAAGTCCCTTAGGTCGGCTGACTTGGGGCTCCTGGCTGTCCCGCGATCTAAATGTAAGTGGAACAGCATTCCCCTCCCTATCAGATCTGCCCCCTCCCTTGACTCTTTTAAGTCCAGGCTCAAAACTTACTTTATTCACTGGCATTTGAATCTTCCTGATGTGGCTGAATTTTGGCTTGTACCCATAAGCTGTGTTCCTTCTTGTTTATATCTGTTTCTTGTATTTGTGATTTTAGCTACCTGTTATGGATTGTACAGCACTTTGGTCAACATGGGTTATTTCAAATGTGCTTTATAAATAAATTTGACTTGATTTGACTTGACTTTAATTCACCCCTCCTCCTCTCCCAATTTCGCCCATCACCGGTCACCTTGTACTTCTTCGTCCCCTCCTCCCACATTCCTATTTTGACTTCTCCCTTCCTTTCCAGTCTTGACGAATTGTCTTGGCCTGAAACGTCACTGTTTATTCCCATCCATAGATGGCATCTGACCTGCTGAGCTCCTCCGGTACATTGTGCGTATTGTTCTTTTAGTTCTTCTTTCAGATATGATTCTGCTACTAAGCTGTGTATGATTGAGACCTGTAATTTACATTTTAATGGTGTGTTTTTAGACTGGTTGAGTGTTCTGTTGCTTCGACGTCTCCGAGGGAGTTCAGTGAGAATTCGGAGTGGAGTTTGTGGCCTGGAGGCCTGTTAGCTTAGAGACGGGGCACAAACCCATGATGGGCTGCATTGCTTCTCTCTGACTGAGGCATCAAGCGAGGTTGAAGCTGACGAGGAGGAATGGGTGTTCAGTGCCGTCTGCTAGCATCTGACCAGCTTTCCTCTCCCCCTTGCCAGCTGCTGTCGAAGGAAAGTGTGGGAGTCTTGAAATCCATGTTGCAGCAATTGACCAGAGAGGCAGTGGACTCATTTTGGGGGACATGGGTGCTCATGTTACATTTTTCCCTGAATTCTGGTTATTTTTTTTGCTGTTTTTGAGCAGTTTGATTGGGGCGATAGGTACAGACAAAAGCCGTAAGACCTGCATTCGGCCCGTGGCATGATGCTGAACCGAACTAAACAGAATACTATAGAACTCCTGGTTTAACATTTGAAACTCTATGTGTTATCTGCTTGCTTTTTGCCATTTGCACAATTTATTCTTTTTCACGAGTTGGGTATTTGATGTTTTCTTCAATAGTTTCCATGGTATTCGTGGCTACCTGCAGGAGGACGAACCTCAGAGTTGTATTCTGTAAACGTAATTTGATAATAAATGTACTTTGAATCTTTGGTAAGAGCACTTTGTGACAAAGTATTATGACTTGGAATTTACCATGTAAAAAGGGATTCAGTGGGACCCTGCTGCACTACAAATTTAAACAAGTTAATATTGGAGGCCTGTCACATAATATGTTACATCTGGTCAATCTTGCTGTGTGCTTCCGAGACATGGACTATAACACCAGAACTCCAAAGAAACTTAGAAGCAACAGAAATGTAGCTTCTTAGAAGAATGGTGAAAATATCATATAGAGATAGGGTAACTAATGAGACTCCAACGTGCCCATACAAAAAGATCTTTAATGAGAACATCAAGTGAGAGGAAACTTAGATTCCTGGGCCATGTCATCAGAAAGGGAGAAATAGAATGCCTTACGTTATAAGGCTGTATACCTGGGAAACGCGGAAGAGGAAGGCAAAGAAGAAAATATTGTTGTTGTGGCTATCCCTCGAGGTCGGGGATGATGGTCTTCATTCCGTACAGAGCGAAGATGCCTGTGCATGTATTTGTTTAATGTGTACTTGATGTTGCACTCCAAGAAGCACACGATATTTCACAAATCAACCAACTGATTCCAATGACATGGAAACCACAACAATTGGAGCTGATGGATTTGTTGTAGCCTTCATCCGCCTTCACAGCCATTGAGTTCGAAGTAACTTCGCCTGCCTGTTCCACCGTTGAGGTCTTGGTTGGATTGTTCTTTGTCAGGGACCTCACCCTCGACCTTACCGCCATGGGTGACCCTACCAGGAGCATAGCTCCAGACGGCATCGCTCTCGGGATCTCAGGACCACACGAGCTTCTCCACCGCAACAAGGTGACAATCCACAGAGAAGAAAATATATGGACACTGTGAAAGAACTAATGGATCTAAGTGTGTGAGATATCATTGACACTGCATGGGATCATTCGACGTGGAAAGCCATGATCACCCAAGCATGTAACACACAAGGCACATGAAGAAGAAGAAGATTGGAGGCAAGACTCCAGTACAGCACCACAAGTCCAGATTGTAAAAGAGGAGGTTGCATCACTTATGATCAAAAATGTTCATATAACATTTAACAAAAAGAATATAAGATATAAATAGTGACAGGTCAGAACCCAGGAATAAATACTGCAAAGAATGACTAAGAGATTATTTTACTACATTTTAGAAATACATCGCAGAATAGGCCCTTCTGGCCTTCGAGCTGCACTGCCAGCAACCCACAGATTTAACCTTAGCCTAACCACAGGAGAGTTTACAATGAACAAATAACCAACTACCAACGAGGATGTCTTTGGACTGCGGGAGGAAACCATAGCACCCAGAGGAAACACACACACACACGGGCAGGAATGTACAGACTTGCTTACAGTGGACACCAGAATTGAACTCTGCCACCATAAGCTTTAATAGCATCACACTAACTGCTACGCTATTAGGCCACCAATTAGGAAGGGGAAAAAAATCACAAATCAGCTGGAAATGTAAAACATACTGTAAGTTTGTCTGTGGGTACTGCATTCTAAGTGAAAATAAAGGGAGGTGCAGAGGGATAAACAGATGTTCTGTATCAGTCTTACTGTAGAGAGTACAAGGAAAATCCCACAACATGCTGGAGGAACTCAGCAGGTCGGGCAGCATCCGTGGAAACGATCAGTTGATGTTTTGGGCCAGAACCCTTCGTCAGGACTGAAGAGGGAAGGGGCAGAGACCCCACCTTCTTTATAGGTCCTCTGCCCCTTCCCTCTTCAGTCCTGACGAAGGGTTCCAACCCTTTGGCTCTTCAAGGCTTCAGCAAGGATAGGCTTGAGTGAGAGAAAGTGAAAAGCTGCAGGTAGACTTTCTCCCCACAGCTTATTTCTTGTTATTTTTTTTTCCTTTTTTATGTATGCACAGATAGAACAGTAGAGATGCCAGGCAGGATAGTGTTATGTGGGAAGACAGGGAGACCTCCAGTGTCCCGGACGACTACACCTGTGAGGAGTATATTCAACTGCAGCTTCTAGCACTCTGTCAGGGAATTGGAGCTGAAACTGGATGAACTCCAGATCATTTGCGAGGCTGATGGGTTATAGATTGCAAAGAGGTAGTTACACCCAAGATGCAGGACACAAGACACTGGGTGATAGGAAGGGGAAAGGGTTAAAAGCCAGTGCAAAGTTACACAGTGGTCATCCTCCTTAGTAACAGGTGTACCAATCCGGATAGGTTTGTGGGGGGGGGGGATGAGGAGGGGTTGGGGCAGAAATGACCTATCAGAGGAAAGTCACAGCAGTCATGTCTCTGGCACCGAATATTGTTCTGTGACTCAGTGTGAAGGGAGGGGGGGAGAAGAGGTGAGCTGTAGTGATAGGGTATAAATTAGTTAGGAGATCAGAAAGGAGGTTTTCTAGATGAGAATGAGGTTCCTGGATGGTACGTTGTTACCATGTGGAAGGTCCAAGACATCGCCAGTCGAGTCCTCAGCATTCTTAAGTGGGAGGATTAACAGTCGGAGGTTGTTGTCCATGTAGGTACCAATGACATTGGTAGAGAGAATGACAAGGTTCTGTAAAATGAGTTCAGAGAGTTTGGTGCTAAGTTAAAGGGCAGGACCTCTAGGGCTGTAGTTGCACGATTGCTACCCATGCCGCATGCTAGTGAGGCCGGAAGTAGGAAGGTTATACACTTTAATACGTGGCTGAGGGTTTGGTGTAGAAGGGAAGGTGTCAGATTTTTGGATCACTGGGCTCTCACCCCGGGGAAAATGGGACCTGTACAGGAGAGGTGGTTTGCATCTGAAATTTAAACTGGAGTCGGGCTAACATCCTAGTGAGAATGTTTGCTAGTGCTGCACAGGTTGCGGGGGTTCAACTAGAGTTGCAGGGGATGGGAACCAGTGTGCTAAAACAGATAGTGTAGAGGTTGTGGAGACACAAACCTTAGACAAAGTCAGGAATCAAAAGATTGAGTATTATGCGTCTAATGTCCTGAGCTGCGTATCTTCAATGCAAGAAGTATCGTATGAAAGGCAGATGAGCTCAGGGCATGGATCAGCACGTGGAAACGGCTGGAAAGAAATAAAAAAGGTTGTTTATTTTTGAAGAAACGCTGGAGGAACTCGGTGGGTCAGGCAGCATCAATGGAGAAGAATAAACAGTCGAAGGTTTGGGTCAAGACCTTTCCTTCAACATGTTGGTGACTGGTGAAAGGGTTCGGATTGAGCCTCGGCTGTTTATTCTTCGGCATCGATGCTGCACAACCTGCTGAGTTCCTCCTGAATTTGTGTGTCACTTAATGTTTCGAGAATCTGCGGAATCTCGTGTTTTATATCTGCGTTTGTAAGTAGGGTCCGCATTGACAGTTGACACACAGAATACCTGTTGATATTGAGTATATTGTTTGTGGGACCTTGCTGCGTTAAAGTAGCTGCTGAGTTTTCTTCATAAAAGCATTGACTGTTCTTGAGGCGTGCGGCGTGGAACAGGTGCTTGCGGGCACTATTAATGGCATCTTGTTTACCCAAGAACCTCCGCGCTTCAGAATTCACCTTCGATCTAATACGCAAGCGTCAGGGTCGATACATTCCCGAATGTCGCGCATGCGCTCAGTGGCCACCAGGCTCAGGAGGATCCACCGCAGGTAAGGGCGAGGTTCCGGGCGATGGTTCAGTTGGCACTGGCGTTCGCACCGCGACTGGGGGACAATTGTTGCGATCTCCGAACACACCGTGGCCCTGCAAACCCGGGAGAGTCCTGGTCCTTTTTCCTCTCTCAGCCTCAAGATCCGTACCCGGGCCCCGGGGAGCTTTCCGCTGATGAGCGAAGCTGCTGGCGCCATTTCTGCAGCGCATGCGTATTGCTGGGACTGACTTTTGTTTCTTATTCAAAGTACATTTATTATCAAAGAATGCATGCAGTATACAACTCTGAGATTCTTCCCCACGATAACCATCGAACCCATTCAAAGAAAAAAAACATCAAGCCCACTCCACCCACGCGAAAAAGAAACAACGAATCGTGCAAAAAGCAACATAACGAGCTGGGAAACAGAATTAAAAGCCATAGTTCAGTTCAGCTCAGTGTTCATTATCTGCAGGCCACTCAGCTTCGAAATTGCCCAAACTAGCAACAAAAAGGGGCAACCAGAAAAGCTAGAAACACATCATACATGAATTAGAGTCCAAAGTCCACAAACTGCATTGATTAAACCTTGCTCCAGCACCGTCTTCTGACAGCATCGAGGGACAGAGGTCATTCAAATGCAAGGACCTTCCCTCTGGTGCATAAAGAGAGAGAGAGAGACCTTCCTTTGGCAGCAGCCAAAGATAGATGGTGCTGAACACTCGCTCGCCCTCTGCGTCCACTTCAATGATTATAATCTATCTCAGTGCGTTAATCAGTGGGAGATGGAGTCAGTCATGGGTCCACGCCCTGACTCCAGGCTGTACACTTCGCTGGAGACTTCAGCCAACTCCCTAAGAGGCAGCAAAGTGCTAGATCGCCCAGATCACCTTGTGGATGGCGCTAAACGGTGAATCCTTTGCTTGCATCTTCGAAAACAGCTCTATTTCTATCTTTAATATCTCTATTTTCTTCTTTCAAGGTACTTTTGAAGACCCTGACCTGCAGTTACATGCTGACTTTAGTTCTTTGAGAGAATGGGACCCGCTCTTGGAGTTTCATGACTGGCTGTTATTTGACACACCAAGGCGGCGGCCTGAGAGCTTTGCTCGCCTTCGTATGTCCAAGATCTCCTGGCTCTGGAGACAGGCGGATCGAAGGTCGGTGTCCCGGCAGGAGATCATGGGAGTCGGAAGATCTGTGGCTGTGTGCCCAGAGACCTGAGATCTTTGGACACAGAGCTCAGAAAAAGCAAAGCAACAGACTTTTAACATCATAAACCAGCAAGTTGTTTGTTATGTCTCCCCTCTCGCTGTGAAACGGGGACACCCCTTTCTCCCTTGTTAGATGGTATGTCGAATACTGGGTGAATGAGTAGTCCTTGGGGTACTGCAAGTCTGTGTCTTTGCTGTACGCTTGAGTGCTTGGTGGTGGGTGCTGATTTTTTTTTTGCTGATGGGGAAGGGGGGGTCGCTGCTGCTTACACACGGGAGGGAGGGGAGCCTGGGGGACTTTGGGGTTCTAACATTTAACTGTCATTCACTCTTTGGGGGCGCTCCTCTGCTTTTGTAGATGGTTGTGAAGAAAAAGCATTTCAGGATGTATATTGTATACATTTCTCTGACATTAAGTGTATCTTTGAAGGACACACCATCAGAATGTAAATAACAGGCTCCAATGGTAGCAGAATCACATCTGATAGGAAATGAAGGGACTTGCTTCATGACCCATCTTGTGGACTTCACTTTTGGTAGAGTTGTTCACAGGCAGTTCTAGTACAGAGGCAACTGTTGTTGACACTACCACGGCATTCACTGTCAGTCCATAGGGTGTGTTTGGAAGTGCAGGCAGGGGGAATAGGAGTGGATGGATCTCAGACACTGCTGAGCTCCGGTTATTTAATTCAAGGATTAGGAACTGGACAGAAATGTATCTCTGAGTTAGTCTCAAGTGAAGAGTCTACCATTCAGTCAATGAAAATGGCAATTAGTGTTGCATGGGAAACAAGCACAAAATCCTTCCATCAGATTTAGTTCTTGAGAAAATCAAGTGTGTTCCACCTCCTCTTGCTCTGGACCTTTGTACCTGTGAGGACATGTGTTGTCCCATTCTCTCTGGGTACATAATGATATCAATTATCTTGTCCTGGGTAACAAGTGACCTGTAGCTTTCACATGACAATAGTGCTACACTCCAATGAGAAAGACTGCTGCCCTCCCCTTCATATTCATTGGCATTGCCATCGATGAGTTCACCACCGTCAATCACCTGAGGGGGCAAGGGGTCAGAGTAATGAGAAAGTCTCCAGGATCAGCCATGTGCTCTTTGTACCGCTGTGGGACGTGACTAGAACTTGAAATAATACAAATGCAGAGAGACAAACTGAGTGACATCACAGATTGGGAGTGGGTAGAGATGTCCCATTGTGATATAGACAGGAAAATAGAGAATTTGATGGTCAGTCTGGACGCCTGATCAGGGCCCATTTAGAAGATGGAGTTGTTCCTCTAGTGTGGGTTGAACCTTGTAACAGTGTGATGTCAGATCTCATCATCGAGACTAAAATGATCTCATCCAAAATGCTGTCCTTCACCCACTGATGTCTTTTGTAAATCTTTCTACAGGTTAGAAACTGCAAAGAATTTGTGCACGGGAATTTCAAGCACAACAACAAGGGATTCGCTCACTCAGCTGACCCACAGACCCAGCAGTGAGTTCATTGTGGGGAGAGAGACCATTCACTTATTCTGTGTCTGGGAAGAGATTCACTCACTCAGCCAAACTACAGACACACCAATGAATTCACCATGGGAGAGGCCAGTTACCTGTTACCTGTCTGGGAAGAAATTCACTCACTCAACTGACCAGCAGACACGCTAGTGACTTCACTGTGGGGACAGAAGCCATTCACCTGTTGTGTGTCTGGGAAGGGATTCACTCACCCAGTCTACCCACAGTCACTCCAGGGAGTTTAGTGTGCAGATGCCATTCGCCTACTCTGTGTGTGAGAGAGGATTTACTTACTCATCCAGCCTGAAGGTACATCAAAAGTGAGAGGGTTCACCTGTTCTGATGTATTGGCGCGTGGCCAAGTGGTTAAGGCATTGGACTAGTAATCTGAAGGTCGCGAGTTTGAGCCTCAGCTGAGGCACCGTGTTGTGTCCTTGAGCAAGGCACTTAACCACACATTGCTCCTGCACGTTTATAGCCCAGTGGCAGCGGTTGGTGCAGTATGGACAAGACAAGATGGTGGGAAGCGAATCATTGGGTCATTCATGCTGAAGACACATCAGAAAATCCACTCCATTGAGAGACTGTTCGCCTGTTCCATATGTGGGACGAGATTCGCTCAGTCAGCCCACCTGCAGAGTTTACAAGGGAAAGAGACACTTCAGCTGTTGCGTGTGGGAAGCTATTTACTTGGTCATTTGATCTCCTGATCAAATGCGATTTCACACTGGGGAGAGGTTGTTCACCCGCTCAGATTGTGGGAAGGGATTTACGCAGTCATCCCACTGACAGACACACCAGTCAGTTCACACTGAGGAGATGCCGTTTACCTGCTCAGACTGTGGGAAGGGATTTCCTCACTCATCTCAACTGAGGGTACATCAGCGAGTTCACACCGGGGAGAGACCATTCACCTGCTCAGACTGTGGGAAGAGATTTACTCAGTCATCCCACCTACAGAGACACCAGCAAGTGCACACTGGGGAGAGGCCATTCACCTGTTCTGTGTGTGGGAAGAGATTCACTCAGTTAAGCAATCTACATGCACATCAGTCAGTTCACACTGGAGAGAGGCCATTCACCTGCTCAGATTGTGAGAAGGGATTCTCTCGGTCATCTCACCTACTGGCACACCAGTCAGTTCACACTGAGGAGAAACCATTCATCTGCTCAGACTGTGGAAAAAGATTCACACGGTCATCTCATCTGAAGGTACATCAGCAAGTTCACACTGGGGAGAGGCCATTCACCTGCTTGGACTGTGGGAAGGGATTCTCTCGGTCATCTGACCTACTGGCACACCAGTCAGTTCACACTGGAGAGATGCCTTTCATCTGCTCAGACTGTGGGAAGGGATTTCCTCGATCATTTCAATTGAAGCTACATCAGCGAATTCACACAGGGGAGCGGCCGTTCACCTGCTCTGAATGTGGGAAGGGATTCACTCAGTCATCTACCCTTGTGGTCCACTACCGAGTTCACACTGGAGAGAGGCCGTTCACCTGCTCCGAATGCGGGAAGGGATTCACTCACTCATCCAACCTCGTGGCACACTACCGAGTTCACACTGGGGAAAAAGTTTAAATAAGCTGCATGCTGGATCCAGAGGCAAGTTCAAAACTGACTGTTGGTGTCAAACTCTGTAATTATTGCTGCTGCTCATCACACCCAATCCTGCACCCTGGTCACTGGGCATGGGAGGAGTTTCTGCTGCTGATGTTCACCTTTAATGGGACTGGAGTTTAATATTCTGGATCTCTGACAAATAAATCAGTTCTATTTCAAACTCTGCCTCAGGTACCAAGTGAATCTACAACACACCTAATGTAGAGTAAGGTCAACTCAGCCCAGCTGTTCCCTACCAGTGTCTCTGTTCGATGACAGTCCTTCTAAATCCATCCCTGCAGTTCACCTCCTGCTCTTCCTGTGGCAGTGGGTTCCAAGCAGTCACTCTGTGGATGATGTGGTTTCCCTTGCATTTCCTGCAGGACTTTCTCCAGACTGAAAAAGATGAGGAGCTGACTGCAGTTATGTCTGACATGTTCTTTGCCCTCAAATCTCTGAGCTGAGGAAGAATGACACTGGTAGTTAATCTCTTTTTTCGGCTCATTTCAGTGTTATGCAGCATTTTCACTGCTTCTGAAGAACTGTGTCTCTCGCAGCTGGGTTGTTAGAATATACCACCATCATGTAAAGTCTGAAAACAGAATGGAGAATGATAGCTGGATGTTCAATGAAGCAGGGTCAGAAACCAGAGACAGGTCAGCGCAGGGCAGGGCTTGGGGCTCTGGACAGAGGTAATGGTAAGAGCATGTGATGAACAGCAGGGGCGCGGCAACGAATGACTGGGTAGCAACATTTGGAAGCTGATTGATAGAGAAAAAAATTAGATTGACTTTGTTGACACATACAGTACCTGTTTGTGAGGCTTTCGACTGGTTGAGAAACTCCTATGCTTTGATTGACTATGTCTGTTAAGTAAGTTGTTCTTGCTTCTTTATCCTGTAATATTAAATCCGGATGGTTGTCATCTCTATAGCAAAAGATTGGTGGTAATATAATTTGTAAGGCACTGTCTCTAAAACTGGACCAGGTTTATATTTATAGTAAGTTATGGTGTCTTTTATGAGTTTGTATTTTAAAGCAAGATTTTAGTGAATGATGTTTGCAACTTGATTGTGCCTATGTCAGTAATCAGGTTGAGTTAAACTGCTGCAGGATCCTGTAATGTGTTAGATTGTTTCTGTTGGCATTTTCTGCATTTATTATCTTGAATTTGTGGGTCTTTTATTATGTATATTTGATATTTTTTTTGTGGTAACCACCTGGTTCTGTATTGCCACAAGGGACCCTTCTGTTTCTGGGAAGAGGTTTCCAACACTGAGCCAGGCATTCTTGTCGACACCTAGTCTGTTCAGATTCTTGGGATGTCTTCCATGGAGGGTCGTGCTCTTCAGTTGGTTAACATTTTCTTCTATAGTGATAATTTCTTCATTTTTCTGGGTTCTCCTTTCACTTAAGTTTTGTGGTGTGTACTTCCTATCAGAAATACATACTTGTGTGGAGCGCTGATTCCTGTTTCCGTTGATGAAAATATATCTTCATAATTTTTTTCTGACTTCTATGTCTGTTACTCTTCTTGCTCCTCCTGTCCTAGGTTGTGTTAATCCAAGTGCATTCAAGTGTACAATGTTATTTAAAATTTGTCATTTCAGTCCTTATTTTATCTTATGTTAATATGGGTATAACAAACGTGTCTATTGCCTTTGTTAAGTTTTTACAATTGAGCTCTGTTTGGCAGCTTTTCTTAAGCCTTGAAGTAAATTCTGTCATGAGTTTTCCCTTTATCGCACTAAAATCAATTTTATAATCATCCATTGGTTGTATTGTATCATGTCGCTCTATTTTGTATTCTAATAGCTCTCTTACACTGATCTTTGTGTTTAAAATTCTGCACGTATCAATTCACATCAAGTCAAATTTATTGCCATTTAACTACTTGCATGTATACTGTCAAACAAGACGTTTCTCTGGACTAGAGTGTAAAGCATGGTAGTACACATAACACACAATAAGTTAGGAAAGCAAGGATAAAATCTGCAAATGAGTTATGCATAAATAAACAAAGTAAAGTGCATAAATTAAATATTGAGTACAGAACAGATTAACCGGTGACACTTCAAATACGATGCAGCAGGGAGTTCAGAAATCCAGCGGCCTGAGGGAAGAAACTGTTCCTCATCCTGACCGTTCTTGTCTTTATGCATCACAGTCTTCTGCCTGATGGTAGAAAGTCAGAGAGATTCTGGATATATGGGTGGGATCCTGAATAACATTAAGGGCCCTGTATACACAGCAATCCTAATAAATGTCCCTGATGGATGGTAAGGAGACCCCTATGATCCTCTCAGCTGTTCTCACAGTCCATTGTAGGGGCTTCTGGTTTGATGCTCGCTGCTCCCAGACCAGTTGGAGATGCAGCTTGTCAGGATGCTGTCAATGGTGCTCCTGTAAAATGCAGTTAAGATGGTGGGGGGGGGAGGGGGGGGGGAGAAGTCTCACTTTCCTCAATCTCCTCAGGAAGTGGAGGCAATTATACACCTTTTTAGGGACCAGGTGAGGTCACCCATGACGTAAACTCCCAGGAACTTGGTGCACTTAACTCTCTCTACGGAGAAGCCAAGTGTTTGCAGACAGAGTTGGTTCAACTGCACCTTCCTGAAGTCCACAGTGATTTCCTTGGTCTTCTCCATGGTCAGACTTGGGTTGTTCTCTCACACAGTCCATCAGCCGCCTCACTTCCTCTGTGTACTTTGACTCATCATTGTTGTTGATAAAACAATCCACTGTTGTATCACCTGAAAACTTACTGACACGGTTTGAGCTGAATCCTGCGACACAGTCATGCATCAGCAGCGGGCTGAGTTCACAGCCTTGGGGAGTGCCAGTGCTCAGCATAATGGGACTAGGGACATTGCTGACTACATGGATCGTGCTTTTTCTGTGAAGTTCAGGATTCAGTTGCAGAGGGAGGTGTTGAGACTCAGCAAGGATGGTTTCCCCACCAGTTTCTGGGGTATGATGCTGCTGAACACTGAAATGAAGTCTATAGAAAGCTGTCTGACATATGAGACCCCATTTTCCAGGTGAGACAGGACAGAGTGGAGAGCAGAGGCTATTGCAACATCAGTGGATCAATTCGAGTGATAGGCGAACTGGAAAGGTTCCAATGCAGCCGGGAGAAAGGCTTTAATGTGCTCTATGATAATTCGCTCAAAGCATTTCATAATGGTTGATGTCAATGCCACCAGACGATAGTCATTTAGACAGATCATTGTCACCTTCTTTGGCACTGGAATGATGGTTGCCACCTGGAAAACTGAGGGGACAATGGACTGTTGCAGAGAGGTATTGAATATATCTGTCTGCACATCAGTCAGCTGGGCTGTGCAGTATTCCAGAACCTGACACCACGACTTGGCATGGGTTGACTGTGACCTCACCTCAGCTTCAGCCGAACAGAGTGTCTGCTTCCTTGGAAGGGGTGAGAGGCCTTCCTCACCAGCACTTTGTTTTGTGCATCAAACCAGGCGTGAAAAATATTTAGCCTGTCGTGGAGTGAGATATCCTGGTCACCGATGTGCAAGGTAAACTCGTACTCCGTAATCCTCTGAATTCCCCACCGCAGGCGCAGTGTGTCTCTGGTATTGCAGAAGTGGTTGTATACTATATTCTCTGAGAATGCTTCCATTTTGCCGCCTTGATGGAGCGAGAAAGCACGGTTCTTGCTTTCCTGAGAGCTGTAAGGGCAGCATCACAATGTGTTTTGTGATGATAACACAAAATACACCAGTTCTTATTTATGTAAATACAGATACCGCCACCGCGGGTTTTGCCTGAGATCGCTAGATTCCCGTCAACCCGAAACCTTCCCGTTGGGTGGCCACATCCAGAATGGTGCCCTGAAGCCATGTTCCCGTGAGAATGAGTACACGGTTGTTCCTCATCTCTTGCTGATTCACAGTCTTAAGCCCAAGCTGTGGAGCTAGTCCAAAGTTCATGTTTATATCTTCAGAAAACAGTTGTACTGTTTGAATTAATGGCTTTAGCTGTACTGATGAAGGAGCATGTAGTTTCAAATCGTCCATGGGTAGAAGCTGTGTCAAGGTATTATTATACTTTTATTTTTTTCTCATCAAGCTGGTTAAAACTGAGGTATATGCATAGCCGAACGTGGCTTATTTCTCAATTGCTAGGAACTTTTTGACTATTCTAATGGTGTTTAGTATTGTAGCTTTCTGAGGATCTACATAAATATTGTGTGGCCTGATTGTTTAATGCTATTGTGTAGTGACTATGGGACGATAGTTGTATATATTACTGTTGGGACAATGTATACCCTGTTCATGTTCCATAGTGTTTCAATTCGCTCTTAATTCAGTATATTTCTGGTAGTTTTTCACGACTGATTTATTTATGTTATGTGTGTTTGGATCAGCTAAATCTATTAAGTAAGTTGTCTTTGCTTGTGTTTCCTGTAGTATTATATTTAGATTGGTATTATGGATTGCCCTATCTGTAACAATAGCTAGGTCGTAATATAATTTGTAGGGCCCTGACTCTAAAACTGGATTAGGCTTTAGTCATCAAAGATCTCACCGTTAAAGGAGTGGACATTGTCATTGGATTTCGATGGACAACCGGAGAGAGATAGTAAGGTATGGTGCCTTCTATGAGTTTGTATTTTAAAGCAAGATTTTGGTGAATGATATTTGCCACTTGATTGTACCCGTGTAAGTAATCAGATTGAGTTAAACTGCTGCAGGATCTTGTTATGTATTGGATTGTACCTGGCTTCTCTTGGCATTTTCTGCATTTATCATCTTGAATTTGTTGATCTTTTATTACGTATATTTTATAATTTTTTGTGTTAACTAACTAGTCCTGTCTTGCTGCAAGGAAGTATGATTATGCTTTTCTATTATCTTTTGCGTGTTGATTATTGTCCGTCTCATTCGGTCAGCTGTTTTGTGGATTCTGTTGTGTTTCTTGGATTTACTGTATATGCCCGCAAGATAACCGATCTCAGGGTTTTATATGGTGATATAAATGTACGTTCATAATAAATTTACTTTGATTTTTGAACTTTGCAGAGACACCCAAGATTTCATACTGAGGAGAGTCTGTTCACCTGCTCCATCTGTGGGATGGGATTCATTCAGTTATCTGGGCTACTGACACATCAGAGAGTTCACACTGGGGAGAGGCCATTCACCTGCTGGTTGTGTGAGAAGGAATTTCTTGTTCATCCCACCTGCAGGCATACCAGTGAGTTCACACCAGCTCAGACTGTGGGAAAGGATTCACTCAGTGATCCCACCTTGTGAGGCAATAGTGAGTTCACACCAAGAGACTGCACACTTGTCCTGTATGAGTAAAGAGGTTTACTCCATCATCTCACCTGCTCAAATACCAGCAAGTTCACACAGGGGAGGCAGTTTTAAAAACTCTTTGTTGAATTTTTAACCTTCACATTTGATGAATCCAGTTTCAAGTTGAAGAGTGACTGTTGGGGTCAGATTCTGCAGTTATTGCTGCTGTTCATCACACCTGGAACTGAACCTTGGTCACTGGGCATGGCACGGGCTTGTTCTGATGACATTAACCTTTAATTGGACTGGAGTTAAATATTGTGGATCTGTCAAAAATAAATTTAGTTCAAGTTTAAACATCATTTAGCCATACATGAATGTAGCCAAATAAAACAGCGTTCCTCCAGGGCCACATTACCAACAGTCATACACAGCCCAAGGTACATATAGCACATAAGCGATAGCAAGTAAAGATACAGTCACACAAGAACGTGTCTGTAGCTAAAGATCCTAAGAGACATCTCCTGTAAACTAATGTGCATGAGTGTTACCGACAAGAACGAGCAGTCATCTGCAGACAAATGTACACATGCTGTCAAGCTTGTCCTTCCACCAGCGAACATTGGATATGAAGATTGGTGCCATTGTGGATAGTGCAGGAGGCTGGCAAAGAATACAGCAGGATATAGATCAGTTGCAGATATGAACAGAGAAATGGCAAATGGAGTTTAACCTAGCCAAATGTAAAGTGTTGCAGCTTAGTGGGTCAAATGTAAAAAGGCAGTACACTATTAATGGCAAGACCCACAGCAGTGTTGAGAGAGATTTTGGGGTCCAAGTTCATAGCTCCCTGAAAGTGGCTGCATTGGTTGACAGGGTGGATTAGAAGGCTCATGGCGCACCTGCTTTTATGAAACATTGGGTTCAAACGTCAGGAAGTTGTGTTGCAGCTTTATAAAACTCTAGTTAGGCCACATCTGGAGTGTTGTGTACAGTCCTGGTCACCCCCATTTTAGGAGGGATGTGGAGGCTTTGGAGAAGATGCAGAAAAGGTTTCCCAGGATGCTGCCTGGCTTAGAGGGCATGTGCTAAAACAAGGAGTTGGACAAACTTGGGTTGTTTTCTCTAGAACAGCGGAGGCTGAGGGGAGATCTGATGGAGATTTATAAGATTATCAGAGAGTAAACAGGCTTATTTTTCCCAGGGTTGAAACGTCTAATATCAGGGGGCATTCATTTAAAGTGGGAGGTGGTAAGGGGCAAGTTTTATATACAGAGAGTGGTGGGTGGCTGGAACGCACTGCCTGGAGTGATGGTAGTGGCACTTTAAGAGGGGCTTTTAAGAGACATTTATGTAGACACGTGGGTGTGAGGATATGGACGTGTCAGCAAAAGAAATGAGTGTAGTTGATCATTTGGTCACTAATTGGTTCAGCACAACATTGCGGGCCGAAGTGCCTGTTGCTGTGCTGTACTGTTGAATGTTCTATCATTTCTTAGATAAGGGGTCTAAAAATGCTCTCAATATTCTAAGTACAATCTGATCATTGCCTTATAAAGCCTCAGCATTACATTCTTGATATAATGTCGAGTCCTTCAGAATGTCCAGTCCTTAACGTCAACTGTTTATCCCTTTCCATAGATGCCACCTGACCTGCTGAGATCCTCCAGCAATTTGTATGTGTAATTCTGGATTTGCAGAATCTCTTGTGTATGACATTACATACTACTCTATACTCTAGCCCAGGGTTTCTCAACCGGGGTTCCAGCGAGAGATCGTGATTAAAATAAAATAAACATTCTGTTTTTGAACTTAATGTAGCATGCGGTGCGAGCGCTCGTGGTGGTGGGCCATGACCGAGCAGCCCCATTAGCGGTCTCTCAGCTCAGTCAGGCAGTGTGCAGTAGGACCGTATTTATGTGGGTGAGTCCATTCTCAGTTTTTGAGATGAGATAGGGAGGCTGTTGACAATTGGTGAGCACTGTATTGCACGGAGGGGAGGGTAGTAGGCTGATAATTGGTGAGGGCTGTATTGCACACAGGAGAGGACGGTAGGCTGATGAGGAACATGAAGTGCATTGTCCGAGTATTGGATGGACTCGCCCATTTTTATATTTTATTAACCCATGTTTTACAGACATGTCTGACAGTCGGAAGTAGCTATTTTTGAATTACAATCTTCTGAGTCATTTCACTACAGTAGTGCAACAATGGATACAAAAAGTCTGACTACAATGAAAGCTACTTATCAGTGGGTTTTACATGGACTGGTGATCCAAGTTGTCCTATTCCATTGTGCCTAGTCTGTGGTAAACAACTTACAAATGCAGCAATGGTTCCAGCAACATTGAAAAGACACTTAACTACAAGTTACAGCCCTATGACTCATAAAAGTGCTGATTATTTTTAATGGCTATTTGAATCTTAAAGCAAACAGAGCAAAACTTTTGTTAATAAAGTTACTGTTAGTAAAAGCATAAAGGAAGCAAGTTATTTAGTAGCAATGCTTATTACCCAGAAAAGGAAAAGTGAGAACCTAATGATACCAGCATGTAAAATTACAGTGCATAAAATGCAGTACGAGAAATTGAAAAGGTTTCATGTTCAATGATGATGAGTCCTGGCCAGCGGAGCTGCCTGAGGAGCAAAGTGGCTTCAATGCTTGGAAGATGAGCCTTCTCCAGGACCTCGTTGTTGGAGACATGATCCTGCCATCTGAGCGGAGGCAATGCTGATAGAAGTGCAACCTGATTGCGGTACAAGACCTAGGGTTCAGAGCCGTACAGCAGTGTTGTAGCAATGGCAGCCCTGTACACCTGGATTTTTGTGGACAGACACAGCAGGTGGTTCTTCGCACACGTTTCTGAAGGCACTACTAGCTCTGGTGAGTCGATTGTCAACATCCCTTACAACTGTCGTGCTGTTGGAGACTACACTGCCCCGGTAGGTGAACTGCTCAACCATGGTGAGGGGGCCGTCATTAATGATGATCCAAGGTAGGTTGAAATGCCATGAGGGAGGATCTTTGTTTTCTTCAGACTGATTGCTATCTCAAAGCCCTTGTAGCCTTGGTAAACTGTGACTGCAGCCTGTAGCGCGTCTTCTGCATGAGAAGAGCACAGTCATCGAAATATAGTAGCTCAAGAATGGACTCTTGCGTGGTTTTTGGTCAGGCAAGAAGGCGGCCACTCAATATGATAAGTCAACGTATCGATGACATGTCATATGATGCTGAAGAAGTTTTGTGTGATAAGCTGGAGAAAAAAAAACAACAGTTTCTCTATCCAGGTTGATGAGTCAACAGACTTCACCAATAAATGTCATGTCATAGCATTTGTAAGGTTTGTAAATGACAGTGAAATTCAAAGAAACATTTTCTGTTGCAAAGAGCTGCCCAAAACAAGAAAAGGCCAAGGTATATTTAATGTATTGTCTTCATATCTGGAAACATCTTGAAGGAACTATGTTGGCATCTGTACTGATGGTGCCCCATCAATGGTTGGCTCCATGAGAGATTTTGTCTCTTGTAAAAAAAAAAAGAAAATCATGAGGGTGTCACTACACACTGCTTTCTTCATAGAGAAGTGCTGATGTCAAAAACTCTTGGAGATGAAATGAACTAAGTTCTGGATGATGCTACAAAAATGGTTGACTTTATTAAACAAAGACCAGATCAATCGAGAATGTTTTAAAAAAACTGAAAACCTGAGCAAAGAGCACACCAATCTTCTGCCACATACAGAAATCCATTGGCTTAATAGAGGAAGAGTTTTCAACAGGGTATTTGAGATGAAAGGTGAATTGCAAGAGTACTTTGAAGAAAATAAGCCAGATTTTGCTGAGTACTTTGAAGATGAAGAATGGCTGCAGAAACTAGCCTACTTAGCAGACATTTTCATCATATGAACCAGTTGGACAAGTCTGTGCAAGGCCCTGAAGAAAATAGTTTGACTTTGTAAAAAAATTATTGGATTTAAAAGGAAACTGAATCTTTGGAAAAATCATGTTGCAGAAGGAAATCTTGAATTGTTTCCACTGCTGCTTGGGCTTGAGAATAAGCAAGAATCAGAAAGTCTCGAGTCTTATTGAAAACCACCTGGAAGAACTGCAAAACAAAATTGAATAGTATTTTCCTACATTTGAAAGAAGAGAAAGAACTTTGTAAGATGCAGTTCTTGTGTACTCAAGATGAGATTTACTGACCTGGGCCTGGACAAGTTTTGGATTTCTGTGAAAGAAATGTATCCTGACATTCCTATTCATAGGAAAGCAATGAACATTTTGCTGCAGTTTTCAACTTCTTACATGTGTGAGCAAGCTTTTTCTTGATTAACAAGCATCAAGAGCAAGGCTAGAGATTGTCTCATTCCAGTTGAAGGTGAAATCTGTGTGTGCTTATTTCAAATTCGACCCAGAACTCAGTATTTGTTCAGTAAAAAGACAAGCACAGGTTTCACATGCTAGGCCTATATTTGAGCCTGATGATGTCACTTAGTAAGAAAATGGTTTTTAGTATTTTACTATTCAACATTGTCAATATTTTTTCATGTTGTAAATAGCATTAAATAAAATCAATTTACAACCTTAAATTAAATCTACCAAACCTACTTTTAGAAAAATTAAATCCCATTTTGGCTTAAGCCAGTTATTTAATAGATACTTATTATGTTTGCCTTATGAGTTTTTAAAATTCATGAAAGGGAAAGAAAGAGATTAATTTCAAGTAAGGCCACTGCAGACTGAACATAGGTACTCGCCAAACCTACCGCTTTCCCCCACCAGCATCTGGTTTCAGTACATCATTTTCACCATTATCTATTCCCAAGTCTGGAGGCTGCTGCTCACACTAAATTCCCAAAATATTGCTGTCAGCTGGTTCCTTTGTACACATTCCCACATCCCACATTAACACCACTTTGTCTTACAAACTTCCAGTTTATGGTGCACATTTTGGTTATGACAAGGAGGAATCAAATTTAAGTCCTTACAAGGACCAAAAGCATATGTTACAATAAATAAATTGTGTTATAGGGGAATTGTGAAGTCATGTTTATAGGTTTGTGGACCCTATAGAATCTGATGGCAGATGGAAAGAAGACTGCTGATGCGCATCGAGAATAACTTTGGATGATGAGCACAGTGCCAAGAACTCCAGTAAACAGGAACTATTGCCCTGGAGCCAGGAGGGAGGATGCGTCTGGGGGTAGATTATGAGTCCTGATAACAGGAACCAAAGATGACTATTAGACCCTCGCTGAGAGATAATTAACATGTCTTTTAAACGATTGATTATATACTGACTGTGGGATACTGAACAAAGTTATATGAAGTTGTTTGTCTTGCTCTATAAATCTGAGTGTAGTATAACCTAAATATCAGAACTCTGGTGGCGGTTTAGACTGACGCAGGCTCTCCGTGATATCATGTTAATAAACTTAAAACGAAACTCGAAGTCACTCTGGTGTTCTTAGTGTTTCCACGACAAACCTTCCTGGGAGTCAGCTGATATGACAGGCTCAAGGACAGCTTCTATCCTGCTGCTATCGGACTCTTGAACACATTTGTTATACACTAAAGGTGAACTCTCCATCACCGAATTGGCCCTTACATGATTTTATTTTATTTAGCGATACAGCTTGGTAATGACTTTTCCTGGCCTTCAAGCTGTGAAACGAGCAACCCACTGATTTAACCCTAGCCCAATCATGGCAGCCTCGGGGGAGACCCAGACAGCACATCCGGAGTGAAACCCCTAAGGAACCTGTTTGTCATTGAGCATCTTTCTGGCAGTTTCAACAGTCAAGCTGGTGCCAAATGTATTGCTTCATAAGCTTTCCTTTGGACTACACTGGTGAGGCCGAGAGGGGGATCTTGATAACTGGGCATCTCAGGATCTCCATACCTTCCGCCCAGGCTTGTGATGGTAATTATCATCACCCATTGTGCTTCGAGACAGACGGATGCCAACCAGTCATGGGACAATTTATAATGATCAATTAACTTCATAACCAGTACATCATTGGACTGTGGGAGGAATCTGGAAGATCTGGAGGAAACCCACAAATTTCATGGGGACGATGTACAAACTCCTTACAAAGGATCACAAACAGAATGCTGGAGGAACTCAACAGGTCAGGCAGCGTCTATAGAAATTAATAAACAGTCAACATTTCAGGCTGAGACCCTTCTTCGGGACTGAAAAGGGAGGCAGAAGATGATAGAATAAAAAGGTGGGGAGGAGGGGAAGGGGAGCTAAGCTGGAAGGTGATAGGTGAAGCTAGATGGGTTAGAAAGGAAAAGGGCTGGAGAAGGAGGAATCTGATAGGAGAAGAGAGTGGACCATAGGAAAAAGGGAAGGAGGAGGGAACTCAGGGGAGGTGAGCAGAGGTAAGAGGCCAGGGTGGAGAATAGAAGAGAGGAGGGGAAGAAAAGATTCTTTTACAGGAAGGCGAAATCGATTCACATGCCCTCGGATTGGAGGCTACCTAGACGGAATATAAGGTGTTGCTCTTCCACTCTATAGTTGCCTCAACTTTGGCACGAAAGGAGGCCACGGGTCCACATGTCGGAACAGGCATGGGAATGGGAATTACATACGATGTTTGGTCACCGCGAAATTCTACTTTTGGCTGATGAAGCGGAGGTGCTCGACGAAGCAGTGCCCCAGTTTATGACGGGTTTCACCAGTGTAAAGGAACCTCGATCGGGAGCACCCGACCTCAGAGATTAACAGGTGAGGTGTTGCCTCGCCCTGAAGGTAGTGTTTTGGGCTCTGAAGGGAAGTGAAGGAGGAGGTGAATGGGCAGGTGTAGTGTAACTGGTGGATCCATACAGAATTCGCAACCACCTACATTGAGTTGGGGTTCCCCTTAAGTGGCAGGTCTGACGTGCTGAGGTAGTTACGTAAAGGATTTTTACCGCGCTTCGTGTTCAGTTTTTGTTGTTCGATAGATAAGTTGCTATGATTTTTCTCATACATAAAATACTAATGCAGTTTTATTTGTGAAAATTGGCATTGGTGATCACGATGCGCTAGGACAATTCCAGAATTATTGAGAATGTCGGCCGACGCGGTCGCCTAGAAACTGCTGGATTTTTGGGAGCAAACTGCCGTTGCTCGGTTCGTACAAGCCAAAGCTCAATTTGCGCTGCAAGAAATCACCGCTGGCAAGACCATTTCTATGTGGTAGCATCGCTCAGTAACTCCACAGCTGCGAGAGTAGCGCGTCCACTGAACATGATAAATACAGATGGCTGAAAACTCACCTTTCGCAGACTTTTGGACTGTCGGAGTCTGAGCACACCACACAGCCTCTCTCCTTACCTGGTCTCGGCGATGCTAGGCCTTCAGAGCTAATGGACCACATGCTGTCCATCTGAAACAAAAGGTTTCAAAGGTACATTCAATGTCAGAGAAATGTATACAACATACATCCTGAAATGCTGCCCCAAAGAATGAATGACAGTTACATGTTTTCATGCAGCAGATTCCTGATCCAGTTCGAGTAGCCCTCGCTAATGCATCCAAGAAGTTTGCTAAAATGGCTGTTAGTCTACACTCAGCTAGGCAGCGGAGCATCATTCCTCCTCCTTTCTCTACTTCAATAAGCTTAGCCAGCAAGGCCCCTAACATAAGGACGCCCTTGGCTGCGAAACAGATAACACTTGTGTGTTTACCACGGTTGCTTTGGTACAAGCGCTAGGAAGTGTCAACCGCCTTGCAGCTACCACAGTGCCATTGCTTCGGGACATCAGAGGTCGGGGGACATCACGGATTCCAGCTGCCAGGTTTCACGGAGCACGGTTTCAGGGCAACACTTTTTATGTGACACGGGTGCTCAAGTGAGTGTGCTGCCAGCATTGCCTATTGAAGAGAAGGCAAACGGCGACAAAATCTCGCTGGAGGCCGCCAAGGGCAGCAGGATCCAGACCTAAGGGACACAACAGGTGATGGGCTGCTTCAGTGGGCGACATTATACGTGGGACTTCGTCTTGGCTGAAGTGGCTGCAACTGCTTGGTGCGGATTTCCTGTGTGTCAAAGGACTGTTAGTCGATCTTAAGAACTGCCAGCTTGTGTATGTCAAGGACTTCGGGTCATTACCAAGTAAGCTCCCCACAACGACTCTGTCAAACATATGCACCACCGCATGTGAGCTCACTCGACTGCTGGGCGAATTCCCAAACCTCACCAAGCCCACATTCTCCACTACAGTCACAAAACATGGGATCAAGCACCACATTCTCATAACTAGCCCACCAGTCCATGCCCGCGCACCCAGTCTGGACCCAGAAAAGTTGGCAACCGTGATGGCTAAGTTTGCCAACATGGAAAAACTTGGCATTGTAGGCCGGTTGAATTGCCCCTTGGGTTTGCCCCGCCATGTGGTCTCTAAGTCCACTGGTGGCTGCTGCCCAAGTGGCAATTACCGACACCTTAATGAGGCCACCAACCCAATTGTTACCCGATCCCACACTTTCAGGAATTTTCGACGCATTTAGCCGGAAAGTTAATTTTTTTCCTCAAGGCGGTCTAGTTAGGGGCTGCCATCAGGTGCCTGTGTGCTCGGAGGGCATTCCCAAAATGGCTGTGATAACCCCAGCCTCTTTGAGTTTCTGTGCATGTTGTTTGGCCTGATGGATTCTATTTTTTTACAATTTTTTAATTGAGCTTTCAAACTTGGTTACATAGAATAATAATATCTACCCTCCCCCTCCCTTTAACCCTTCCCCCCGATACATACCCCTACCTAAAAGAAAAAGAAAAAAAAGAAAGAAAGACTGCCTGGATATTGGAAGGCCTCCACATGCTCCATGGCATTGATTCTGTATTAAAATACTCAGATTTTCTTTTTGTTGATCTGGATGACATACAGTTCTCGTCACCAATGTACCCAAATGCGGGAACACGTATCTCACCTAAGCACATTTTTCGAGCACTGAAGCCAACACAGTTTGATTCTTAACCCTGCTAAGTGCCAGTTTGGGTTGTCAACCATTGTCTTTCTCGCCCATCGCACCTCTGCAGAAGGCGCGAAGCTCCTCCCATCAAAGGTAGCCGCTATTATGGATTTCCCACTGTCCCGAATCATGGACTAGACTGGTCAGCTGACATGACCAGGGCATTTGATGATACCAAACAAGCTCTTTCCAATGCGACCCTGCTGGCACACCTGCTCTCCACCGCACCTATAGCCATTACTACTGAAGCTTCAGACTATGCTGTGAGCTCTGTGAACAAACAGTTGGTCGAAGGCGTGTGGCAGCCGCTCGCCTTCTTCGGCCGGCAGCTTCGTCGGCCTGAAAGGAGTACGGCACGTTTGACCCTGATATGGTAGTATGGCGGCGCGATTTGTTGTACCAGTTTCTACAGGGTCAACAAAAGCTACTACCATTATACTTAAACGTACGTCTAATCATCGCAAGATCCTGCTATATGTTAAGAACTCTAAGTACCTCAGTTCTACACCGTCAGCGAGTTGCTGGCTGGCGGAGATAATGAAGGAGCTGCGCTAGGTGCTGCTGCCCGAATCGATGGGGGCTTACAGTCCACTAGCGAGTGGCCGTCATGCTCAAGGCTGATTGCGAGACCCTTTTGGACATCGTTAATCTGCTACACTGCAAGTTCAATTCGCTGATTTATTGGATGCGAATGCAGAGAGCCCAGTCCTCAGTCTTAGCGAGGGCGAGGCGTGAAATCACCGTGTCGCCCGTTTGCAACCTCTCGGAGAGAGGGGACGAAGTCGTTGCCGTGGTGCTATGTCCAGAACAGAGTCAGAGCTGCCCTCCCAGAGTTTTGCTCACCACAAGACAAGATGTTGCTGTCAACTGCAGAGTTTTTAGCGGCACTCAGTGGACTCGGCCTCAAGCTGCGGGGTCGCTTGCTTTTCAGCTGCCGGGGAAGCCTCCGAGCTATCACGCTCTAAACAGGGTGCTGACCGAACATTTAAAATGGGCTGAGGGGGCTGGAAAATGTATCTATATATATTTGGTTGTGTTTTTACTAATATTCTATATGTGCTTGTATATGTGAGTACTGGGGGATATGGACTGCATATATATATATATTCTGGGAAGTGGTGGGGGGCGTGTAGACGAGGAAGAGAAGGGTTCAAGACGGGAGAAGGGGCCATCCGTGCGCGACGTGGAATTCTTTCCAAAGAAGTGGGCGATGGAAGAAGAGCTCAGCGTCGTGATGGGCAGGGAACACGTTGGGTTGCGGGCAAAGTGGGGCGGGGGGAGAGAGATAACGCTTTTGCTAAGGACAGAGCGTTCTGCATCTGAGTCTCCAGGGCTGGTAGATCCATCACTGCCTTCCGGCTGAATGTCTGTAATTGGATCAATGTTCTGAAAACTAGTCAGCTGTGGTGAGGGTAGGAACCTATTTTATCCATGCAGACTACATAGGAGTGAGTCTCTCAATACGGTTCGCTTTGTTTTAACTTATCTTTACAGTCTGAGTCTGAAGAATTTGCCCCGCTAGTCGGCGAAGAAGAGATGTTAATGCAAGTGAACTGTCATTATTCCATACACGACAAAAGCAGCTGATGCTTGAAATCCAAGCAACACACACACACACACACACACACACACAAAATCCTGGAGGAACTCAGCAGGCCAGACAGCATCTATGGAAAAGAGTAAACAGTCGACGTTTCGGGCCGAGACCCTTCATCAGGACTGGAAAGGAAGGGGAGAAGTCAGTGTAAGAAGGTGTGGGGAGGAAGGGGTGAAGTACAAGGAGGTGGCTGAAGAACAAGGTACACGCGAGGGTTCCGTGGCTTAACTGGTCAAAGCGCCTGTCTCGTAAACAGGAGATCCTGGGTTCGACTCCCAGCGGAACCTTTAAGTTATGGGGTGAATTGAAGGCCGTTTCAGCAATCCAATACATACACTGCAAATTAAAGTTTACATTTCACAATGCGGAGCAAGACCGGCTAGCTTGTTTACGTTGTTATAGCGTTTTTACAGTGTAAGGTTGTTTTATGGTGACAATCGTTTACAAAATGTGGCCGTTTTCTGCTTAATGAACTTGTCCTGGTCTTACTGAGAAACGATCTCACGCTCTGTTTCAGAAGTCTTTCCAATCAAACTCTGACTAGTTCGCTACATAGATCAAGAAACTGGATAGACGACGTTACAGAAATGAGAGAGAATACATATAGATGTTAAATACGTTCATACCCGCTATTTTCGAAACACGGAGGCGACGAGCCCCACGTGCCGCAGCGCAATCTGAAGTGTTCTGCAGCCCACAGTAATATACTAAACCCTGACACCAATATTGCATTGTAGTCATGGTGATCTGTGATTCTTCGATTTTGTTCTGAAAAACGTTTCGGAATTCACTATAATAGTGCAACCAAAGTCCTCGTGGAAAAGAGAGAATACGTGTATACACGATGGCAGTGGTGGGATTCGAACCCACGCCTCCTTGGAGACTGGAGCCTTAATCCAGCGCCTTAGACCGCTCGGCCACACTACCACGCTATTTTATTCATTACACAATGGCAAGGATTGGTTGACCACGTTAATTTTGAAAGTGTTATACTTGTGGCGAATGCTTTGAAACATTCTCCCACACAATGTACTTGAGACTTGATGTTTTTCCTATTTTCCAACCCATTCAATATTTCTGCAAAATGCACCAGACAGAACGGTGCCACAGATTTCACGCTCCGTTTCAGAAGTCTTTCCAATCAAACTCTGACTAGTTCGCTGCATAGATGAAGAAACCGGATAGACGACGTTACAGAAATGAGATCGAATACGTATAGATGATAAATACATCCGCTATTTTCGAAACATGGAGGCCACGAGCCCCGCGCGCCACATCGCAATCTGAAGTCTTCTGCAGCCCACAGTAACGTACTAAACCCTGACACTTCAAACTGCCGGGTGGCAGACAATGCTTTTCCAGATGTCAGTGCAAGGACGCTAATTTTCTGACTATTCTCACTTTACACATGGGACATTAGGTTAAATGTTCACATTTCCAACAGATGCGAAGAGTAAAATTACCCCCTATCAGCCTATTGTCATGTTCAGCAACTATCGCACGTGTACTCCAAAGATTAAGAAACACGGGATAAAATGATAATATCCCTCGTACTAGTAGGTCGTGAGCACTCGTTCAAGGCTGCGTTGGTCTTGGGAGTGGCACAGGGTTAACACGCGGGGGTTTTCCTCTTTCCTCAATGTTTCATCGATTAGTCCACCACATCTCCGGAGGGCTCGACGATGAGTTTTGGCGTCCCAGAACCAACCCCACGCACCCCGCCCAGTTGTGTCTTTCCATTCTCTTGGTGCGCTATTAGAGCCTAGGAGAGTTTTTTTTTTCGCTTGATCCAAAGCCAGTGACTGCTTGTTTCCGCCACCTGTGATGGTTTGCAGTAGAGTCTGACCATAGATCCCTAGCTCCTTCAGCAATTTGACGGTGTATGTGGCTATAAAGGACCGACTTTGGTTCTCCAGCCCCGTCGCTGAGCTTTAACTCCTAGATCTGCATAGCGTAGCCTCTTGCGCTCATATGCTTCCGCCACTGAATCCTCCCACGGGACTGTGAGTTCCACGATGTAGACGATCCGCAATGAACTGGACCAGAGAAACAAGTCCGGTAGCAATCTCCGCTGGAAAGCTTAGTTGTTCATTGGCACCCACCAGCATTTTCCCCAGTCGCGGGTCATGTTCATCTGGCCTGTTTCTGGCTTAGGAGAGGGATTGGTTGGTCCTTTCCCTCCCTCCTGGATGAATGCTGCTGGTGTCAGAGCGTTAGTCGTTCTAGGGGGCAAGGAGCTGGTTGCTATCCTCTTGGTCTCGATTGCCGCTGTCAGACTCAGCAAGGCCTGGTTGGGACGCCAAGTGTATCTGCCTTGTGTGAGGCTGGTTTTGCAGCTTGCCGGGATATACGTGAGGGTTGCCGGAATCGTGCGCAGGGAACAAGCTGGGTATTCACCGAAACGCCGGTGGGGTTTATTTTTGTGAGGGAAGCATATCGGAGGTAAGTCTGATGAGAAAGACTTTGCTTCCATCTCCCATATGTCCTTCCAGATGATTTTCCTCTTCTTAATGCTTCCCGCCGCCCTTCATCGACCAACATCTTCCTCCGCTCTGGAATCGTGGCCTTGTGCCAAGTAGGTCCGCCTGCTGCCAGACCAAAGCCATCCCTGCCCTGTTGGACTTGCTCCACACTGTCTCCGGGACTAACGGCATCAGCTGGGGTCCATTTCCACCCAGTTGATAAGGTCCATGCAACGTTACTGATGGTCTTGTCGCGAGAGTCACCCGCAGACGCACCTTAGAAAACTTGAATCCCTCTGTAAGGCCAGTGAAAGGCAGTTTCCTTTACCAAAGAGACTGATGTTACTGATACACTTTGGGACACTGACACTTCTTTACGAACGACTTATGGTTCATTCGAGCTTCTTCACAGTGAGTGACCCCATCTCTCGCGATAGGAGTCCAAACTGTAAGCACTAGAGCATCAGTTTTCCTGGCAGCATGGTCTTGTCGATGTTATCCAGGCCGTTGGCGATGTGTTGCTTTAGTTGCTGCACCTGCTGTTTGTCCGTAAGGCTGGTGTTGTACCATCTACCCAGGCCTTTGACAAGCTGTTCAGACACTGTTGGAAATGGGTCATCGCCAATGAAGAACTTTATGTCTTTCAGCATTCCCTTGACCATGAGATGCTTCGTGACTTGCTGGGTTTGATTTTCATTTTGGCCCACTTGGTGTTTTCCTGCAGCTTTCCGGGTAGTCGCTTGGTGCATGCTGCAGTAGTAGTCAGTGTTGTTATATTCTCCATGTATGCCCTAACAGGGGGAAGACAAAGACCAGCGCCTGCTCCTTCACCGGCTACCATCCATTCTGAAGTCTGATAATGACCTCCATGGCCATTGTGAAGGCCAGGGGTTATATAGTGCACCCCACCATAATGCCTTCTTCCAGTCTCTGCCATGGTAGTATTTGCTGTTGTGAGGCACAATTGCAGGTCTTAAAAGTACAATTTCACCAGCGTTGTGATAGGCTCTGATATCTGGAAGAAGTCAAATGCTTCTCAGAGAGGTGAATGGGGAATTGAGCCAAATGCATTAGCGAAGTCCAGGAAGATCACATGGAGATTCCTTTTACCATTCCTAGCTGCTTGGATTTGGTGCCATGTCATGCTTACATGTTCCAAACACCGGGACAACCCTGGAATTCCTGCTTTCTTAATTATGTGGTTTTTGTCAGTTTCTCAGTCTTGGTCTGTCTTGTGTTTCTGTGATATCACACCGGAGGAACATTGTATCGTTTCTTAATCCATGCATTACTAAATGACAATAAAAGAGGACTGTGTGTCCTCATAATCTAATTAATTAATTCTGTACAGATGTATCAACGTACATCTTTCTCTCCAGGAAGCTGGCCAGCCTCTGTACTATTACAGTGAAGAAGATTTTCCCCTTGAAGTTCAGAGGGCAGAATGGTCGAAACTGACTTATGTTTTTCAGCATCCTTTTCTTTTGGAATCTGGACACCTCCGGCCCTTCGCCACGCGTTGGCTATTATTCGCTTCTGCCGACAACCCTCAGCCTTCAGAGAAACCGCAAAACGTCCGGTGTGTTATTTAAAAGGCTATATGGTACTCCATTAGGCCCGGGAGCAGACGCCGATCCTGCCCGTCGGACTGCCTTCGCCACTTCGCTCCATTTTGGAGGATCAAAATCCAGGTGGTAGGTAGGGGGTTGATTTGGCCGGATGTCGGATAGAATGGTCACATGTTCTTGTCTTTTCAAGTCAGTGCGAATCTTTTCCAGGTGCTCTTCTGGTGCCTGCTTAGATGTTTTCAAAGTTCCACTTTTTTTTCGGTCTGAAGAGATCTTTAATAAACTTAAAGGGTCTTTGTAGAACTGTGTTCTTGTTTGATCTTTCTTTCTGTGCTGCTTCCTTAGATTCTAAGCTCTTCTCAACTTCGTCAGCGGAATCTTAATGTCTGCTTGAAGTTGGCCGAGGCCTTCCCTTTCACTGTCTGGGGTTTTCTTCCACTGTTTCCTCGGCTGTCTCCTTTCTCGAACAAGTCAAATTCCTGCTGTCTCCAGTATTTATTTGTGGTGACGTCGTTCCAAAAGACTTCCCAATAGAACTCAGACTAGTTCGCTGCATAGATCAAGAAACCGGACAGACGACTCTACAGAAATGAGCTAGGATACATACAGATGTTAAATACTTTTACAACCACTACTTTCAATAAATGGAGGCCACGAGCCCTAAGCGTCCACAAGCAGCCCCAGCGCAATCTGAAGTGTTCTGCAGCCCACAGTAATATACTAAACCCTGACACCAATACTGGATCACCGTCATGATTTGTAATTCTTATTTTTTTCCTGCAAAGCATTTCGGAATTCTCTATAATAGTGCAACCAAAACCCTCGAGTGGGCAAACTCATGGCAGATGCAATTTAATGTGGATAAATGTGAAGTTATCCACTTTGGTGGCAAAAATAGGAAAACAGATTATTATCTGAATGGTGGCCGATTTGGAAAAGGGGAGGTGCAACGAGACCTGGGTGTCATTATAAACCAGTCATTGAAAGTGGGCATGCAGGTACAGCAGGCAGTGAAAAAGGCGAATGGTATGCTGGCATTTATAGCGAGAAGATTCGAGTACAGGAGCAGGGAGGTACTACTGCAGTTGTACAAGGCCTTGGTGAGACCACACCTGGAGTATTGTGTGCAGTTTTGGTCCCCTAATCTGAGGAAAGACATCTTTGCCATAGAGGGAGTACAAAGAAGGTTCACCAGATTGATTCCTGGGATGGCAGGTCTTTCATATGAAGAAAGACTGGATGAACTGGGCTTGTACTCGTTGGAATTTAGAAGATTGAGGGGGGATCTGATTGAAACGTATAAGATCCTAAAGGGATTGGACAGGCTAGATGCGGGAAGATTGTTCCCGATGTTGGGGAGGTCTAGAACGAGGGGTCACAGTTTGAGGATAGAGGGGAAGCCTTTTAGGACCGAGGTTAGGAAAAACTTCTTCACACAGAGAGTGGTGAATCTGTGGAATTCTCTGCCACAGCAAACTGTTGAGGCCAGTTCATTAGCTATGTTTAAAAGGAAGTTAGATATGGCCCTTGTGGCTACAGGGGTCAGGGGGTATGGAGGGAAGGCTGGGTTCTGAGTTGGATGATCAGCCATGATCATAATAAATGGCGGTGCAGGCTCGAAGGGCCGAATGGCCTACTCCTGCACCTATTTTCTATGTTTCTATGTTTCTATGACCGAGATTAGGAAAAACTTCTTCACACAGAGAGTGGTGAATCTGTGGAATTCTCTGCCACAGGAAACAGTTGAGGCCAGTTCATTGGCTATATTTAAGAGGGAGTTAGATATGGCCCTTGTGGCTACAGGGGTCAGGGGGTATGGAGGGAAGGCTGGGGCGGGGTTCTGAGTTGGATGATCAGCCATGATCATAATAAATGGCGGTGCAGGCTCGAAGGGCCGAATGGCCTACTCCTGCACCTATTTTCTATGTTTCTAAAAGAAAGTGGAGACACGTTGGCAGTGGTGGGATTCGAACCCACGCCTCCTGGGAGACTGGAGCCTTAATCCAGCGCCTTAGACCGCTCGGCCACACTACCGCGGTTTTAAATTTATTACACAATGATGTGAATTAGTTGATCGCTTTAGTCTTGAAGGTGTCCTATCATAAGCGTATGTTTTAAAATAATCTCCCACATACTGAGATTGAAGCTTGATACATTTTCTATTTTTCCAACCCACTATTTCTGCAAAACAAACCAGAAAGAACCGTGGCACCGAGTTGCCTCTTCACACTGCCGGGTGGCAGATAATGCTTTTCCAGATGTCAGTGCAAGGACGCTAATTTTAACGACTATTCTCAGTATATACGTGGGACATTAAGGTTAAGTGTTCATATTTACAGCGGATGCGAAGAGTAAAACCGCCCCCTATCGGCCTATGTTGTCATGTTCAGCGACCTTTGCGTGTGTACTCCAAAATGCACAGGTTTTCATTCGGATGAAGCGATCCCAGCTTCCGCAGCCTAACAATGCAGATTAAAACAATTATATTGACAAGAGTTCTGGAATATCTGTACTCAGCCCTTTCTGGGATTTTTAAAGCCGTTCTAAAATACAAACGCAAATCTCCGATATGAGCTAAAACTGTTTTTATGAAGTTATTTGATGATTAAATAGTATTAACTCGCACCAGGACCAGTCAGCGCTATTCTGCCGCTTGCCCTCCAAGTCCGGGTTTTTAATTATAAATAGTAATGAAGATACCTATCTTCAAACAGTGTTTATGCGGGCACTGGGTATCAGGTAAATTGGACACTTGGCTTTTTGGGAGGCGACAAATTCCGTGTTGTATCCTGAACCACAGAAAACGCAAAACATCTGTACGCATCAGCGGGAAGAAGACTACCCAGACCTGTCATTACATTATGTGATGGTTGATCAGATTGTCTGCACAACTCGTCACTTCCACCATTCTTGTTAATATATCACCTTCTTTTCGTTAATATCTTTTTCCATCTCATGAACAAACGAGCACGCGGTTCCGTCGCATTTTCTCCGATCATTTCCGAGACAACGACGCGCTGAGAGAAATGCAATCACCTGGTTGGCGTGTTGAGTGAATGATTCGATTACTCCAAACTATGGAAAGTGTACAGTCATTCCTTCTACCAAAGTGCATGACCATACACTTCCAAACACTGTATTCTATTTGCCATTTCTTTGCCCATTCTCCTAACCCGTCTGTCTTTCTGTAGCCTCTCTACTTCCTCAAAACTACCTGCCCCTCCACCTATCTTCATATCGTCTGCAAACGTTGCAACAAAGTAATCAATTCCATCATCCAAATGATTGACATATAACGTAAAAAAGAATCTGTCCCAACACAAACCCCAGTGGAACACCACCTGTCACCGGCAGCCAGCCAGAAAAGGCTCCCTTCATTTCCACTCTTTGCCTCCTGCCAATCAACCACTGCTTTATCTGTGCTAGTACATTTTCTGTAATACATGGGCTTCCAGCTTGTCAAGCAGCCTCATGTTTGACACCTTGTCAGAGGCTTTCTGAAAATCCAAATACACAACAGCAACCGATTCTCCTTTAACCATCTTGCTTGTTATTTTTTTCAAAGTATTCCAACAGATTTGTCAGGCCAGATTTTCCCTTGAGGAAACCATGCTGACTACATGTGCATTCAAGTACCCTGAGACCTCATCCTTAATAAACGACTCCAACATCCTCCCAACCACTGAGGTCAGACTAACTGGCCTATAGTTTACTTTCTTCTGCCTCTCTCCCTTCTTGAAGTGGAGTGATATTTGCAATCTTTAGACTTCCAGAACCATTCGAGAATCTAGTGATTCTTGAAAGATCATTACTATTGTCTCCACAATCTCTTCAGCCACCTCTTTCAGAACTCTGGGGTCCTGGTAACTTAACTACCTTCAGACCTTGCAGTTTCCCAAGAACGTTCTGTCTAGTTATGGTAATTTCACACACTCCATATCCCCTGACAGCTGGAACTTCCACAATACTGCTAATATCTTCCACAGTGAAGACTGATACAAAATACTTATTCATCCGCATCGTTTTCCAGTGGTCCGATATCCACTCTTGCCTTTCTTTTACACTTCATGTATCTCACGAAACTTTTGGTATTCTATATTATTATCTTGATTACTTTCATATTCCATCTTTATTTTCTTAATAACTTTTTCGTTGCCTTCTGTTAGTTTTTAAAAGCTTCCCAATCCTCCAACTTCCCGCTGATTTTTGCTCCGTTATATGCCCTCGCTTTGGCTTTTATGTTGGTTTTGACTTCTCTTGTTAGTCACGGTTGTGTCATCTTATCACCCATTTTTTTTTAATCCTTAGTTAATTTAATCGGATTGATATCAGAAACAGGCCTATATTCCAAACTCAGCAATATCTTAAATTCTGCCTTCCTTCTTTAATTTAAACCCTGTCTACTTGCCTTCACCACTGGACGATAAACCACTACAATCCTCAAGTAACACACACACACACACACACACACACACACACACACACACACAATGCTGGTGGAACGCAGCAGGCCAGGTGGCATCTACAGGAAGCAGTACAGTCGATGTTTCGGGCCGGGACCCTTCGTCAGGACTAACTGAAAGAAGAGATAGTAAGAGATTTGAAAGTAGGAGGGGGAGGGGGAGATCCGAAATGACAGGAGAAGACAGGAAGGGAGGGGTGGCATCTTTTCTGTGAGTCACCTAGTTGCCTGTTTCCTGCAACCGAGCGGTGACTACCTCCCTTCAGCTCCCATCTATCACCTCTTGTTTCTCCCAGATGAGCTAAGGGTCACTGAGCTGCATCTCCAGTTCCATAATATGTTCTCTCAGGAGACGAAGATCGGTGCACTTAGTGCAGATGTGGTTTCCGGGAGTCTGAGAATTCCCGCATCTCACACACAGAACAAAACACTGCCCCTGGCGCCATTCACACAACTCTACGGTGCCCTAACGGACGAGGAATTAACAAATAAGAACAAAAAGAGAAACTTGCCAAATATCTTACTTCACCCAAGCCTGATGAGCGAAAGCCACTCTAACCACTGGGACACTCAAAAGAATGGCCGCTCCACTTACACTTGCAGTTATTCTTATTCGCCATTGCTAATAAATCCCGATCGATGATTGTTTGCAGTGCCAAAAGAATCTGCCATGAAGCCCTGCCTTTTAAATCTTGATTGTGGACCTGATTGAAAAGGCAACTCTATTTGCGTAATCTTGCTTGGCGACTGGTGGCAGTGCAACACCCTGCACTCTTCTGCATTAAATTCTATCTGCCATGTTTTCAGCTGGTCCAGATCCTACTACAAGCCATGATAGTTTTCCTCGCTGTACACTACATCCCCCAATCTTGGTGTCATCGTCAAATTTGCTGATCCATTTAACCACATTACCATCCAGATCATTGATATAGATGACAAACAACAACGGACCCAGCACCAATCTCTGAGGCCTCCAGTCAGAGAGGCAACCATCTAGTACCACACTCTGTGGCTTCTCTCATAAAGCCAATGTGTAATCCAATTTACTACCTCATCTTAAATATCAAACGGCTGAACCTTCTTGACCAACCTCCAGGCAGAACCTTGTCAACTGCCCTGCTAAAGTCCATGTAGACCACATCCACTGCCTTGCCTTCATCAACATTCCTGATGGCATCCTTGAAAAACTCTGTAAGATTGGTTCGACATGACCTACCACACACGAAGTCATGCTGACTGTGCTTAATCAGTCCATGCCTATCCAAACACTTTTATATCTGGTCCCTTAAAATACTTTCCAATAACCGTCCCACTACTGATGTCAGGCTCGCCGGCCTATAGTTTCCCTGTTTATTTATAGAGACTTTCTTAAACGGCGGAATAACATTAAGTTTTCCTCCAATCCTCCTACACCTCACTTGTCGGCTAAGGATGATTTAAGTATCTCTGTCAGGGCCCCGATAATTTCTGCACTTGCCTCCTGCAGTGTGTCCGAGGGAAAACCTTGTCAGGCCCTGGGGATTTATCCACCTTAATTTGCTTCAAGGCAGCAAGCAACTCCACCTCTGTAATTCTTCGGCCTCACTTCTACAGACTCCGTGACCATCTCCTGAGTAAACACAGATGCAAAAAAAAAGTATTTCAGTTCAGTTCACAAAGCGGAATTCTGCAGATGCTGGAAATTCAAGCAACACACATAAAAGTTGCTGGTGAACGCAGCAGGCCAGGCAGCATCTCTAGGAAGAGGTACAGTCGACGTTTCAGGCCGAGACCCCCACCGTTTTATTCTGGCACATCTCCCCCTTCCTTGCCAGTGCTGGAGAAGGGGCTCGGCTCGAACCGTTGACTGTTTGACCTGCTGAGTTCCTCCAGCATTCTGTGTGTGACGGTTAGGAAAGATCTGCCGAAGTGGCCCTGTCATTTATCTACTGCCTTATCGGCCACGACATAAACCTGACGTAACTGCAAATGGGGCATTGAGATGACATTTTGCACCTTGCACCACCCAGCCCCTCTCCCCAAGCCCCGCCCCTTCAATTCAGACATCGGTAACAGCAGAACCTCGCCCTTTACTCACAGCCTCTGTCGTCCCGCTACACATCGGCAGCGGAGTCCGTTCACCACTTTAACAGCTTTCCCAAAGTTTCTCTCCATTTAGCAGCGCCCGATTGATAAAATAATCAGTTTCCAAGGCCATTCACTCAAACGGGTTGTACGTAAGTCGTACATTCGCAGCAATATTCAGAATTACCAGCTCGCCGAAGTTGAGGTGCGTCTCGGTTCGCCTTCCGACTGTCAGCAAATATGCCCCGCGCTGCGCTGACTGTCCATGTCGCAGATTTCTCCGATACGCTCCTGTTTCTGCACCCGATTCGTAACCATAGTGAGCTCAGCATCGAGGAAAGGAATATAGAAAATTCAAGACAAGAGTACAGATCAAGCTGTGAAAATGTAATGGAAACAGTCCCGTGTTCTGCTGAGACACAACGACTGCCCGTGTCCCACCCTATCAGAGGGAAGCTCCCCGACTCGGCCATTTGTCATCGCACACAGAAAGAAAAGAATACGAAATACAAGACGTACTGCAGATGCTGGAAATCTAGAACAAAACACAGAGTGCTTGGCAGCTCAGGCAGCATCTATGGATCGACGTTTCGAGCCGAGATCCTTCATCGGGACGAGAAGAAAGAATAAGCAGTCTGAACGGCCTCCAGCTGGAAAATCTGGCAAACGGCGCCAGCAATGCTTGTTTTTTTTTTAAATCAATAACTGTATGTAGATTCAGAAAGAGAGAGGGAAAGAGGGAATGGGAGAGATAGGGAGGCAAAGAGGGAGAGGGAGAGACGGAGGGTGAATGAGAGGGTGAGTGCCAGGGATAACGTGAAGGAGAGGTAGAAGAAGAGGGGGACAGAGTGGGGGAGAGGGGGAGAGAGTGAGAAATGGGGACGGGGAGTGGGAAAGAGGGGATAGCGAGAGGAAAACAAATCAGATTTAGAATCAAGTTTAATATCAAAGGGAGATGTCGTGAAATGTGTTAACTTTGCTGCAGCAGTACTATGCAATACATAATAGAGAAAAAAAAGAAAACTGCAAATTACAGTAAGTCCTATATTTAGTTAAATCAAATAAGTAGTAGACAAATAGGGAATTTAAAACAAAATCAGTGAGGTAGTGTTCATGGGTTCCATGTACGTTCAGAAATTGGATGGCAGAGAGGAAAAAGCTGTTCCTGAATTGTTGAGTGTGTGCCTTCAGGCTTCTGTACCTCCTACCTGACGGTAGTGTTGGCCAGAAGGAACTACAATCTTGAAATCAGTGGATTCGAGTGAATCAAGGACAGGGGAAGCAGACAAAGCAATTATCTCCTCCCCCACCCCCCCCCCCCACACTCCACTCTGCCATTTTGTGAACGCAGAACAGATACTTGCTCTGGGATAATCTAATCAGAGCCATCGAATATGGACACAAAGAGCTTCAACTAAATCTGACACCATTCTTAGTCGAGTTTATATTTATTATGTAAGTGACAGACTTTCTAAAGAAGTGATCTGTAATCTCGTTAGAGTCAGTGTCTGGGTCAACTAGTTTAACTAGTTTGGAGCAGTCAGTTGAAAGGTACAAAGGCGAGGGGCTAGGGGACAGAACCATAGAACAACGTTGGCTGTAGCCCTGGCCTAGAGCCAGTAAGAAGGTGACCTTGAGCCAGTGGGGTGGAGATCCATCAGTTCAACTGATGAGGAACATTATAGAGTCAGGAGCTCCAGATACGTAACGGCAGTAACCCTTCAGCAACCAGTAGGCTGCGGAGAAACCCCGGAAACGTGGTGATCAGGAGCACGATGAACGCCTGACCAGCATAGTCTCCACTCCCGGGTACTGTCACTTCCCTTCTTTGACTGTTCATGGAGGGTCAGGAAATTCTAGTGGGTGTGTACGCAGGTAGTTAGTTTGTGAACCCACGTGCGTTTTAGTTGAGACGGTAAAGGTAAATACAGATTCTGTCTGTGCCTGTCTGATCATTATTACTAAGGGGGCAGATCTTTATAACAGTAGCAATGAGAAGAGGCCATGTCCTGGACGGTGGGGGTCCTTAATGACGAACACCTCCTTTCTGAGGCACCGCTCCTTGAAGATGTCCTGGATACTACGGAGGCTAGTGCCCATGATGGAGCTAGCTAACTTTACAGCTCTCTGTAGCTCACTCCTATCCTGTGCAGTAGCAACCCCCACCCCCCGCGCCCCGCGATACCAGACGGTGATGGAGACAGTTCACGGTCATCTGTAGAAAAATTAGAGAGTTCTGGTGACATACCAAATCTTCTTGAAACTCGTAATGAAATAGTCGAGTCAACATACATTTACTATCAAAGTATATATACTTTATTCAACCTAGACTCGTCTTCTTACAGACAGCTACGAAACAAAGAAACCCAACAGAACCCATTAAAAGAAAAAAAAGATCGTCAAACACCCAAGACGCAGAGAAAAAAAAGTGCAAACAATAAAAGTAACCAACAGCTTTCAGAACTGAAGTTCACAAAAGCGATTTTACATCGTGATAGTTCCAAAGATGAGTAAATCTCGCGGTGTAACGTGTTGAAGTTCAGTGCGGAGACGGGTAAACCTCGCGGAGCAGCGACTTGAACTGGCCGGTGCCTCGCCCCCGGCCCCGACACACTGTCCTTTTCAACCTGGCCCTGCACTTAGGTAGGTCAGACCTCGCTCTCGGACCTGGACTCTGCCGCTGCGATACGCTCTCGGGCCGGTGGCCGCCACCTTAATTCGGTTCGGCGCTTAAATCGATCTTTCCTCGCTCTCATGCCCACCCCACCGCCTCGACTCTGCATCGCCTCTGTTGGCTTCGCCTCGTTCTGCCAAATCGAAATGCCTCCAAGTTGGTTCCAGGAATGGCCGAACATTGGCTCACTCACTTCCCGCTCTCCGACCCGGACCCCGCCGCCTCGATTCAGCCCGTGTACACAACGCCGCAGCCGTCCTGCTCCTTCGAGACTTCAGTTCCCACTGCAAAAATGCCAGGCGGTTTGAAAGCTCAACCCTGTCAGGGAAGTCTATCGTTTGCAGTGAACTTTTAGCAGCAGAAGTGTTTTTAATGAAGGGATTACTTGTTTTCTTTGTTTCATTTGCCACCAGCAAGTAGTCGCTGATCTTCACCAGCGCCATCATAAAACAGATCTGCTGTCTTATTGAGTGCATCGATATGTTGGGTTCAGATTCGGTCTTAAGAGAAATTAACATCCAGGAACTTGAAACTGCTTTCTCCAGTTCTGATCCCTCTACGAGGTTCCGACGCCTAACCATTTCTGAAGTCCACAATCAGTTCTTCGGTCTTACTGGCGTTGAGTGCAAGGTTGTTAGTAAGACACCACCCAACTAGCTGGTATATCTCGCTCCTGCATCCCCTCCGGTCGCTGAGATTCTGCCAACAATGGCTGGATCGTCAGCAAATTGATAGATGGCATTTGAGCTGTGCCTGGCCACATGGTCATGGGTGTAGAGAGAGTAGAGCAGTGGGCTGAGCACACATCCCTGAGCTGCGCCAGACTGTGCTCTTCCAGTTAGGAAGTCGAGGGTCCAGTTGCCGAGACCCAGTTCTGGAGAAGGAGAGGCAGAGAGGGGAGGGAGAGAGAAAGGGAGAGGGAGAGACTGAGAGCGGAAGGGGAGGAGAGTCGGAGAGAGGGGGTAGGAGGGGGAATTGGGAGAGAGAGAGAGAGAGAGGGAGAACAGAGAGGGCTGTAGAGAGGGAATGTGAGTTGGAGGGTGTTTGGGTGGGTGAATGGGAGGGTGAAAGTGAGTGTGAGTGAGAGGGTGTGGGAGAAGAAAATGGAGAATTCGTGCAAGAGGGAAAGGGTCACTGATGGGTGAGAAACTTTAGAACAGGGTTCAGAGAGACTCTCTTTAACTCTCCCAGATAAGGGAGGGAATCTCTCCTGGTAATCCAAAGACTCCTACGTTAACAGGATTTCCGAAGAGGGATTTCCTAACAGAGAAGGGACTCCCTCTTTATCAGGGGTCTCTGATGGAGGAGGGGGTCTCTCTTTAACAACAGTGTCTGATGAGGGTGAGACTCCCTCTTTAACAGGAGTCCCTGTTGGGGAGAGACCCCCTCTTCAACAGGAGTCTCTAATGGGGAAGAGGCTCTCTCTTTAACAGGATTCCCTGATACTTTATACTTTATTGTCGCCAAACCATTCATACTAGAACGTACAATCATCACAGCGATATTTGATTCTGTGCTTCCTGCTCCCTGGTTTACAAATATTAAATATTAAAAATAGTAAAACTTAGTAAATATTAAAAATTTAAATTATAAATCATAAATAGAAAATAGAAAAATGGAAAGTAAGGTAATACAAAAAAAAACCAGGAGGCAGGTCCAGATATTTGAAGTGTACGGCCCAGATCCCGGTCAGGATCCGTTCAGCAGTCTTATCACAGTTGGAAAGAAGCTGTTCCCAAATCTGGCCGTACGAGTCTTCAAGTCCCTGAGCCTTCTCCTGGCAGGAAGAGGGATGAAAAGTCTGTTGGCTGGTTGGGTCGTGTCCTTGATTATCCTGGCAGCACTGCTCCGACAGCATGCGGTGTAAAGTGAGTCCAAGGAGGGAAGATTGGTTTGTGTGATGTGCTGCGCCGTGTTCACCATCTTCTGCAGCTTCTTTCGGTCTTGGACAGGACAACTTCCATACCAGGTTGTGATGCACCCGAGGAGAATGCTTTCTACGGTGCATCTATAAAAATTAGTGAGGGTTTTAGGGGACAGGCCAAATTTCTTTAGTTTTCTCAGGAAGTAGAGGCGCTGGTGGGCCTTTTTGGCAGTGAACTCTGCTTGGTTGGACTAAGTCAGGTCATTTGTGATATTGACCCCGAGGAACTTAAAGCTTTTGACCTGTTCCACTTGCGCACCACCGATGTAAATTGGGTCGTGTGGTCTGCTACTCCTTCTGAAGTCAACAACCAATTCCTTCGTCTTGCTGACGTTGAGGGATAGGTTATTGTCTTCGCACCATGCCGCCAGGTTCTTAATTTGCTCTCTGTACTCAAACTCATCATTACCCGAGATACGGCCTACAATTGTTGTGTCATCAGCAAACTTATATATTGAGTTTGATGGAAACTTGGCTACATAATCATGGGTGTACAGTGAGTACAGCAGGGGGCTGAGTACACAGCCTTGTGGGGCACCGGTGCTCAGAGTGATTGTAGAGGTGAGCTTGTCCCCTATTTTTGCAGCCTGGGTTCTGTCTGTGAGGAAGTTGAAGATCCAGCTGCAGATCTGAGTGCTAAGGCCCAGGTTCTGGAGCTTAGGAATCAGCTTATTTGGAATGATAGTATTAAAGGCAGAGCTGTAGTTAATGAAAAGGAGCCTTACGTATGCAACTTTATTCTCCAGGTGTTCTAAGGAGGAATGTAGGGCCAGAGAGATGGCATCTGTCATTGGCCTGTTGCTCCGGTAGGCTATGGTTGATGTGTGCCATAACCAATCTCTCGAAGCACTTCATAGCAATTGATGTCAGAGCCACAGGTCGATAGTCATTCAGGCATGTCACCTTGCTCTTCTTCAGCACTGGGATTATCGTTGCCTTCTTAAAACACGAGTTGATCTTAGACTGAAGCAAGGAGCAGTTGAAGATGTCAGCAAACACTCCAACTAGCTCGCTTGCACAGGCCCGGAGAACCCGTCCTGGGACGCTATCTGGTCCCGTCGCCTTCCTTGGATTTATCTTCAGGAAGGCCCTTCTAACGTCCTCCTCGGTGACGATGAATCTCGATGCCACCAGGTCGGGTTCATCCGGAGGGAGCGGGACGCTCCTCTTCTGTTCGAATCTTGAGTAGAATAAGTTAAGATCGTCAGGAAGAGAAGCGCCACAGTTATTGATATTCCCAGCCTTTTCTTTGCGCCCAGTGATCTCATTTAGACCCTGCCATAGTCTACCGGCATCCCTCTGGTTAGCCTGGGCTTCCAACTTGGCTCGAGATTGCCCCTTCGCGCCCTTAATGGCTTTCCGGAGTTCACGCCTGGATTACGTGTAGCGACTGGTATCCCCGGACCTAAAAGCCGCAGCTCTAGCCTTTAAAAGGGTCTTGACTTCATAATTCATCCAAGGTTTCCGGTTAGGGAATACCAGGATCATCTTGCGAGACACACAGTCTTCCATGCATTTCCAAATAAAGTCCGCGACCGCTGAGGTATACTCATTGAGGTTAGCTGCTGAGTCCTTGAATACTAACCAGTCCACCGATTCAAAGCAGTCACGGAGGACCTCATCTGCTTCCTCCATCCAACTCGACACCACTTTTGACACCGTGACCTCCCGCTTCAGTTTCTGTTTGTAAGTCGGGAGGAGGAGTACGGCCTGATGATCCGATTTTCCGAAGTGAGGTCGTGGGAGGGAACGGTAGGCATCCTTGACTGCTGTGTAGCAGTGGTCAAGTATATTCGGGCCTCTAGTGAGGCAGGAGACATGTTGGTATTACTTTGGCAGCGCCTTTCTGAGGTTGGCCTGGTTAAAGTCCCCGGCTGTAATGAGCAAAGCCTCCGGATACCTGGTCTCAAGTTCACTGATGTTGGCATACAGTATGTTCAGAGCACACTCCACGTCCGCCTGGGGGGTGGGCGGGGGAATGTAGACCGCTGTCAGTATGACCGAGGTGAATTCCCGTGGCAGATAGTAGGGACGGCACTTCACCGACAGGTGTTCCAGGTCCGGGCTGCAGGAGCTTGTCAGTGCCACTGTCTTCGAGCACCACGTAGTGTTGATCAGTAGGCAGACACCACCTCCCCTCGTCTTGCCCGAAGACGCCGTGCGGTCCATCCGATGGATCGAAAATCCCTCCGGTCGGATGGCACAGTCTGGGGTGGCAGGGGAGAGCCAGGTCTCGGTGAAACAGAATACACAGCAGTTCTGCATCTCCTGATAGGGGAGAGTCTCACGCTTTAGAAAAGGCCGCGATGGATAATTGTTAAATTGTTACACCGGGCTACAGTGAAAAACTTTGTTTCCATGCTATCCATAGAGATTATTTCAACAGACCTCTACCTTCCGGTGGTACAAAGAAAACGAATAACAAAATGCAGAATGAAGTGAGACAGTTACAGCACACTGAGGGGATTTCATGTAGTGACGCTTCTTTCTGTGACGTCACAAACCATCCCCATCCTGCCGTTGAAGTGATATTTGGAATGAACATTATGACGTCAATGCTGTGACATTGCCCACTCTGTGACGTCACAGAGCTGTCCCACACGGCCGTTTGGGTGATGCGCCGGACAGACTCTCACTGGCCAAGCACATAGAGCATCGCGGATACTCTCGGTCGCTGTCACTTCCCGCGAAATCCTATGTCCAGACAGCTTCCAGTTTTGTCCGGTAGAGCGGAAAAAGTCCTCGCAATCGGAGAACGTGGGGAAGGTAAGGGAGCCAGAGACAGAAGGGACTGCGCCCAGTCAGTGAGCGAGAGCACGAGAAGCAGCGATTTCACTTGGCGTAGTGGCATCAGTGCCGGACTTCCCAAGGTCCCAAGTTCGAATCCAGCCGTCTCCCCTGCACGCTTTCCATCTGTGGGTTACGAGCTGGTGATCTCTTTGGAAACTCACCCGGCAGAAGGCAATGGCAAACCACTGCTGTAACTTGCTTCGTACGCAGTTCACCAGAAGGGAAATCGTCCGCTAACCGGAGAAACTCCAGATGCGACGCACCTTTCCTTTTCCTACTCGGCTTAAGATTTTAAAAAGCAGCGCTTCGCAGCAGTTTTCGGAGCTGAACTGCGCTCAATCAATGAACGGGATTTATTAGAAAAGAGGAATAAAAAATAAGGCAGGGGCAAGCGGAACGGCCTTAATTAGGGTGGGCCAGTCTAGATGTGGAATTGGTTCATCAGACTTGGGCAAGATCAGGCTTGGGCGAGGTAAATATCTAGAAAGTTTCTTTTTCTTATTCTTTATTCTCCCGGGGCTAACTGATGAAGGAGGAGGATAAGATGGCGGCGCGACCTAGCGCGCAGCGGCCACTCCGGTGAATGATGTCTGTTATTTGTCGTAGGGTGCCATGCACAATCCTGATTTGATGGAGACAGACGTGAGAGTACGGAGGAACATCTCGAGAAACTTCTGAAATGCCTGCTTCGCTGCTGCTGCTACTGTGTGATCCGGAATCTCCGGAGGAGAAGGCCCCGAGTCTTCGGCTTTCCTTGTTGCTCGGCGGCCGGGCAGCGTCGAAGCGCTCGGCAGAGAATGGTGCTCGGGAGGTTGTATCGGAGGGGCTGGTCGGACGGACTCAGAGTCGGCTGTGGTCGGGTGCTTCCAAAGCATTGGCAGTTGTCTGCGACTGGAGGTTTATAACAGGGAGAGTTTCTCCCTTTTGCCGTCTGCTATCGGGACTATCGGGAGTCGATCGGAACTTTGAGATTATTTTTTACCGTGCCCATGGTCTGCTCTTTATCAAATTATGGTATTGCTTTGCACTGCTGTAACTATATGTTATAATTATGTGGTTTTTGTCAGTTTTAGTCTTGGTTTGTCTTGTGTTTCTGTGACATCATACCGGAGGAACATTGTATCATTTTTTAATGCATGCATTTCTAAATGACAATAAACGAGGACTGAGTGTCCTCATAATCTAATCTAATCCCCCCGGATAACCACATCCGCACCAGGTGCACCGAGCTGCAGCTCTTCAGGGAACGTGTCAAGGTACTGGGGCCGCTGCTCGATGACCTTCGTCTCATACGGGAGAATGAGAAGGTGAGAAAAGCTATAAGGAGGTGGCCAGCCTCAGGTTGCAGGAGACAGGTAGCTGGTTGACGGTCAGGAGAAGGAAGCACAGAGGACCATTGTGGCTGTTCCCCTTAATATTAAGTATACAACTTCAGATACTGTTGAGGGAGACGGCCTACGGGGTGGGGGAGGGGGTAGCCATAGTGTGACCGGGTATCAGGGTATCAGGGTATCAGGCAATGAGTCTGTTGCTTGCCTCAGAAGAGGAGAGAGCTTAAGAGGATTCGAGTAGGAATAGGAGATTCCATAAGGAATAGAGAGCGTTGGAGAGAACCAGGTGCCAGGCTCAGCGATGTGTCAGATCGGGTCCACGGCATTATAAAGGGGGAGGGAGAGCAGCCAGAAGTCTTCGTATATATTGGCACCAATGACATAGATAGGAAAGATGAGGTAGTCCTAAAGAGAGATTTTGGGGAGCTGGGCAGAAAGCTGAAAAGCAGGACGTTCAGGGTAGTAATCTCTGCATTGCTACCTGGGCCACGCACCGATGAGGGTGATTTGGCCGATGAATGCGTGGCTGAGGAACTGGTGCAGGGGACAGGAGTTCAGTTGTCTGGATTATTGCGATCTCTTCTGGTGGAGGTTTGAACTGTACAAAGAGGGCGTTTGTTTGTCAGAAACTGTAATTTTCTCTTCAGTAAATTTATCTTTCTGCACAAAAGAGTGTTCCCGTGTGCTCTGCGGCGCAACGGCTAGCGTATTGGGCTTCTACTGATGAGTGACCAAGTACTGAGTAAAAAGGTTTTGAGTTCGAGTCCCACCAGAGACGGTATTTTCTCTGCACTCGTTACATTGATAAACATGGCCAGAAATCGAGTGGCTGATGACGTGGCATGATGGTGGAAATGACGAGTTGTGCAGACAATCTAATCAACGATGACATAATTTAATGACAAATCTGGGTAGTCTTCTTTCTGCTGATGGGTACAGATGTTTTGCGTTTTCTGTTGTTCAGGATACAACACGGAATTTGTCGCCTCCCAAAAAGCCAAGTGTCCAATTTACCTGGTACCCAATCCCCGCATACACACTGCTTGAGGACAGTAATCTTCATTACTTTTTAAATTACAAACCCGAACTTGGAGAGCAACCTGCAGAAGCGGGCTGTCGAACAGTTTCTGAAGCGGTGCAAATGCAGGTCAATGATGTTTAAATCATAAAACAACTTCATAGAAACTATTTCAGCTTGTATTGGAGGTTTGTGTCTGTATTTTAGAATGGCTTTAAATATCACAGAAAGGGTTGAGTACAGATATTCCAGAATTGCTGTCAATGTGATTGCTTCAATTTGCAGTGTTAGGTTGTGGAAGCTGGGATCGCTTCATCTGAATGAAAACCTGTGCATTTTGGAGTACACATGCAAAGGTCGCTGAACGTAACAACATAGGGGGTGATTTTACTCTCGCATCCGCTGAAAATGTGAACATTCAACCCTAATGTCCCAGGTGTATTAGAACATTAGAAAGTTTTTGACAGAAACGGGCATTCGGCCCAACAAAGCTTGCCAAATTCCTATTCACATAGTGTGTGAAAGTAACTATCGAGTTTAGATTTGAAAGTCTCTAAGGTAGTTCTCTCAACTACACAATTGGGTAGTTTGTTCCATTTGTCCACAACTTGCTGTGCAAAGAGATGCTCCCTTATGTTAGTATGAAATCTCCCTTTAACCATTCTCCATCTACAGCCCCGTGTCCTTGATGATGGATTAATTTTGAAGTAGTAGCTGGCATCCACCCGACTTATATCGTTAGTGATTTTGGACACTACTGCCATGTCTACTCTCATTCTGCATCTACTTAGGCTGAAAAGATTTAATTATTTCAATTTTTCTTCATAGTTCATAATCTTCGGACCTGGAATGAGTCTAGTCACCCTTCTCTGAACTCTCTCCAGTGCCTTCACATCCCTCACACAATATGGAGACCAAAATTGTACACCATATTCAAGGGGTGGCTTCACAAGCACATTCTGCAGCTTAAGGAGAACGTTTCTCGGAGTTCTAGACGCAAACTACTCTGAGCGCATTACATAGCCCAACAGCCTATTAGCCTTCCTAATCGTTCCTGTGCATTGTCTAGATGTCGTCTACCAGGACACCCAAATCCTTTACATAAAACACACTTTCTAACTCAAGAGCCCCCGATGTATATTCATATCTAATATTTCTACTTCCTATATGTAGTACTTTAAATTTACTTGCATTAAATTTCATGTGCCTACATCTCGCTTTTGTTTAGATCTAACTGTATTGATTTTGCTACCTGGATGTTACCAGCCCGACCCCCTAATTTTGTGTCATCGGCAAACTTTACAAGTTTATTTGTTATGTTTATCCAAATCATTTACTGTAAATTAAAAACAGCAGTGACCCCAAAACTGATCCCCGTAGAACTCTACTTTTAACATCTTCTAGGTCCTCTCACCATATCTTGGTGTTTTCTGTTTTTGAGCCAACCCTGTGCCCATTTGCACACCTTACTCGTGAATCGCTATCTCCTGTAATTTGATTATTAATCTTTTCGTGGGGTACCTTGTCAAAAGCCTTCTGAAAGTCAAAGTAAATATATCAACCGTTCTATTGTTGTCGTAAACTTTAGATGCATCTTCATAGAAGTTCAGCGTATTTGTAAAACATGATTTCCCCTTTCTGAACCCATACTGGCTTTCTGCTATTGTGCCTGTTCTTATCAGCTGCTTCACCATCTCATTCTTTACTATTGTTTCCATTATCTTGCCTGTGATATGCGTTAAGCTCATTGGTCAATAGTTACCAGGGTCAGTGCTGTCAGCCTTTTTATATACTGGGACAACATTAGCCCATTTCCAGTCCTAAGGGATTTCACCAGTTTTCACTGACTTTTGAAAAAAAACATGTTAGGGGTTTAAAAATATAATCACAGACCTCTAAGTACTGTTGGATATATGTTGTCTGCCCCTGGAGATTTTTTAACTTTCAGCCCTTTCAGCTGTAGCAGAACCTCGCTCTCTCAGTCACAGAACAGCCATTTTTTTCTCTACACTTCCTGGCATATTGCTAATATCTTCGCAGGTAAATAGTTGAGCAAAATATGAGTTGAGTTTCTGCTATGTCCTCTGCATAATTTAATTCCCCACTATTACTCCTAATACAGAAAGCTTTCTCCTTGTCTTTTATTTTACTAATGAAATATTGAAAGAAAAAATCCCTTAGCCCCAGTCTTAGCATTATCAGCAATATCCTTCTCAACCTACCTTTTGGCAATCCGAATTCCCGTCTTGACTATAGCGTTCACTTTTTCATGTGCCCTACAGTTAATATCATAGAACACAGAAGAACATAGAATAATACAGCACAGTACAGGCCCTTCGGCCCACATTGTTGTTCCGACCCTCAAACCCTGCCTCCTATATAACCCCCACCTTAAATTCCTCCATGTACCTGTCTAGTAGTCTGTTAAATTTCACTAGTATATCTGCCTCCACCACTGACTCAGGCAGTGCATTCCACGCACCAACCACTCTCTGAGTAAAAAACCTTCCTCTAATATTCCCCTTGAACTTCCTACCCCTTACCTTAAAGACATGTCCTCTTGTATAGAGCAGTGGTGCCCTGGGGAAGAGGCGCTGGCTATCCACTCTACCTATTCCTCTTAATATCTTGTACACCTCTATCATGTCTCTTCTTATCCTCCTTCTCTCCAGAGAGTAAAGCCCTAGCTCCCTTAATCTCTGATCATAATGCATACTCTCTAAACCAGGCAACATCTTGGTAAATCTCCTCTGTACCCTTTCCAATGCTTCCACATCCTTCCTATAGTAAGGCGACCAGAACTGGACACAATACTCCAAGTGTGGCCTAACCAGAGTTTTATAGAGCTGCATCATTACCTCGCGACTCTTAAACTCTATCCCTCGACTTATGAGAGCTAACACCCCATAAGCTTTCATAACTACCCTATCTACCTGTGAGGCATGTACCCCCAGATCCCTCTGCTCCTCCACACTACCAAGTATCCTGCCATTTACTTTGTACTCGGCCTTGGAGTTTGTCCTTCCAAAGTGTACCACCTCACACTTCTCCGGGTTGAACTCCATCTGCCACTTCTCAGCCCACTTCTGCAACCTATCAATGTCTCTCTGCAATCTTTGACAATCCTCTACACTATCTACAATACCACAAACCTTCGTGTCGTCTGCAAACTTGCCAACCCACCCTTCCACCCCCATACCCAGGTCGTTAATAAAAATCACGAAAAGTAGAGGTCCCAGAACCGATCCTTGTGGGACACCACTAGTCACAACCCTCCATTCCGAATGTACTCCCTCCACCACGACCCTCTGCCTTCTGCAAGCAAGCCAATTCTGAATCCACCTGGCCAAACTTGCCTGGATCCCATGCCTTCTGACTTTCTGAATAAGACTACCGTGTGGATCCTTGTCAATTGCCTTTCTAAAATCCATATAGGTCACACCCACTGCACTACCCTCATCTATATGCTTGGTCACCTCCTCAAAGAACTCTATCAGGCTTGTTAGACACGATCTGCCCTTCACAAAGCCATGCTGACTGTTCCTGATCAGACCATGATTCTCTAAATGACCATAGCCCCTATCTCTAAGAATCTTTTTCAACAGCTTTCCCACCACAGATGTAAGGCTCACTGGTCTATAATTACCCGGACTACCCCTACTACCATTTTTGAACAAGGGGACAACATTCGCCTCCCTCCAATCCTCCGGTACCATTCCCGTGGACAACAAGGACATAAAGATCCTGGTCAGAGGCTCAGCAATCTCTTCTTTCGTCTCGTGGAGCAGCCTGGGGAATATTCCGTCAGGCCCCGGGGACTTATCCGTCCTAATGTATTTTAACAACCACAACACCTCATCTCCCTTAATGTCAACATGCTCCAGAACATCAACCTCACTCACATTATCCTCACCGTCATCAAGTTCCCTCTCTATAATGGCTACTACATCATAATTCCATGTATGTATCCAAGCTCTCAGTTCATCACATTTGTTCCTGTTGATCTTGCATTGAAGTACACGCACTTTAGCCCTTCTACCTTCCTACCTTTACACCCTTTATTCTGCTTCTCTTTCCTCAAACCCTCTCTATATGTTAGATCTGGCTTTACTCCATGCACTCCTTTCACTGCTCTATCGCTCTGGGTCCCATCCCCCTTGCAAATTAGTTTAAACCCTCCCGAACCATGCTAGAAAACCTACCTGCAAGGATATCGCTCCCCGGAGTTCAGGTGCAATCCATCCAATCTGTACAGGTCCCACCTTCCCCAGAAGAGATCCCAATGATCCAAAAATCTAAAACCCTGCACCCTGCACCAACTCCTCAGCCACGCATTCAACTGCCATCTCCTCCATTCTTCCCATCACTGTCACGTAGCACTGGCAGCAATCCTGAGAACGCCGCCCTTGAGGTCCTGTTCTTCAGCCTTGTGCCTAGTTCCCGAAATTCACACTTCAGGACCTCATCCCTCTTCCTGCCTATGTTGTTGGTGCCAACATGTACAGTATTACGACTTCTGGTTGCTTTCCCTCTCGTACCAGGATGTCGTGCACCCGGTCAGAGACATCCCGGACCCTGGCACCCGGGAGGCAACAAACCATGCGGGTGTCCTTCTCACGTCCACAAAATCTCTGTCTGCTCCCCTGACTATAGAGTCTCCAATGACGACAGCTCTCCTCTGCTCTGTCCCACCCTTCTGCACCACAGGGTCAGACTCAGTGCCAGAGGCCCTGCCACCGTGGCTCATTACTACTTTTTCTGTATTCCTTATATAGTTAAGAATATTCGCGAAATTTGGCATCCTTGCATTGACATCTGGCAAACTATTGTCTGACACCCGGCAGTTTGAAGAGGCAGCACTGTGCCTCTGTTCTCCCTGGTCTGTTTTGCAGAGATACTGAATGGGTTAGAAAAATAGAAAACGCACAGTATGTGGGGAAATGTTTCAAAGCTTAGGCCAAAGGTCTAACACTTTCAAGATTAGCTGGTCAACCAGTCCACGCCATTGTGCAAAGAATAAAAAGCGTGGTAGCGCGGCCGAGCGGTCGAAGGTGCTGGATTAAGGCTCCAGCCTCCCAGGAGGCGTGTTCCACTGCCATCGTGTGAACGTGTATTCTTTCTTTTCCACGGGGATTTGGCTGCAGTATTAAAGTGAATTCTGAAATGTTTTGCAGAACAAAATATAAGAATCGCAGATCACCATGACTACGATCCAGTATTGGGGTCAGGATCAAGGATATAACTATGGGCTGCAGAACACTTCAGGTTGGGCGGGGGATGTTGTGGATGCGAGGGGTTCGGGGCCTCTACTTATCGAACGAAGTGTGTGTAAAGTTCTGAATATCTATATGTATTCTAGTTCATTTCTATAACGCCATCTGTCCCGTTTCTTGGACTATACAGCGAGTTAGTCGGAGTTCTTGGAGCGCAGTGTGAAATCGTTTCTCAGTAAGACCAGGTCAAGTTCATAAAGCGGATGATGGACGCATTTCGTAACCTTACACTGTAAAAACGAGGCAAACAAGCTAATCAGAAATGTCACTATCACAGAAACGTCCTGTTTCTTGCTCCGCACACACCGCCAGACTTGCAACGTTTTCGAGGAATCTTAACCTTCTCTGAAGTGTAATTTTGATTTGCAGGGTTTTTGGCGGTATTTGCTGACCACCCCCCCCCCCCGCCCCCATCACATGGCAATTCATCCCATAACTTACAACGTAATACGCAAAATACACTGTAATTCAATCACATGGTAATGCATCCCATATCTTAAAGGTTCCGCTGGGAGTTGAACCCAGACTCTCCTGTTTACGAGACAGGCGCTTTGACCAGTTAAGCCACGGAACCTTCGCTGAAATAATGATAGCTCACTTGCGTTAATTTTCCTCTTCGCCGACTGGCGGGGACAGTGCTTCAGATTCGGACTGTAAAGATGCGATAAAACAAAGTTTTATCCTCCCCTCCTCCCCCTAAATAATAGCAACTAATTCTGCTATATATATATATATATATACTGATAACTGATTAGTAAGATGTTTCTTTATTGTTACCTATATTTCAGGCAGAAAAACAGCCACACCAACATTCCTAGTTAAATGATCTTTTGATCCATCAGTAAAAATGGTTATCGTATCACAATAATTTTCCTTAACTTATTGATAAACTAACAGACCCTCAGGCATATCAGGATCCTTGGACTTCATTAAATCAACTACAATCAACTGTTGTTGTTGTTCGTCCTTCGTAGTCGAAGATGACCATGGCTTCAAAGTCAAATGGGAGATTGGTGGCTGTGGGTCCGGAGGTGACAGAAGGCTCTCCCACATGTGGGACACAAGTGGGTGGGTGCTGTCGTGGCAGTGGGTGCTGCTCGGGCCTTGCGCACAGCACGCTTTCGTTGCGCCTCGATGATGCGCCTGACTTCAGCTGCACGGGTTCCCGTGGTGATCTACTGCGCCAAGCTGGATGGTCGAGGGCAAGCGTCTCCCACGTGTTGATGTCGACACCCAGGCCTTTGAGGGACGCTTTGAGGCAGTCTTTGTAACGTTTCTTCTGCCCCCCGACTGAGCGCTTGCCCTGACGCAGTTCTCCGTACAGCAGCTGCTTAGGCAATCGGCTGTCTGGCATTCTGACCACATGTCCAGCCCACCTGGCTTGGGCTTTCAGCAGTAGGGTGTAGACGCTGCACAGCCCAGCTCGTTCCAGGATTTCCGTGTCGGGGACTTTGTCCTGCCACCTGATGTGGAGGAGTCTGCGGAGACAGCTCAGGTGAAAGTGGTTGAGCTGTTTGGCATGTCTGCTGTAGACAGTCCAGGTCTCGCTGGCGTAAAGGAGGGTGGTAAGGACCACTGCACAGTAGACCTTCAGCTTGGTGGTAAGGCTGAGGCCTCTCCGCTCCCAGACGTTCTCACGGAGTCTCCCAAAGGCGGTGCTGGCTTTGGCAATCCTGTTGTTGACCTCAGCGTCTATATTCACTGGCGAGAGAGTATGCTGCCCAGGTAGGTGAAGTTGTCGACTGCCTGGAGGTTCTGGCCCTTCACCGTGATGCGCGGCTCCTGGTATGGTTTTCCTGGGGCAGGCTGGTACATAACTTCGGTCTTTTTGGTGCTGATAGTGAGACCGAAGTTGTCGCAGGCTTGTGAGAAGCGGTCCATTTCACGCTGCATCTCCTGCTCTGTGCTGGCGTTGAGTGCGCAGTCATCAGCAAACAAGAAGTCTCTGATGACAGTCTCTCGCACCTTTGTAACTGCCTGCAGGCGCCTAAGGTTGAACAACCTGCCGTCAGTCCTGTATCTGACGTGGATTCCTTCTTCGTAGTTACGGAAGGCATCTGTCAGCATGGCAGAGAATACCATACTGAACAGAGTCGGGGCAAGAACGCAGCCTTGTTTGACGCCATTTGTCACTGGGAAGGCCTCCGACTCGTCGCCGTCATCCAGAACTTTCACCATCATACCGTCGTGGAACTGCCGGACGATTGTGATGAACTTGCTGGGGCAGCCAAACTTCTCCATGATCTTCCACAAGCCTTCTCTGCTGACCGTATCGAAAGCCTTGGTTAGATCGACAAAGGTCACGAAGAGGTCGCTGTGTTGCTCCTGGCATTTTTCCTGGAGATGGCGCGCAGCAAAAATCATGTCCGCGGTCCCACGTTCAGCAGCGAAGCCGCACTGGCTTTCTGGGAGCAGACCTTGCTCAAGATGTTGGAGAAGACGGTTGAGCAGGACGCGGACCAGAATCTTCTCCACAATGGACAAGAGGGAGATGCCTCAGTGGTTGTCGCAAGACTGGCGGTTGCCTTTCCTCTTGTAGATGTGGACTATCCTGGCATCTCTCAGCTGTTGCGGGACCTGTCCCTTTTTCCACATGGACTGGAAGAGAACAGTCAGCTTTTGCATCATGACAAGGCCTCCTGCTTTGTATACCTCAGCAGGGATTGCATCGGGTCCTGGCGCTTTGCCACAGGAGAGTTGCTTCACTGCCTTCCTGACTTCATCTACTGTGGGGAGGGTGTCGAGGTTCTTGTTGATCTCTACCTGGAGCAGGCGGGCAATGGCCTCGTCGTTGATGTCGGCAGGGCGGTTAAGGACGTTGTTAAAGTGCTCAGCCCACCGATCCAGAATCTGCTTCTTCTCTGTCAGCAGCTGCGTCTCATCTGCGTTGAGGAGAGGTGAGTAGCCGGAGGACTGGGGTCCGTATACAGCCTTAAGCGCATCGTAGAAGCGCTTTATGTCGTGGCTGTCTCGTCCTTCTTGCTGAACCAGCTGTCCTGCATCTCGCGAAGTTTTTTCTGCACCTTTCTTCTTGCGTTGGTAAAGGCATCTTTCTCGGCTAGCGACGTGGGGTCGTTCTGATGCGCTCTGTAATGTTGATGTTTCTCCGTTAGTAGTGCCTGTATTTCTTCATCATTCTCATCGAACCAGTCTTGGTTTCTTCGGGTTGCTGGTCCGAGATGTTCGAGGGCGGTAGTGTAGACAGCATCTCTGAACGCTGTCCACTGTTCCTCAACGCTGGTCCCGTCTTCCTGTGGTGTGTCTGGCAGTCTGCCTTCAAGGTCATCGACGAATTCTTCTGCAACCCTGCTGATTTTCAGCTTGGAGACATTCAGCCTCTTTGCAGTCTTCTGCCCTTGGGGTCTTCTCATGGGCAGAATGCGAAGCCTGAACTTGGACACAATGAGGCGACGAGCGCAGCCCGATCCTCGGCTTCCTCCGCAAGAACCCTGGCGGCTGCACCCACCACATTTGCCTGGAGGTGGACCACATGGCCGCCGTCCTTCAGCAGCTGTGGGCCCAGCAGGTGCGTACCCTGATGCCGTCTCTTGGTGAGGCCGAGGCCGGGGCCCGGCCCCGGGCCGCCCGCCGCCACCGCACCGTCGGCGGCCTGCAGCCAGTGCGAGGCGGCGGCGGGCGGAGGGGGCGAGGCCCGAGGCCTGGAGCTGGCCTGCCGCTCGTCGCGACCACCGCCGTCCGCCCCCGCCGCCTAGTACGGCCAGCGCGGCGGCGAGCTGCGAGCCCACTTCCATAGGCCAGTAACCAAGGTGATCATCCCAACGGCGGAGCAGGCGGAAGAGAAGACATCTCCCAGCGGCCGCAAAGGCGGATGAGGATGCCCAACAATGGGTCGGGAGACTTGCGAGCACGCCGCAAGAACTGCCGTAGACCCACAACACTCAGGGCTTGTCTACCTAGCGTGTGAAGCCTGGATTCGGTGGACTGCGCGGAAGAAACCATCACTGGTTCAACGGGCAGAAAGGCGATTCTCAGCAATGCGTCGTGGAGTGCTAAGAGGGCACAGTGAGACACACAGAACACTGCTGGCCATCCACTGCATCCTGACCTATCTCCAGCCATCTCGACTATGTCTTGCCACTGGGTCCAGATAGGTTGGGACGAGAGAGTGAGGCTGACGACCTGCGCAACTCTCCCTCACTTTAATCCAAGTCAAGCGCAAGTCATGACTTCAAACCCAACGCGCAACCTAAAGTCCTGTGGCGATGGGGGAGTGGCGAAGCAGCAGGTACGGATACACTGGAAGCTGTAGTCACAAACCTGCACACAGGCGGCCCAGGGCATAGGGTCGCTCTCTACTGGACTGAAGTAGCAGTTGAGTTCAGCAGCCCCCTGGGTGTCTGAGCAGCCCTCTTTAGGATCACTCTGCTCGCCTCCATGGAGGAATGGGCTGGAGAAGGTGCCTCAAACATAGTCTGCTTCACTTCACCCTGGCCAGCTTACCGCGGCTGGTGGGGATCCCTCATAGCGGTCGACCTACAACAGTGAAGAAGAAAGTGACGGTGCTCAACCTTGGCACATGGAACGTGAGAACTCTGCGAGATAACATCAAGGCAGACAGACCAGAGAGAAGAACTGCACTGGTTGCAAAAGAGCTAGCTCGCTACAACGTGGACATAGCAGCTCTCAGCAAAACCTGCCTAGCAGACAAGGGCCAGCTGACAGAACGTAGTGGTGGATACACGTTCTTCTGGAGCGGTCGCAGCAGCGCTGAACGATGAGAACCAGGCGTGGGATTTGCCATCAATTCTAACCTCGCCCGTAAACTCACCAAGCACCCAGAGAGCATCAATGACTGCCTGATGACACTTCAGCTCCCACTTGCAAACAAGAAGAGTGCTACGCTGATTAGTGCCTACGCTCCCACCATGACCAACCCAGATGACATTAAAGACAAGTTCTATGAAGAACTCGACGCCCTCATCTCAGCAATCCCACGGTCAGAGAAGCTCATGGTTCTCGGGGACTTCAATGCCAGAGTAGGGACAGACTACCAAACCTGGGAAGGGATCATTGGAAGACACGGCACTGGCAAGTGTAACGACACCGGCCTTCTGCTCCTCAAGACATGTGCCACACACGACCTTGTCATCACCAACACCCTGTTCCGCCTACCCACCCGTAAGAAGACGTCATGGATGCACCCACGCTCGAAGCACTGGCGTCTGATTGACTACAATCAACTAAACTCATTGGTAAATAACAAGGTGGGGTTACCGAGAACTCTGCAGTGGGCTAATCCAGCAAACCCATATTCCTAACGTGATAAGAATCCAGCCACTCAAAACTAAAAACACTCTTCATGTGATGTTCCCAGCGGTCCTCTACATCCCTTTAACAGGGTGGTTATTCTCTGCACCTCAAATTAATCCAGTGTGCAAACATCAACTTCACCTTCCGCAACTGTATGGGTAAAGCCAAACCAGGAGACGACCTTCCTGCACCACAACACAGTCTTAAAGCATGTGCTTGTATTACATCCAAACACTTTAAAATTGAAGATAAAGCTGATCCATAAGCAAGTACAAACAAATATAAATGATCAACTAAGATTTTCGTGTAGCACCCCAAGAATTTTTTAATATACAGTATTTCCTTTTTTGCACATTTCTTAAAATTTATTCAATATACATAATTGATTTGCTTGTTTATTTATTATTGTTTTATTTTATTATTATTATTTGTTCTCTCTGCTAGATTATGTATCGCATGAACTGCTGCTGCTAAGTTAACAAATTTCACGTCACATGCCGGTGATAATAAACCTGATTCTGACTCTGTATACTCACATAGACATCTGAGGACATTTAGTGCTCCTATATACTTATCAATTATTTTACTGGTATGGCGCTTCCATGTCAGCTTATTATCCAGCCACATGCCGAGAAATCTTACTACTGACACTTCAAAAGTTTGACCATATCATTTCAAATCAAGGGCAGATCTATTGATCCATTTTGTATAACACGTAACTTGTGTTTTAGCTACTGAAATCTTAAAACCCCACATACTTGCCCACTGTTCGACCTTATTAATTGTTAATTGCACCTTATATACAGTTACGTGGAAATTTCTACCTCTAATCCACAAAGCTCCATCATCTGCAAAAAGTGATTTACTCAACCCAGTATCTATCGCAGAGAAAATATCATGAATCATAATATAAAACAATAAAGGGCTACAAATACTCTATCTCATCATCATCATCAGGTGCCATGTCCAGTTTGAGTTTGACTGCCATGGCCCACACACTCCTGTTTCGGGTCAAGTGGGTCAGTTCATTGGTATTCATTTCCAGTTCTCTGGCTGCTGTCTCCATCATCATTTGTCTTTGTCTTCCTCTTGCTTTCTTCCCTTCAATCTTTCCTATAATTACCGTGTATTCTAACTCCTCTTTCCTAATCACATGTCCAATGAAGTTACGTTCCCTTTTCATGATCTCATACATTATTTCTCTTTTTGTGCTTGTTCTGTTCATGACATCCTCGTTAGATATTCGTTTCGTCCATGATATTCTTTGCATCCTCCTCAAAAACCACATCTCTGCTGCTTCAATTCGTTTCCTCATGTTACTAGATATTGTCCAGCATTCTGAGCCATATAACATAACTGGATAAACGTAACATTTCAATACTCTGAGGCGGGCTGTCATGCCTAGTTTAGTGTTGGTCAGTATACTCTTCATTCTCGTAAAGGTGTCTTTTGCCATCTCTATTCTTCTTTTGATGTCCAAGTCGCACCTGCCATCTGATGTCACCCAGCTTCCTAAGTAGCAAAAGTTCTGTACTTGTTTTATGTCTTTCCCCATTTATTCTCAGCTTGCAGATAGGATTCTCCTTTTTGGATATCACCATACATTCTGTCTTTTTGCAATTGATAGATAGACCCATTTTTGCACTTTCTATGTTACGTGACCACGGGTTTCGTTTACTGTGGGTGTCACTTTAAGCGCCTGGACGAGGCGGGAGTATGACGTCAGTATAACAAAAATGCGGACAGACTGCTGGGGGGGGAGGGGTGGAGAGCGAGAGAGAGATTCGGGTGTGTTATGTGGTATCCATTTGTGCTGAGGAATATTCCGTGACTGTCACCTTGTAATATCTCTACGTGGATTTCGGAGTACAACTCGACGCTGAGATCTCCTGTGACTGATACTTCGTTTTTCCAGCGTGGAAATGCTAATCACCTCTCCTTTCCAAACTAAATTCAAACGCTCTATTACCAAATTTTCCATAAGTTTACACAAACGGGATGTTAATGATATTGGTCTATAACTAGAAGGATCTGACTGGGGATTTCCCAGGTTTTAGAATAGGCCGTTTTCCATGAGGAAAAAGATGGTCCAATCGACAAATATGATCCAAAAATTCTAATATTCACAAGAGAGTTTTCAGTCATATGTTTAATTATAACATCCTTTCCTGGAGACATCGGACCTGCCTTCTTAAATTCACGCAAAGAAAACTCTACATCATTGCTTCAGCTGATTTCCAATACACTAGGGTATTCACTTAAAACCTCATCCCTATGTTGCTTAACCTCTTCACTTCAGTTCGGGTGCTCTTTGAAGATGGCAAGCCCGGCACCAAAACATGGCCGCCAATTAGCGGGGTGGGCCTGAATCTTTAAAGGGGCCGCACCAACTACCCATATTCCGTAAAGTCGGAGTCTCTAAACGCCGGGAGCTGGCGTGGTCGAAAGCATATCGTAACAGCTAACAAGTCTTCTTCTGGTCTCCCTCTGTGAGATTATTGAAGTGCCCTGAGCCCACCCCTAGGCTCTTACCAGTTTCTCCCACGTAGAAGATGAGGCATTATTTACGCTGAATTACTTACACTAAATTCAGCAACTTGCAAATTATCCTCTTCTCTGGGTCCACTTTTAAGTGGCGCTTGTTATTTACGCTTTTAGTATTTTCTAATATTTATTTGCCTGACATTGACTAAGAACCTTCCACTTCGTCTGGGACTTCCTCCAGTACCTTGTGTGTATTTTTGCGGCATCTGGAGGATCTCTTATGTTTTATATCCGCATTTTTAAGTGAGTTGGCTTTGACATTTCACACTCAGAATGTCTGTTGCTTGTGGGAGTTTGTTGCGTTAATATAGCTGCTGTTTTTTTCTACGTAAAAACGGTGACTATTTTTGAAGCATATGACTAGAAGCGATGCTTACGAACACTTTCAATGGGACTTTGCCTACCCAGAAACCTCGAGGACTTAGAATTCGCCGTCAGTGACCCAGCTATCAAATGCGCAGGCGTAAAGGTAGCAGAAAATCGCGCATGCGTTCGGTTGACAAGAGGCTCCAGAGGATCGACCGCAGGTAGGAGCAGACTCTGGGTGGGGATTTCTTCTCACCGGCGTCTTCACCGCGACTGAAGGACAATTGTTGTGAGATCCGGACACAACGTGGCAGCGCACCCCAGGACAGTCCGGTTCGTTTCCCTCTCTTTTGGACCCACACTCCGTACCCGGGCCCCCGAGAGCTTACTGTTGTTGTGCGAAGGTGCTGGCGCCATTTTGTGACGCAATGCGTATCGCTGGGTCCACGACGGATAGATGGGTCTCTCGCTCGTGGGGATTTCTGGGTAAAGGAGCAGCCATAGGTAACACTACTAGGGCTTTTCCCGTCAGTACTGGTAGAGAGCGGATGGACCTCTCAGACACTGCCGGGTTCCAGGTCTCGAACTCCAAGCATTAGGAACCCGGAACAAAACATAGTTCCAGGTTAATTGTTGATGAAGAATCAACCTTCTAGTCAATGAAAATGTCAATTAGTGCTGAATGGGGTGGGGGAGGGAAAGCAAAACCTTCCATCAGCTTTAGTTCTTGAGAAAATCAGCTTCGTTCAACCTCCTCTTGTTCTGGACCTTTCTACCAGCAAGAACATGTCTTGTTCCATTCTCTCTGGGTACATAATATCAAACACCTGTGTCCTGGGTGACAAGTGACCTGTAGCTTTCATGTTACAAATGTGCCGCTCTCCAATGAGGAAGACTTCTGCCCTCATATTCATTGTCATTGCTGTTAATGAGTTCACCACTGTAAATCACCTGGGTGGGTGGGGGGGTGTTGGAGTAATTAATCAGGAACCCGATACCCATTAATCTCCACCTTAATGACTTGGCCTCCTCAACTGTCTGTGGCAATGAATTCCACAAATTCATCATCTTCTGTTAAAGGATATTTTCCTATCTCTGTTCTAAATGGATATGTTTCAATTTTGAGATACAGCCCTCTGGTCCAGACTCTTCCCCCGCCCCCCCCCCCATAGGGAACATCCTCTCCACATCCACTGTATGGAGGCCTTTCAGTATTCAAAAGGATGCAATGGGATCGCTCTTCATTCTTCTAAACTCCAGCAAGTACAAGTATAGAGCCATCAAAATCTCCTCATGCATTTTAACCCCTTCATTCCTGAGATAATTCTCATGAAACACCCCTGGACCCTCTCCAATGCCAGCACATCTTTTATTAGTTGAGGGTCCAAAACTGCTCAGAATATCCGGATGCAGTCTGACCGATGCCTCAGCATAACATCCTTGCTTTTGTATCCTAATCTTCTCAAAATGAATGCTCACATTGCATTTGCCTTCCTTACCACTGACTCAACCTGCAAATTAACTTCTAGAAAATCCTGCACGAGGACTCCCAAGTTCCTTTGCACCTCTGATTTTTGAATTTTTCTCACTGTTTAGAAAATAGTCTATACTTCTATTTCTTCTACCAAAGTGCATGACCATTACTTCCCAACTCTATTCCATCCACCACTTTGTCTATTCTCCCAATCTGCAGACACCCTGCTTTCTCAGCACTACCTGCCAACCCCCGCCCACAGCTATCTTCATATCATCTGCCAGCTTGGCCATATCATGTAAAAAGAGGTCTCAACATAGACCCATCTGGAACACTACTAGTCGCTGGTAGCCAGCCAGAAAAGGCCCCCTTTATTCCCACTGTTTGCCTCCTGCCAGTCACCAAACCTTCTATCCGTGCTGGTGTCTCTCCTGCAATACCATGGCTGCTTCTTGTGTTTAGCAGCCTCGTGTGTGAATCCTTGTGAAGGGCCTTCTGAAAATCCAAATAAACAGCATATATTGACTCCTTTGTCTATCCTGCCAGTTATTTCCTCAAAGTATTCCAGTAGATTTATCAGGCAAGGTATCCCCTTGATGACTTTGGCCTATTTTATCATGTGCCTTCAAGTACCCCAAAACCTCATTCTTAATAATAATCCCCAACGTCTTCCCAACCACTGTGGTCAGACTAATTGGCCACTAATTTCCTTTCTTATTCTTCTCTCCCTTGAATAGTGGAATGACATTTGCAATTTACCAGTCCTCTGAGGATAAAGGGGAAGCCTTTTAGGACCGAAATTAGGAAAAACTTCTTCACACAGAGAGTGATGAATCTGTGGAATTCTCTGCCACAGGAAACAGTTGAGGCCAGTTCATTGGCTATATTTAAGAGGGAGTTAGATATGGCCCTCGTGGCTAAAGGGATCAGGGGGTATGGAGAGAAGGCAGGTACAGGGTTCTGAGTTGGATGATCAGCCATGATCATACTGAATGGCGGTGCAGGCTCGAAGGGCCGAATGGCCTACTCCTGCACCTATTTTCTATGTTTCTATGCCAGAATCCATTGCTTCTTGAAAGATCATTAATGCCTCCACAGTTACTTCAACCACCTTTTTCAGAACCCGGGCTGTAGTCCACCTGGTCCAGGTGACTTGTGTACATTCAGACTTTTCAGCTTCCCAGGCATGTTCTCTTTAGTAATAACAATGGCACTCACTTCTGGGCCCCCCCCCCCCCCGACACACTCATTTCTGGCATTTGGCTAGCTTCATCCACAGTGAAATAGTTAAGCTCCTCTGCTGTTATGTTGTTCCCCATTGCTACCTCTCCAGCGTCATTTTCCAGCAGTCCAATATCCACTCTCGTCACTCATTTACTGTTTATATATCTGAAAAAAACTTTGTATCATCTTTCATATTATTGACTAGCTCACCTTCATAATTCTCTTTTTATTCCCCTTTATGGCTTTTTTTTAGTTGCCTCTGTTAGTTCTTAAAAACTTCCCAGTCTTCTACCTTCCTCTCTTTTGCTTTTATGCTGTCTTTGACTTCCCTGGTCAACCAAAGTTGCCTCATCCTACCTTTAGAATACTTCAATTTGGGATGCATCTATCCTGCACCTTCTGAATTGCTCCCAGAAACTGCAGCTATTGCTCTTCTATCATTGTCTCTGCTAGTGTTCCCTTACAACCAACTTTGGCTGCCTCCTCTCTCATGCCTCTGCAATTCCCATTACTTCACTGTAATACTGAGCATCTGACTTTATCTTCTCCCTCCCAAACTGCAGGGTGAATTCTATCACATTATGATCACTGGCTCCTACTTTGTTTGCTTACCTAAGCTTCACAATCAAATCTGGGTCATTACATAACACCCAATCCACAAATGTGATTCCCCTTGTAGGCTCTACCAGAAGCTGCTCTCAAAAACCATCTCGTAGCCATTCTACAAATTCCTCCTCTTTCGAATCCAGCACCAACCTAATTTTCCCAATCCACCTGCATATTGAAATCCCCCATGACAATTGCAACATTGCTCCTTTTACATTCATTTGCTTGCATTATAATTTGTAGCCCACATCCTGGTTTCTCTCCAGAAGCCTGTATATAACTCGCATCAGAGTCTTTTTAGTCTTGCATTTTCTTAACTCTACCTGTAACGATTCTACATCAATTCTGATCCTATGTCACCTCTTTCTAATGATTTGATTTAACTTTTTGACAAAACAGCCACCCCTGTCTGCCCTTTTGATACAATGTGTATCCTTGGATGTTAAGCTGCCAACTATGATCTTCTTTCAGCCATGACCCAGCGATGCCTACAACATCAGGCCTGTCAATCTCCAACTGCGCTACAAAGTCATCTAACCTAATCCACATACTGTGTACATTGAAATATAACACCTTCAATCCTGTTTTCATCGCCACTTTCGATTTTGGTCCCCTGTTTCACTTTGACTGCAATTTTGCCCCAACATTAAATAGAGCTAAAGTCGCAGATTGAAGATGGGCAGAAATGGCCTCTTTGGATACTGTCTGTCTGTCTAGGTACCATATCCGATGTGGACGTTGGTGACCATGGTTTTCCATATAGATCTATCCCTCATCTTTGGATGCTTCCATTTCCTCGGTGTGTAGCCACCTGGCTATGCTTTTGATGTACATAAGCCAAGGTCTTCCTCTGGGTTTACTCCCATCAATCTTTCCAGAGAGTATGAGTTCTTCTAGTTCATCTTTCCACATGATGTGTCCTAGGAATCTGAGTTGTCTTTCTCTTATTGTTGGTATGAGTGATCGAACTGCTTGGGCTCTTCTGAGAACTTCTTCATTTGATGTGTGTGTGGTCCATGATATTTTTAACATTCTCCTGTAGAACCATAATTCAGCTGCTTCTAGTCTCTCTTCCATTGCTGGAGAAATGGTCCAGCATTCACTTCCATAAGTCAGGATAGAATAAATGTAGCACTGCAGTATTCTGTTTTTAGTGTACGTGCTCATCTTTGGTGTCTGTTAATATGGCCTTCATTCTTTGGATACAGACAAAAAAAAAGTCAGTGAATTTGATGAACACTAGAATGTCTGCAGATGCTGGAAATCCAGAGCAACACACACAAAATGCTGGAGGAACTCAGCAGGTCAGGCAGCCTCTATGGAAATAAATAAACAGTCAACATTTCCTCAACCAGTATCTTTCAGTCCTCTCTAGCACAGGTGAGGTTCCAGAGGACTGCCAATTCACTAATGTTGTACCTCTGTTTAAGAAGGAAATAAGGGAAAATCCTGGGAACTAAAGACTGTTGAGTCTCACATCAATTGCAGGGAAATTGCTGGAGAATGTTCTTAGGGATGGGGTAAATGAGCATTTGGAAATCCACTTGACTGAGTTTTTTGACAAGGTGACGAGAGAGATTGATGAGGGTAAGGTAGTGGACATTGGCTGTTTGGATCCAGAACTGGCTTGTGCATAGAAGTAGTGGTTCAAGGGACATTTTCAAACTGGACGTCTGTAATTACTGATGTCTCACAGGGATTTGTGCTGTCACTTTTGCTGTCTGTGATGTATATAAATGACTCGGATGAAAATGTAGAAGGATGGGTTACTAAGTTTTTGGATGACACCAAGATTGGTAGAGTTGTAGATGGTGTAGAAGACTGGCAGATATGGACAAAGAGTGTCGGGTGGAGTTTAACCCAGATAATTGTGAGGTAGAAAAACATAGAAAACCTACAGCACAATACAGGCCCTTCAGCCCATAAAGCTGTGCCGAACATGTCCTTACCTTAGAAATTACCTAGGTTTACGCATAGTCCTCTATTTTTTTAAAGCTCCATGTACCTATCCAAGAGTCTTAAAAGATCCTATCATTTCCGTGGGAAGGTGTTTACTCAGTCATCCCACCTACAGAGACACCAGCGAGTTCACACTGGGGAGAGGCCGTTCACCTGCTCTGAATGTGGGAAGGGATTCACTCGGTCGTCCAACCTTAAGGCACACTACCGAGTTCACACTGGGGAAAACACTTAAATAAGCTGCATGCTGGATTTTTAACCATCACAGTTGCTGAATCCAGAGGCAAGTTCACGAGTGATTGTTGGTGTCAAGCTTCGCAATTATTGCTGCTGTTCATCACATCCAGTTCTGCACCCTAGTCACTGGGACTGGGAGGAGTTTCTGCTGATGTTCACCTTCAATAGCACTGGAGTTTAATATTCTGGATCTCAATCATTCAATTTCAAACTCTTGTCTCAAGTACCGAGTAAATCTACAACACACACAGTGTAGGAACTCAGCAGGTCGGGCAGCATCCGTGGAAAAGCAGTCGACGTTATGGGCTGGAACCCTTCGTGATGAAGGGTTCCGGCCCGTAACGTCAACCAATCTTTTCCACGGATGCTGCCCGACCTGCTGAGTTCCTCCAGCGTGTTGTGAGTGTTGCTTTGACCCCAGCATCTGCAGATTATTTTGTGTTTACACCCAGTGTAGACTGGGAGTCAACTCATCCCAGCTGGTTCCTGCCAGTGTTTCTGTTCCACAACAGTCCATATAAATCCATCCCTGCTGTTCACCTCTTGCTCTCCCTGTGGTGATGGGTTCCAAACAGTCAGCACTCTGCGGGTAAAGAGGTTTCCCTTGAATTTCCTGCTGTCTGAAGTAGCCAAGCTGACTGCAGCTGTGTCTGACATTTTCTTCGTCCCTCAATTCTCTCGGCCAAGGAAGCATGACATTAACCTCCTTATTCCCTGCTCATTTTAATGTTACGGGTCATTTTCACTGCTTCTAAAGGGCCGTGTTAGAATATATTACTGTCCCTTCAAGTCTGAAAACAGAATGGAGAACCAGTAGTTGGATGTTCAATGAAGCAGAGTCAGAAACCAGAGATGGGTCAGCACAGGGCAGGGCTTGGGGCTCCAGATAGTGGTCAGGGTAGGAGCACGTGATGAGGAGTGGGGAAACCAAGCTTGGGGGGGGGGCAGCGTGGCGACAATGACAGAGTGGCAATATTTAGCAGCTGATTAACAGAGGGAAAATTTTAGGTTGACACACACAATCCCTGTTGACATTGAGGATATTGCTTGTGGGAGCTGGTTGTGTTGAACTGGCTACTGAGTTCTCATTAAAAATATTGACTAGATAGGTGCTATTTGGCTGAGGGGAGGTAATGCTTATAAGTGCTTTCAATGGCACCCGCTCTTGCCCAGAAATCTGTGACCTTCACTATGTACTATAACTGCGAGCCGAGTAAGGGTGCCGAGAGGCCAGAGTTGTGCCGAAACGCGTCTATGGGGTCAGTGGACACATGGCTCTGGGACGAAATGCACTGGACCTCAGGCACAGCTGGGATCTTTCTATCTAAATCCAAGGATCTGGGACTCGGGCAAAACATATAGTTCCCAGTTACTTATAATGTTTCTATAAGTAGATAAGCAATTTTCTACCAATTGAAGTGGAACTTTGAGATCAGGTCCAATGTCCAGAACTAGCTGATGTCCATACCTCAGCAGATAATAGGAATAGTTGAAAGAGGCCTAAAAGAAAGATCTAGGCCCAACTTGCAGTGAATTAAATACCATTTGGAGCTGAAAGGGATAAATAAACTATTTTCATCGCTTTTGGTTCTTTAACAGATGGACTCTGTTGAACATCATCTAGTTCTGGATCCTTCTACCAAGTGAGATCACGGTTTCTTCTCACTTGTCTGAGTGTATTATGATAATAAACACTTCTGCCTTGGGTAACGATTGACCTACAGCATTCACACCACAAAAATTCCACACACCAACAACTTCCAGCGAGAAAGTCGAATCACCTACCCTTGACATTAATGGGTATTGCCATTACTGAGTTCACCACTGTCAATCACCCCTTCACCCTCCACCTATCCTTGACACATTTTCCAACCTGACTCTGAGACACACCCTCTACCCCACACCCCCATTCCAGTACTCCCCCACCCCCAGCCTTCCAGTCTCTGCAACTGAACCAACCCCAACCCCCATCTTCGTTCCTGATATCCCCACTGTCATCCGAGTGATGCCCCCCTTCTGGGACTCTTCATACACACTCCGTGTCTCTGGGACGACACCTCCCCTTCCTCCTCCTTTTGCCCCAATTCCTGCCCCGGTCACGTCTCAGGATTGGCCCCCTCCTGTTTACTGGAGCACCCGCTCTTGGGACAACCACTCCCTCTCCATTTCCAGGATGCCTCCCTCCCCCCCACACACCCTGTCTTTGGCTCAGTACCATCAGTCCTTCCCCATGTATCTGGGATGCCCTCCACACCCCATCTCAGCAATACCCCCTTCCCTCCTACACGGCCCCATCTCTGGGATGCTCCCTTTGCTCTCCCCATCCCCTGTCTCTGGGGCACCATCTTTCCCCTCCTTATCCCCCATCTCTGGGATGCTCCCTTCCCCCTACCCATCTCCTGTTTCTGGCACGGCTACTTTTCCCATGACTTTGCCTGCTACCCTTATCCCAATCCCTGTCCTTGGACTGAAATAAACTTCCTTGCACCATCATGTTCCTGAACCTATCCCTGGAGTAACCTCTACCTTCCAGACAATCCCTGCATCTGCTGTTTGTATCCAGAACCTTTCCAACTCCCTCACACTCTAAACTCCGCCAACCAGGAACAGCACCAGCGAACCTTCCTGCAAGGATGTTGTTTCTCCTCCAGCTTAGGTGCAACCTGTCCCTCTGATACAGGTCCCACCTGGCCTTGAAAGGAGTCAGCAATACATGTACCTGAAGCCCTCTCTCCTGCACCAGCTACTAAACCACATATTCAACTGCACTATATTTATTTCTTGGTGAGGGCTACTGTAGGAGGTCCCTCCACCTGCCCCATCCCATGCTGGGATTGGTGGACAAGCTGTATAGTTGGTCAGAGTACAAGGAGTAGGACCAGCTCACATTTTAAGGGGGAAGAATTTTCAGACCCCTCCATCTTCATGACCTCTCAAATTGGATTATAAAACCATAACTTATGGGTGCAAAATTAGACAATTTGGCCCAACTATTTTGCTCTGCCATTTTATCAAAGCTGATCCATTACCCTTTCAGCCCCAACTCCCTGCCTTCTCCCCATATCATTTTGTACCCTGACTAATCAAACATCTATCAACCTCTGGCTTAAATATACCCGCTTACTTGGCCACCACTGCTGTCCGTGGCAACAAATTCCATAGATACACCACTCTCTGGCTGAAAAAAATTCCTTCTCCTCTCTGTTCAAAATGTACATTCCTTTATTCTGAAACTGTGTCCTCTGGTCTTAGATTCTCACACCATAAGAAATATCCTCTCTATACCCACTCTATCAAACCCTTTCAACACTCAGTGGATTTCAATGAGATCCCCTTTCATTCTTCTGAATTCCAGTGAGTACAGGACCAGAGCCATCAAACACTCTTCATATGATAAGCCTTTCAATCCTGGAACCATTTTTGTGAACTTCTTTGAACCCTCTCCAATGTCAGCACATCTTTTCTTAGATAAGGGACCAAAACTACTCTCAATAATCCAAGTGAGACCTCACCAGTGCTTTATAAAGCCTCATTATTGCATCCTTACTTCTATATTCTAGTCCCCTTGAAAGGAAAGCTAACATCGCATTTACCTTCCTCACCACAGACTTAACCTGCAAATTCACCTTCAGGGAATCCCGCACAGGGACTTCCAAGTCTCTTTGGACCTCAGTTTCTTGTATTTTCTCTCCATTTAGAAAATAGTCTACACTTTATTTCTTCTACGAAAGTGCATGACCATATACTTCCTGATGCTGCATTCCATATACCACTTTGCTCCTTCTCCTAATCTGTCTTAGTTGTTCTGTAGCCGCTCTGCTTCCTCATAACTACCTGCCCCTCTATATATCTTTGTATTGTCCAGAAACCTGGCCACAGAACCATTATTTCAATCATCGACACATAATGCAAAAAGAAGCAGTCCCAACACAGATCCCTGAGGAGCATCATTAGTTTGTCAGTCAACCAGAAAAGGCCTTTTATTCCCACTATTTGCCTCCTGTCCAACATCCAATGTTCTATCCATGTTGTTACCTTTCCAGTAATACCATGGGCTGTTAACTTGTTAAGCAGTTATCAAAGGCCTTCCGAAAATCCAGGTACCTCAACATACCCTGGTACCTTATCAAAGGCCTTCTGAAAATCCAAGTACCTCAACGTACCCTGAAACCACATCCTTAACAAACAATTCCAACATCTTCCCAACCACTGAGGTTAGGCTAACTGGCCTATAATTTCCTTTCTTCTGCCTCTCTCCCTCTTGAAGAGTGAAGTGACATTTGTAATTTTTTAGTCTTCCAGAACCATTCCAGAGCCAGCTAGAAAAGGCCCCCTTCATTCCCACTCTTTGCCTCCTGCCAATCAGCCACTGCTTTATCTGTGCTAAGAAATGCGCTCTTAGCTTGTTAAGCAGCCTCATGTGTGATACCTTGTCAAAGGCTTTCCGAAAATCCAAGTACACAACATCAGCTGATTCTCCTTTGTCTATCCTGCTTGTTATTTCTTCAAAGAATTCCAACAGATTTGTCAGGCCTGATTTTCCCTTGAGGAAACCATGCCGACTAAAGCCTATTTTATCAAGTGCATCCAAGTACCCTGAGACCTCATCCTTAATAAATGACTCCAACATCTTCCCAACCACTGAGGTCAGACTAACTGGCCTGTAATTTACTTTCTTCTGCCTCTCTTCCTTCTTGAAGAGTGGAGTGACATTTGCAATTTTCCATTCCTCTCAAACCATGGCAGAATCGACTGATTCCTGAAAGATCATTGCTAATGCCTCCACAATCTCTTCAGTCACCTTTTTCAGAGTCCTGGGTTGTAGACCATCTAATCCAGGTGACTTATCTACCTTCAGACCTTGCAGTTCCCCAAGCATCTTCTCACTAGTAGTAATGCAACTTCACTCGCTTCTGCTTCAGCACTCTCAAAATTCAAGCATATGGCTAGTGTCTTCCACAGTGAAGACCAGAAGACATAGGAGCAGAGTTTGGCCATCTGGCCCATTGAGTCTGCTCCGCCATTCAATCATGGCTGATCCTTTTTTTTGATCTCCACAACTCCAGTTCCTGGCCTTCTCCCCATAACCTTTGATGCCATGTCCAATCAAGAACTTAACCATCTCTGCCTTTAATATGCCTAACGACCTGGCCTCCACAGCTGTATGTGGCAACAAACTCACCACCCTTTGGCTAAAATAATTTTTCCGCATCTCTGTTTTGAAAGGGTGCCCCTCTATCCTGAGTCTGTGCCCTCTTGTTCTAGACTCTCCCACCATGAGAAACATCTTTTCCACATCTACTCTGTCTAGGCCCTTCAACATCCGAAAGATTTCAATGAGCTTCCCCTCATCCTTCCGAATTCCAGCAAGTACAGACCCAGAGCCATCAAACATTCCTCATACGATAACCCTTTCATTCCTGGAATCATCCTTGTGAACCTCCTCTGGACCTTCTCCAATGCCAGCACATCTTTTCTAAGATGAGGGGCCCAAAACTGTTCACAATACTCAAGGTGAGGCCTCACCAGTGCCTTATAAATCCTCAGCATCACGTCCTTGCTCCTGTATTCTAGTCCTCTTGAAATGAACACTAACATGGCATTTGCTTTCCTCACCACCAATTCAACCTGCAAGTTAACCTTCAGGGTGTTCTGCACAAGGATTCCCAAGTCCCTCTGCATCTCAGATTCCTGGATTTAGTCCCGTTTAGAAAATGGTCTGCACATTTATTTCTACTACCAAAGTGCATGACCATGCATTTTCCAACATTGTATTCCATTTGCCACTTTCTTGGCCATTCTCCTAATCTGTCTAAGTCCTTCTACATCCTACCTGTTTCCTCAACAGTACCTTTCCCTCCACCAATCCTTGTATCAAGTGCAAACTTGGCAACAAAGCCATCTATTCCATCATCTAAATCATTTATATACAGCATAAAAAGAAGTGGTCCCAACTAGCGGAACACCACTAGTCACTGGCAGCCAACCAGAAAAGGATCCTTTTATTTCAATTCGCTGCCTCCTACCAATCAGCCAATGCTCTCACCACGTTAGTAACTTTCCTGTAATACTATCGGTAACTTGGTAAGCAGCCTCATGTGTGACACCTTGTCAAAGGCCTTCTGAAAGTTCAAATATACAACATCCACTGCATCCCCTTTATATATCCTACTTGCAATCTCCTCAAGGAATTCCAACAGGTTTGCCAGGCAGGATTTTCCCTGAAGGAAACCATGCTGACTTTGTCCTATCTTGTCCTGTGTCACCAAGTACTCCACCTCATCCTTAACAATTGATTCTAACATCTTCCCAACCACTGAGGTCAGGCTAACTGGTCTATAATTTTCTTTCTGCTGCCTTCCTCCCTTCTTAAAGAGTGGAATAACATTTGCATAGACTAATCCAAAATACTGATTCAATTCATCCACCTGTTCCTTGTTGCCCATTATTACCTCTTCACCATCAGTTTCCAGTAATCCAATATTTACTCTTGCCTCTCTTTTACACTTTATATATCTGAAGAAACTTTTGGTATCCTCTTTTATATTATTGGCTAGTTTCCTTCTTTATGAAAGTGTGGGAGCGTTTGAACTAACTTGGCAGGAGGAAGGGAACTGGAGTGATAGTGCTGAAGATGAGGTAGTTGGTTTACAAATAGAGGCAGTGTACAGTGACACTGCTAGCAATGAGAGGCCTATGACAGGGAGAATTTGCAGTCAACCGTAAAGTGGACAAAATCAAAAAGAGTGAATACAGGAATGATGGTTTTATTTTTGAATGTGCACAGTACATGGAATAAGGTAAATGAACTTGTAGCACAGTTACAGATTGGCATGTCAGACGTTGTGGATATCACTGAATCACGGCTGAAAGAAGATTATAGCTGGGAGCTTAACATCCAAGGCTACAAATTGTACCAAAAGGACAAGCAGGTAGGCAGAGGAGGCTGGATGGCTCTGTTGGTAAAAATAAAGAAATCACATCATTAATTAGAAAGAGGTGATGTAGGGTTGGAAGGTATTGAATCAATATGGGTAGAACTAAGGAACTGCAAGCGTTTAAAAAAAACCCTGATGTGAGTTATATACAGATCCCCAAACAGTAGTAAAGATGTGTTCTACAAATTAAAACAGAAGATAAAAATTGCATGGCAAAAAGGTAATGTTATAATAGTCATGGGGGACTTCAGTATGCAGGCAGTTTGAGAAAAATCAGGTTGGTGCTAGATCCCAAGAGGGGGAATTTGTAGAATGCCTACGAGATGGCTTTTTGAAGCAGCTCGTAGTTGAGCCCACTATGGGATCAGCTTTCTGGATTGGGTGTTGTGCAACGAACCAGAATTGATTAGAGAGCTTAATGTAAAGGAACCCTTAGGGGGAATTGATCATAATATGACCGAATTTACCCTGCAATTTGGGAAGGAGCTGAAGTTAGATGTATCATTACTACAGTGGAGTAAAGGGAATTAGAGAGGCATGAGAGAGGAGTTGGCCCAAATTGATAGGAAAAGAACACTGGCATGGATGATGGCAGAGCAGCAGTGACTGGAATTTCTGGAAGCAATTAGGAAAGCATAGGATGTACACATCCCAAATAGTGAGAAGTATTCTAAAGGCAATATGACACAACTGTGGCTAACAAGAGAAGTCAAAGCCAACATAAACACCAAAGAGAGGGCATATAATAGAGCAAAAATTAGTGGGAAGTTAGAGGATTGGGAAGCAACAGAAGTCAACTGAAAAAAACATAAGAGAGAGAAAAGATGCTAGCCAATAATACAAGGGGTGATTGATAAGTTTGTGGCCTAAGGTAGAAGGAGCTGAGTTATTAACTTCAAACTTTCTGCATAATCACTCAAAGAGTTGACCTGCATGCGCATATAACTCACCTCCTTCTACCTTGGGCCACGAACTTATCAATCACCCATTTGTGGACACTTTCTGGTGGTCCAAGATCCGTATGCTGCACGACCACTGGACTAGGTGTGCAAATGTAGGAGGGGACTATATTGAAAAATAAATGTGCTAGGTTTTCTAAAATTGACTCCTTCTACTGTAGGCCACGAACTTATCAATCACCCCTCCTATAAAGGAGGATACCACACAATTTTTTTTCAGAAATATAAAGAGCAAAAGAGAGATGAGAATGGATGTCAGTCCATTTGAAAATGATACTGGAGAGGTACTAATGGGGGGCAAGAAATAACGGGTGAACTTAGGTCACCTGGCCTATATGGACTAAAGAAAGAAAATCAAAGGCTATTTTCTAAATGGGGGAAAAATCCAGAAAACAAAGCTGCATAGGCACTTCTCATTTCAAGGGGGCCAGAAGATTCAAGTTTCAAGACTGTTTATTGTCATTCTTCAGTAAACAAGTGTAAAAAGAGAGTGAAATGATTGTTGCTCCATATCTAATGCATCATGTAAACATGTAAATGCATAATGAAAACATTACATAAGATTGGCTTACATACATGGACTGATTACATGTCCATAAGTGACACAAATGTAATGTTAGCATTTATTCTGAGGGGACTAGAAGGATGTAATGCTGAAACTTTATAAGGCATTGGTCAGACTGCGCTCAGAATATTGTGAGCAAGTTTGGGCTGCTTAAGTGGATGTGGAGAGGATGTTTCCTATAGTGAGGGAATCTCGGATCACAGGGCAAAGCCTCAGAATAGAGAGACATCCCATTAGAACAGGAATGAGGAGGAATTCCTTTAGGCCAGAAAAGTGGTGAATGTGTGGAAGTCAGTGCCACAGGCAGCTGTGAAGGCCAAATCATTGGGTATATGAAAGTAGAGGTTGATAGGTTTTTGATTAGTGAGGGCATCAAAGGTTATGGGGAGAAGGCAGGAGAATTGGGTTGAGAGGGATAATAAATCAGCCAAGATAGAATAGTGGAGCAAACTTGATGGGCTGAATAATCAAATTCTGCTTGTATACCGCACAGTTTTATGGTTATATAGCAAGATTGGGGTTAATCTACAGCGATCCCAGCTCTTGTGCCTGTTCCCCTACCCCTCAGTTCCTTGCTCCCTTAAACTTTTATCTATCTCCGACCTCAAATATACCCAGTCACCTGGCCTCTCCTCCAACTGGAACAGAGAATCCCAGAGATCATACACTCGGACAGAATTGCAGAACTTTCCACGCGCCTCTGTTTGAAATGACTGACCCTTTATTTAGCAGCAATCGATCCCTGTCCATGGCTCTCTCACTGATGGAGGGATGCTCGATCAATTCCCCTCAGGATCGTATGTGAATATATTCTAAATTCGTGCCCAAATTGTCTCACCTCTGCTGATCAAACATCCCAGGAATTTCCGTGGTGAATCTCCTCAGGACTGCCTCCAATGTCACTCTTATTGTTTCTTTTAGGTCAGGGATTAAAAGCATGAGTGGCCTCACCAACACCGTGTACAATGGTAACTACACTGCCCCATTCCTAAACTCCACTCCCTGTGCAGTAAAGGCCAAGTGCCGTCTGTTTTCTTCATACAGAATCACAATGATTTCCTTCCTCTGTTTCTGTGTCAACAGTGGACTTAGAAATCTCGCATCCCATTCCCCCCTGGTCATCAAACAGTGAACCTCTGTGACTAGAACCAATCCCTGGGGTACTATAAAAGTTGCCTCTTTCCAGTCTGAAAATGACCCACTTATTCCAGCCACACACACAACACCAGAGGAACTCAAAAGTTCAGGCAGCTTCTATGGAGAGGAGTGGATATCGACAAAATCCTTGAGAAACCTTTGCTCGTTTAGGAAATCACCTCTGTTCAACATCCTGTGGTTCTGACTGTCCACCACTGACACCATGTTTCTCTTCTATTCTCTCTTGGAACATAATAATGTACTGGGTAACACGTGATGGGCAGCATTCACACCACGGAAGTGCCACACTGAGAAAACCAAATCTCCTACTCTTGAGGTTAATAGCATTGCTGGCTCTGAGTTTACCACCTTCAAATGCCAGGAGGGTCACAATAATCAGAAAGTCTCCAGAACCTGCTATGTAAATACAATGCACTCTTAGTAGGTCTATGGGATATACCCAGAATGTAAAACTAATGGAGAGAGGCAAACTGAGCCAAGTCACAGATTGATGAAGGGCAGAGATGATCCATTCTGATACAGACAGGAAGACAGAGAATTTGATGTTGTTCCTGGATCTCTGAACTGTGTCCAGTTAGAAAATGAGGTGTTTTTCCTCCAAATTCCTCACCGTAACAGTGCAATATCAGGGGTTACCATTGAGACTAAAGTTATCTTTGCTGAAATGGCTTTCGCCCATTTTTGTCCTTTGTTAAATTTTTACAAGGTAGAAAAGGCAAGAGATTTGTGTATGGGGATCTCAAACACAACAGCTTGTTACTTCTGCTGTCTTGTCAGTTCACCAGCATCTGAATGGCACCGATCCATGAATATGGAGGAGGAGATCCTTGAGAAGACGTCACACCAGTCGTAGCAAAGAGAACCAGAATACATGTACACTTCAGTGATCTGACCTGATAAATCACTGTAGAGTTGGTAGCAGTGAGATGTCATTCACTGGCTCTCATTTTGTCAGGGATTCACTAGGCCACTGCACCTGCAGATGCACCAGCAAGTTCACACCGGAGGAGAGACTGTTCACTTTCCCCATGTGTAGGAAGGGATTCGTCCAAGCATCCGATCTGCAGAAACAGCAGAGAGTTTACCCTGGGGAGTGACCATTCATCCAATCCAAGTGTGGGGTGAGATTCATTCAGTCACCTGAGCTACTGAAACACCAACCATATAATGCAGGGGAGTAGCTCTACACAGCCATAGAGTGGGAAGAAATTCATTCAGTTATCCCAGCTTGTGAGGCTCCAGTGAGTTAACAATAAGCAGAGGCAATACCTCTGTCCTGAGTGAGCAAAGAGATTTACTCAATCATCCCACCTGCTGAAACACCAGCAACTTCACTTCAGGGAGGAAGTTCAAATAAAATATATGTTTTTTTTTAACCACCAGTCACAGAATCCAGTTGCAAGTTCATGAAGGACCGTTAATGTCAGATTCTGCTGATCATCATACTCTGGAATGAATCAAATTCAGAATCAGAGAATCAGGTTTGATGTCACTGGCATATGTTGTGAAATTTGTTGTAATATGGCAACAGTACATTGCAATACATAAAAATAAAAGCTGCAACTTACAGTAACAAATGTATATATATATATTTAAAAAGGTAAATTAAATAAATAGTCCATAAAGGGGAAAAACAAATTAATGAGGTAGTGTTGATAGGTTCAATGTCCATTCAGAAATCTGATGGCAGAGGGGAATGAGCTGTTTCTGGATCATTATGTGTGTGCCTTTAGGCTACCTAATGGTAGCAACGAGAAGAGGTCATGTGCTGGATGATGGGGGTCCTAAATGATTGAAGCTGCCTTTTTGAGGCATTGCTCCTTGATGGCCTGGATGCTGGGGAGGCTAGTGCCCATGATGGAGCTGGCTGGGTTTATTCTGCAGCTTATCTCAATCCTGTACAATTCCCCCTCCCCATACCAGACTGAGTTTATTCTGCAGCATATCTTGATCCTGTGAAGTGCACCCTCCCCGCCCCATACCAGACAGTGATGCAGCCAGTTAGAATCTCCACAACACTTCTGTAGAAATTCACAAGTCTCTTTGCTGACATACCAAATCTCCTCAAATTCCTGCTGTAATATAGCCGCTGCTGTGCCTTTTTTGTAACTGCATTGTTATGTCGGGCCCAGGCTAGATTCTCAGAGATGTTGACACCCAGGAACTTGAAATTGCTCACTCTTTCTACTTCTGATCCGTTGATGAGGAATGGTGTGTGTTCCCTCATCTTACCCTTTCTGAAGTCTACAATCAATTCTTTTACACTGAGTGCAAGGTTGTTGTTCGATACTCAACCAGCTGATCTATTTTGCTATTGTATGCTTTCTTGTCACCATCTGAAATTCTGCCCTAATAGCTGAGTGTTGGAGGGGTTTGTTCTGATGATGTTACCATGAAATTAGACTGGTGTTTAATATTGTGGATCTGTGACAAATAAGTCAGTTCTATTCTGAATCATGTGTCTCAGGTGCTTACTGTCTCGGTTGCATGCCAAATGTACAGTAGAGAGGCCACTTGGATAAACTGGTACCTGCTTGTGTTCCTCTTCCACATCAGTGCTTTTAAATCCATCCCTGCTGTTCACCCCTCGCTCTCCCTGTGATGACAGGTTACAACTGGTCATCACACTGCAGATGAAGAGGTTTACCTTGAATCTTCTCTATGACTTTCTGCAGGCTGCAGTAGAAAACGGATGAACTGTTTTTTCTCCCAAATAATCCTCATTCCTCAAGGCATCATGGGCGATTAAACTCATTCTTCCCTGGTCTTTCCAACTATTTAAGTCCTTTTTACTGGTTTCGAAGGGCTGTGGCTCATACAGCTGGGTTATTGCAATAAACCACTCCCCTCTAAAGTGTAGCAGCAGAATATTGGGTATATCTTCCATGGAGCAGGGTCATAAATTTTCTTAAAAATCCAGAACGTGAAGGGGGTTAGGAGGAGGAGGGAATCAGACCAGAAGATGTGACTACAAATGAAAGATCAGCAACATTTGGAAACTAATTGACTGAAGGAACTCAGCGGGCCAGGCAGCATCTATGAAGATAACATTTCAGACCGATACCCTTCACAATGCCTTGAGTGTTTAGTCCTCTGCTTAGATGCCTCCTGATCTGCTGTGTTCCCCCAGCGCTTTGTGCGTATATTCTCAGTATCTGCGGAATATCTCGTGTTTTATATCAACATTTCATTTCTTGGACTTTGACACATAGAATGTCAGTTGATATTAATTACATAGATTGTTTGCGGGAGTTTGTTGCTTTAAAGTAGCTGCAGAGATTTCTGCTTAAAAACAGTAACTATTTTTGAGGCACATGGCTTGGAAGCGGTGCTTGCAGACAATTCTAATGGCACCCTGCTTACCCAGAAACGCCCGCGCTTCAGAATTCGCCTTCAGGGGCACAGCAACACACTCAAAATGACGCAGCCCGAAACGTCGACTGTACTCTTTTCCATAGATTCTACCTGCCCTGCTGAGTTCCTCCAGCATTTTGTATGTGTTGCTTTGGATTTCCAGCATCTACAGATTTTCTCATGTTTGCAATCAAATGCACAGGAATAAATTAAAGGGCGCAGAAAATTGCGCATGTGCTCTCGTGAATCAGCAGCAGTTAGGAGCGGAGCTCGGTGCGGGGGTTTCGTTAGCACCAGTGACTGAGGGACACATAACGTGAGCCCGGACATGCCATAGCTCTGCAAACTTGGAACATTTCCAGTCCTTCCCCTCTCTCTCTCAGCTCCACGTTCTGTTCCCGGGCCTCGGGGAGCTTTCTGCTGATGAGCGAGGCTGCCGGAACATTTCGAACCGTGGCGGAGAGACGTGTTTCACATTCGGAGCAAAAATAGTTCCGAGTAAATCTTTAATGATGAGTCTACCTTCTAGTCATGAAGCAGTCAATTACTGTTGCATGAGAAAATAAAAAGAATCCTCCCATCAGCTTTAGTTCTTGATAAAAATCACCTTTGTTCTACCTCCACTAACGTGAAAATCTGCAGATGCTGGAAATTCAAACAACACACACAAAATGTTGGAGGAACTCAGCAGGCCAAGAAGTATCTATGCAGAAGAGTAAATAGTCGACATTTCGGGCCGAAACCCTTCGTGGTGACTGGGCCCGAAACGTCGACTGTACTCTTTTCCATAGATGCTGCGTGGCCTGCTGAGTACCTCCAGCATTTTGTGTGTGTTGTTTGTTCTACCTCCTCAAGTTCTGGACCTTAGTACCTGTGAGGACATGTGTTGTCCCATTCTCTCTTTGTACATAATGATATCAATCACCTTTGTCCTGGGTAACAAATGACCTGTAGCTTTCACATCACTGGATTTTCAGAAGGCCTTTGACAAGGTGCCATGCATGAGGATGCTTAACAAATTATGAGCCGATGGCATTACAGGAAAGATTCTAGCATGGATAAAGCAGTGGCTGATTGGCAGGAGACAAAGAGTGGGAATAAAGGGCACTTTCATGGTTGGCTGCCAGTGATTACTGGTGTTCCACAGGGGTCTGTGTTGGGACCGATTATTTTTACATTAAATGTCAATGACTTGGATGATAGCTTTGTTGCAAAGTTTGCAGATGATATGAAAATAGGTAGAGGGGAGGATAGTTTTGAGGAAACATGGTATCTGCAGAAGGACTTAGACAGAATGGGAGAATGGGCCAAGAAATGGCAGATGGAAAAAAGTGTCGGAAAGTGTACAGTCATGCACTTTGAAACATAGAAACATAGAAAATAGGTGCAGGAGTAGGCCATTCGGCCCTTCGACCCTGCACCGCCATTTATTATGATCATGGCTGATCATCCAACTCAGAACCCAGCCTTCCCTCCATACCCCCTGACCCCTGTAGCCACAAGGGCCATATCTAACTTCCTCTTAAACACAGCCAATGAACCGGCCTCAACAGTTTGCTGTGGCAGAGAATTCCACAGATTCACCACTCTCTGTGTGAAGAAGTTTTTCCTAATCTCGGTCCTAAAAGGCTTCCCCTCTATCCTCAAACTGTGACCCCTCGTTCTGGACCTCCCCAACATCGGGAACAATCTTCCCGCATCTAGCCTGTCCAATCCCTTTAGGATCTTATACGTTTCAATCAGATCCCCCCTCAATCTTCTAAATTCCAACGAGTACAAGCCCAGTTCATCCAGTCTTTCTTCATATGAAAGACCTGCCATCCCAGGAATCAATCTGGTGAACCTTCTTTGTACTCCCTCTATGGCAAAGATGTCTTTCCTCAGATTAGGGGACCAAAACTGCACACAATACTCCAGGTGTGGTCTCACCAAGGCCTTGTACAACTGCAGTAGTACCTCCCTGCTCCTGTACTCGAATCCTCTCGCTATAAATGCCAGCATACCGTTCGCCTTTTTCACCGCCTGCTGTACCTGCATGCCCACTTTCAATGACTGGTGTATAATGACACCCAGGTCTCGTTGCACCTCCCCTTTTCCTAATCGGCCACCATTCAGATAATAATCTGTTTTCCTATTTTTGCCACCAAAGTGGATAACTTCACATTTATCCACATTAAATTGCATCTGCCATGAGTTTGCCCACTCACCCAACCTATCCAAGTCACCCTGCATCCTCTTAGCATCCTCCTCACTGCTAACACTGCCACCCAGCTTCGTGTCATCCGCAAACTTGGAGATGCTGCATTTAATTCCCTCATCCAAGTCATTAATATATATTGTAAACAACTGGGGTCCCAGCACTGAGCCTTGCGGTACCCCACTAGTCACCGCCTGCCATTCTGAAAAGGTCCCATTTATTCCCACTCTTTGCTTCCTGTCTGCTAACCAATTCTCCACCCACACCAATACCTTACCCCCAATACCGTGTGCTTTAAGTTTGCACACTAATCTCCTGTGTGGGACCTTGTCAAAAGCCTTTTGAAAATCTAAATATACCACATCCACTGGTTCTCCCCTATCCACTCTACTAGTTACATCCTCAAAAAATTCTATGAGATTCGTCAGACATGATTTTCCTTTCACAAATCCATGCTGACTTTGTCCGATCATTTCACCGCTTTCCAAATGTATAGGTATAGGAATATTTCCTTTGGTATAGGAAATGAAAGGGTTGACTATTTTTTAAATGGAGAGAAAATACAAAAAGCTGAGGTGCAAAAAGACTTGGGAGTCCTTGTGCAGGATTCTCTAAAGGTTAATTTGCAGGTTGAGTCTGTGGCGTGGAAGGCATTCCTACAATGTAGGCATTCTTTTCAAGAGGACTAGAATATAAAAACAAGGATGTAATGTTGAATCTTTATAAAACACTGGTGAAGCCTCACTTAGAGTATTGTGAGCAATTTTGGGCCCCTTATCTTAAGAAAAGATGTGCTGAAACTGGAGAGGGTTCAAAGGAGATTCACAAAAATGATTCCAGGATTGATTGGCTTGTCATATGAAAAGCATTTGATGGTTCTAGGCCTGTATTCACTAGAATTCAGAAAAATAAGGGGTGACCTCATTGAAACCTATCGAACGGTGTAAGGTCTTGATAGAGTGGATGTGGAGAGGAGGTTTCCTACGGTGGGAGCGTCTAAGACCAGAGGACATAAAATAAAGAGGTGTCCTCTTAGAATGGAAGTGGGGAGGATTTTCATCAGTCAGAGTGGTAAATCTGTGGAATTCGTTGCCACCAGCAGCTGTAGAGGCCAAGTCTTTTTGTATATTTAAGGCGGAGGCTGATCGGTTAGGGTATGAAGGGATATGGGGAGAAGGCAAGAGTTTGTGGCTGAGGGGAAAATGGATCAGCCATTATGAAATGGTGGAGCAGATTCAATGGATCAAATATCCTAATGCTGCTCCTATATCTTATGGTCTTATAAAGTGCCACACTCCAGTGAGAAAGACTTCTTCCCTCCCCTTCATATTCATTGGTGTTGCCATCGATGAGTTCACCACCATCAGTCACCTGAGGGGGCAAGGGATCAGAATAATGAGAAAGTCCGCAGGATCAGCCATGTGCTCTTTGTAGCGCTGTGGGACATGGCCAAAACTTAAAATAATACTGATGAAGAGGGTCCGTAAGACATAGAAACAGAACTAAGCTGTTCGGCCCATCCAGTCTGCTCTGCTATTCTATCATGGCTGATTTATTATCCCTCTCAGCCCCATTCTCCGTAACCTTTGACACCCTCATTAATCAAGAACTTATTAACGCCCACCTTAAATATACTTAATGACTTGGTCTGCACAACTGTCTGTGGCAATGAATTCCACACATTCGTCACCCTCTGGTTAAAGAAAATATTCCTCTTCATCTCTGTTCTAAATGGATACATTTCAATTCTGAGGCTGTGCTCTTGGGTTCTAGACTCCCCCACTGTAGTAAATATCTTCTCCACAACCAGACTATATGGGGCTTCCAACGTTTCATAGATTGCAATGAGGTTCCTTCCCCCTGACCCCCCCCCCCAATTCTTCTAGATCCTCTCCATTGCCAGCACATCTCTTCTTAGATAAGGGTTCAAAACTGCTCACAATACTCCAAGTGAAGCCTCACCAGTGGTTTATAAAGTGTCAGCATTACATTCTTGCTTTTGTATTTTAGTTCTCTCAAGATGAATGCTTACATTGCATTTGCCTTCACCGCATTGCACTGACTCAACCTGCAAGTTAACCTTTAGGGAATCCTGCTCATCCCTCCGCACCTCCAGTTTTTAAATTTTCTCCCCATTTAGAAAATAATGTATGCCTTTATTCCTTCTGCCAAAGTACACGACCATGCACATCCCTACACTATATTCCATCTGCCCATTCTCCCAATCTGTCTATGTCCTTCTGCAGACACCCTGCTTCCATCAACACTTCTACCTATCTTTATATTGACTGCAAACTTGGCCACTAAGCCATCAATTCTGTCATCCAAATCATTAACATAACACAAAAAGAAGCGGTCCCAACATCAACCTCTGCAGCACACCTTAATGAGTTCCAACAGATTTGTCAGGCAAGATTAACTCTTAAGGAAACCATAATGGCTTTGGCCTATTTTGTCATGTGCTTCTAAGTACCTTGAAACCACATCCTTAATAATCAACTCCCAACATCGTTCCAACCACTGAAGTCAGGCTAACTGGCCTAACTTGTCATGTGCCTTCAAGTACCCCAAAACCTCATTCTTAATAATAGACTCCAACATCTTCCCAACCACTAAGACTAATTGGCCTACAATTTCCTTTATTCTGCCTTTCTCCCTTCTTAAAGAGTGGAGTGACATTTGCAATTTTCCAGTTCTCTGGAACCATTCCAGAATCTAGTGATTCTTGAAGGATCATTACTAATGCCTCCACAATCTCTTCAGGTACCTCTTACAGAACTGTGGGCTGTAGTCCATCTAGTCCAGGTGATCTATCGACTTTCAGACTTTTCAGCTTCCCAAGCTCCTTTGTAATAAAAACAATACTTCTGCCCCGACACACTCACATTTCAGGCATGTGGCTAGTTTCTTCCACAGTGAAGACTGATGCAAAACACTGATCAGGTTCCTCTGCCATTATTTTGACCCCAGTACTACCTCTCCAGCGTCATTTTCCAGTGGTCCATATCTGCTGTTGTCTCTCGTTTACTCCTTATACATCTGAAAACAACTTTCTGTATCCTCTTTTAAATTATTGACTAGCTTACCTTCATATTTCTTCTTTTTTCTGTTTACAACTTTTTTTGTTGTCTTCTGTTGATTCTTAAGTTTCCCAGTCTTCTACCTTTGCACTATTTTTGCGATATTATATGCCTTCTCTTTTGCTTTTATGCTGTCTTTGACTTCCCTTATCAACCATAGTTACCTTATCGTCCCTTTTAAATACTTCATCTTTGGGATGCATCTATCCTGCATCTTACGAATTGCTCACAGAAACTCCAGCCACTGCTGTTCTGCCGTCTTCACTGCTAATGTCCTCTTCCAATCAACTTTGATCAGCTCCTCCCTCTCATTCCTCTGCTAATCCCTTTACTCCACTGTAATAATGGTACATCTGATTTTAACTTCTCCCTCTCAAAGTGCAGGGTGAATTCTAACACATTATGATCACTGGCTCCTATTTGGCTCGCTTACCTAAGCTTCCCAATCAAATCTGAGTCATTACATAACACCCAATCCACAAATGAGATTCCCCTAGTGGGCTCTACCAGAAGCTGCTCTCAAAAAACATCGTGTAGGCATTCTACAAATTCCCTCTCTTTCAGATCCAGCACCAATCTAATTTTCCTAATTGACCTGCATATTGAAATTCCCCCATGACAATCACAACATTGCTCTTTTTACACGTGTTTTCTATCTTGCATTATAATTTGAGTGGGTACGTGGCCAAGTGGTTAAGGCATTGGACTAGTGACCTGAAGGTCGTGAGTTCGAGCCCCAGCCGAGGGAATGTGTTGTGTCCTTGAGCAAGGCACTTAATCACACATTGCTCTGTGACGACACTGATGCCAAGCTGTATGGGTCCTAATGCCCTTCCCTTGGACAACATTGGTGTCATGGAGAGGGGAGACTTGCAGCATGGGCAACTGCTGGTCTTCCACCTTCCACTGCTGGGCAACCTTGCCCAGGCCTGCGCCCTGGAGAGTGAAGACTTTCCAGGCGGAGATCCATGGTCTCGCAAGACTAACAGGTGCCTTAATAATTATAATTTGTAGCCCACGTCCAGGTTCCTGTTCATTTTCTTTTACTCTTGCAGTTTCCTAACTCTTCTAATCCTATGTCACCTTTTTCTAAAGATTTGATCTCATTTTTTATGAACAGACTCATGCCACCCCCTCTTGCTATCTGCCTGTTCATTTGATACCATGTGTAACACTGCCAACTTAAGTTCCCAACTATATTCTTCTTTCAGCCACGACTCACGATGCCGACAACATCATACCTGCCAATCTCAAACTGCGCTACGCCATGTACCTTATTCCGGATACATTGAAATGTAACACTTTCAGTACAGTATTCATCACCCTTTTCAATTTTGCCCCCCCCCACAGTTCTCGTTAACTCACAGTGACAGTAATTTTGCCCTTTCATCAAACTGAGCTTAAGTCATCAATTGAAGATGGGCAGAAATTGCCCATTCTGATACACAGGAAGACAAAGAATTTGATAAACACTGGAGATTCTGCAGTTGCTGGGAAATCCAGAGTAACATACACAAAATGCTGGAGGAACTCAGCAGGTTAAGCAGCATCTATGGAAACGAATAAACAGTCGATGTCTCAGGCTGAGACCTTTCTTAAAGACTGAAAATCAAGGGGGGAGACACCAGAATAAATAGTTGGGGGGAGGGGAGGGAGTATAGCTAGAAGGATAGGTGAAGCCATGTGGATGTGAAAGAAGGAATCGGAGAGGAGAGTGGAACATAGGAGAAAAGGAAGGAGGAGGGTATCCAGGTGATAGAGAGGTGAAAAGAGGAAAGAGGCGAGAGTGGTGAATAGAAGAAGAGGGGTTGGAGGGGGAATATTTTTTACTGGAAGTAGAAATCAATATTCATACCATCAGGTTGGAGGCTACCAGACAGAATATAAGGTGTTGCTCCTCCACCCTGAGCGTGGCCTCATCTTGGCACGGGAATGGGAACAGGAATCTGAAATTAATATGTTTGGCCACTGGGAAGTTCTGCTTTGGTGGATGGAGCAGCGATACTCAACAAAGCTGTCCCATAATTTCAGAGTAGTCTCACAATGTAGGGAGGCTGCATTGGGAGCACTAGACACAATAGATAATCCCAGCAGATTCTCGGGTGAAGTGTTGCCTGACCTGGAAGGACTGTCTGGGGCTCTGAATGGAAGTGAATGGGCTGCTTGCACAGATAAGTGCTGGGAAGGATGAATGGACAAGGTTATCACAGAGGGAATGATCCCTGTGTGTGTGTGTGTTGGGGGGGGGAGGCGCACTAAAGATATGAAGATAATTTGATTATCAGTCTGGCTGCCTGAGATTCGAGCCCAGTTAGAAGATGGAGTTGTTCCTCCAACTTGGGTTGAACCTTACTGTAACAGTGTGATGTCAGAGTTCACCATTGAGACTAAAATGATCTCATCTGAAATGCTGTCCTTCACCCATTGATGTCTTTTGTAAATCTTTTTGCAGGTTAGAAATGGCAAAGAATTTGCTTACGGGAATCTCAAACACAACAACACATCAGATTTGCTGTCTCTGTCCAGATATTTAATGAGTGACCAGATATTCCCTTTATAACACCAGTATATCTTTTGTTGATCTTTGGGGATGAAGAAGTATCTGACTCTAGCTGGAAACGTGCTTTGTGTCTGAAATGAAGCTTTCTGGTGTAACTCAGCGAAATCCACTCGAACCGGCATTTGATCACTGGAGATCAGTTCTTCATCTGCATCAATTGTGCGAGGGATTCACTGTGACCAACATCTGACTTGAATTGCCAGAGAATTGATCGCAGGGAGATATCATTTATCTGCTGCCAGTGTGAGAAGGAATTCTCACTCAGCCAACCCACAGATAGAGTAAGTAGAGGCCTTTTACCTGCTGTGTGTGTGTGAGGGGATCTACTCAGTCATCCAGCTTTAAGAAACATCAGCAAACTTACACCATAGTGAGAGCGTTCACCTGTTTTGACTGCAGGAAGCGATTCATTCAGCCGTCCAAGATAAAGGTACAGATCAGAAAATGCACAGTGGTGCGAGGCTGTTCACTTGGTCCCTGTATAGGAAACGATTCACTCATTCCACCCACAGACACAGTGACCACTCAACTGTTCTGTGCGTGGGGAGATATTCACTCGCTCATCTGACCTGCTGACATACAAGTCCGTTCATACTCAGAGAGGTCTTACATCTTCTATGATTAGGGGAAGTGATTCACTCAGTTACCCCTCCTAGACACCCCAGTTGACTCACACTCAGGAGAGGCCGGACATCTGCTGAGACTGAGAAGAAATTTGCTTGGCCATCTAACCTACTGGCTTATCAGTCAGTTCACACTGGGAAGATAATATTCACCTGTTCAGATTGTGGAAAGGGTTTCACTCAATCATCTCAACTGATGAAACATCACCGAGTTCACACTGGGGAGAGACTGTTCACCTGCTCAGACTGTGATAAGGCATTTACTCAGTCATCCAGCCTACATTCACACCAGTGGGTTCACACTGGAGAGGGGCCGTTCATTTGCTCAGACTGTGGAAAGAGATTCACTCAGTCAGCTAACTTACTGGCACACCAGTCAATTCACACTGGGGAATCTGCCCAGACTGTGTGAAGGGATTCCCTCGGTCATATCAACTGAAGGTACATCAGCGAGTTCACGCTGGGGAGAGGCTGTTCACCTGGCCAAAATACGGAAAGAGTCATCAGTCATTCAGTCATCTAACCTAGTTTCACACTACCGAGTTCACATTGGGGAAAATGTTTAAATAACCTGCATACTGGAAAGCTAACCATCACAGTTTCTGAATGCAGAGGCAAGTTCAGAAGTGACTGTTGCTTTCGAACTCTGCAGTTAATGCTGCTGCTCTTCACACACAGTTCTGCACCCTGGTCACTGGGCATGAGAGGAGTTTCTTCTGATGTTCACCTTAAATAGCACTGGAGTTTAATATTCTAGATCAGTGACAAATAAATCAGTTCTATTTCAAACTGTCTCAGGTGTGTTCGTCTATCGTCAACGTCAATGAGGACCTCGACACCATTATGATGGTGTCGAGACTAGCGCTTGATTTGGATTTAAGTGACGGAGAGTTGCGCAGCGTCAACCTCACTCTCTCTTCCCAATTCCCATCTTGATCCAGTGGAAAGACAGAGTCGAGACGGCTGGAGATGGGACTAGGCGCAGTGGATGACCAGGACGTCATCTGTGTCTTGTCCTGCTCTACACGTTCCATGATGCTTGCAGAGACCGCCTTCTTGACCGTTGGACCTTCCATTGGTCTCGTCCGCTCAATCCGCCGGAGTCTGTCTTCACATGCTGGGATAGACAACTCCCTATCTCACCGAGGGTTTGAGACCCGTCGGCTACCCTCACCTGGTTTAGCCGGCTTGTTGAAGCCGTTGCCCGGGGTGTGGCCGCTGTCGCATGCAAACAGCTACAGGGAGCCACAGGTGAGAGCTGAGTGCCAGGTGGGGACCAAAGGTGGACAAACCACTTTGAAAAGGACGCGACATGTTCCCCCACCAGAGGTGCTACCCCTCCCTGACACCCATACATCCCATGTCTCAGGTACTTAGTGAAACTACAACACACCCAGTGTACATAAGGGAATCAACTCTCTGTTGCTGGTCCCTGCCAGTATTTCTGTTCCACAATAGTCCTTTTAAACCCAGCCCTCCTGTTTACCTCTCGCTCTCCCTGTGGTGATCGGTTCCAAACAGCCACCACTCTGCGGGTGAAGAGGTTTCCTTGAATTTCTTGCATGATTTCCTGCTGACCAAAGAAGACAAACTGACTTCAGTTGTGTCTGACGTGTTCTTCATCTCTCAAATCTCTGGGCTGAGGGAGATTGTCATTGGTCATTTCATCATTATAGGTTATTTTCACTGCTTCTAAAGAGCTGTGTCTCACACAGCTGGGTTGTTAGAATACACTACTATCCTCTAAATTCTGAAAGCAGAATGCAGACCCATATGTTGGATGTTCAGCGGAGCAGCAACAGAAACCAGAGACAGGTCAGCACAGGGCAGGGATTGGGGCTCTGGACAGTGGTAGAGGTAGGAGAATGTGATGAGGAGCTGGGGGGGGGCGGAGTGTGATGATGAACGATTGAGTAGCAAAATTTGGAAGAAGACTGACAGAAAAAAATTAGGTTGGCTTTGACTGTTGACACACACAATCCCTGTTGACATTGAGGATATGCTTATGGGAGCTGGTTCTGTTAAACCGGCTACTGAGTTCTCATAAAAAACATTGACTAGATTGATGCAATTTGGCAAAGGGGAGGCGATGCCTGTAAATGCTTTCAATGGCTCTGTTCTTACCTGGAAATCTGTGAGCTTCACAATTATCATCACAGCGAGTTGAGTGAGTAGGTGCTGAGAGTCCACAATTGTGCCAAAAAGCGCGCGTGCAGTCAGTGGACAAATGGTTCAGGGAATGGGTGCACTAGACCTCTTGGGCATAACTGAGATCCTGCTATCTAAATCTAAGGATCTTGGACAGATGAAAAATATAGTTCTGAGTTTATCTTGCATTAATAACTTGTGATGAATCTTCCAGATAAGTAGATAAGCAGTTTTCTACCAATTGAAGTGGAACATTGAGATCAGGTCCAATGTCCAGAACCAGCTGATGCCCATACCTCAGAAAATAATGGGAATATTGACACTGAGGACTAAAAGAAAGAACTGGGTCCAACTTCCAGTGAATTATAATGCAATTAGAGCCAAGCGCGACAAAGAAACTCATTGCCTCACTTTTGGTTCTGTAGCAGATCACCTTTGTTGAACATCATCTGGTTATGGATCCTGCTACCAAGAGGAACCATTGGTTCTTCTCACAAACAAGAGAAAATCTGCAGATGCTGGAAATCCAAGCCACACCCACAAAATGCTGGAGGAACTCAGAGGGCCAGGCAACATGGATGGAAAAAAGTAAACAGTCGTCGTTTCGGGCCGAGACCCTTTTCATAGATGCTACCTGGCCTGCTGAGTTCCTCCAGCTTTTTGTGGGTATTCCATTGTTACTTCTATTCTGTCTGGGTGTATAATGATAATATACACCTCTGCCTTGGGTAACAATTGACCTGTAGCATTCGCACCACAAAAATTCCATACATTAACAGTCTCCAGTGAGAAAGTCCAGTCACCTACCCTTGACATTCATTGGTAATGCCATTACTGAGTTCACCGCTGTCAATCACCTCAAGGTCACAGTGATCAATCAGGAAGTCTCCGGGAGCAACTGTGTAAATACCCTGTGCCCCTCGTCAGGCAGTGGCACATGTCCAGAATTGTTAAAGTATAGAGACACACTGAGCCAAATCATAGATAGATGACAGGTAGGATTGACCCACTATTATACAGACAGGTAGATGGCCAGGGAATGTGGTGCTGATTGCAGATGCCTGAGCCATGTCCAGAAAGAAGTTGAGGATTAGTTCTCTTAACTTGCACTGAGCTTCACTGTACGAGTGTGAGGATAGTGATCACCACAGAGACTGAAACTATCACCTGAACCCCACTCTCCTGCCTTCTCCCCACAACCTTTGACATCCTGATTAATCAAGACCTTATCAACCTCTGCCTTAAATATGTACCCAATCACTTGGCCTGCAGAGCTGTCTTTAGCAGTGAATTCCAGATTCACCACCCTCTGGTTACAGAAATTCCTCATTTTAAATAGAAACCCTCTATTCTGAGACTGTGCCCTCTGGTCCTAGACTCCCTTACCTTAGGAATCATCCTCCATAGGTTTCAATGAGATCCCTCCACCCCTCATTCTTCTAACCTCCTGCAGGTACAGGCACAGATTTATCATATGGTCCACATATGTTAAACCTTTCATTCCTAGGATCACTCTCATGAACCTCTTTGGACCCTCTCCAATGCCAGCACATCTTTTATGTAAGAGGCCCAAAACTGCTTAAATACTCCCAAGTGTGGTCTGACCAATGCCTTATAATGCCTCAGCGTTACATCCTTGCTTTTGTGTTCTAGTTGTCTTGAAATGAATTCAAACACTGCATTTGCCTTCCTTACAACTGCTGGAGTCCTGCTTGACGACTCCCAGGTTCCCCTGCATCTCTGATTTTTGAATTTTCTCCCCATTTAGAAAATAGTCCACACATTTATTCCTTCTGCTGAAGTACATGACCCATGAATTTAGAGAAATTATATTTCATTTGCCACTTCTTTGCCCATTCCCCAAATCTGTCTTAAGACCTTCTACAGATACCCTGCTTCCTCAACACTACCTGCCCTTCCAGCCATCTTCATATCATCTGCAAACTTGGCCACAAAACCAACAATTCCTTCATCCAAATCATTGACATACGACGTGAAAAGAAACAGTCCCAACATTGACCTCTGTAGCACACCACTAGTCACCGGCAGCCAACCAGAAAAGGCTCCCTTTATTCCACTCTTGGCCTCCTGCCAGTCAGCTGATCTTCACAGTGGGAAAAGGCCATTCGCCTGGTCTGTGTGTGGGAAGAGATTCACTCAGTCATCCAGCCTGAAGGTACATCAGAAGTTTACGCCACAGAGCAACTGTTCACCTGATCTGACTGCGGGAGTGGATTCTTTCTGTTGTCCAACCTGAAGACACATCAGAAAATTCACACCAGGGAGAGACCATTCACCTACTCCATGTGCAGGATGGGGTTCCCACTTTTTTTTGCTCTTTGGGGGTTTGATGTTTTTCCTCAAACAGGTTACATGCTTTTCTTTGTTTCATGGCTGTCTGGAAGATGAATCTCAGGGTTATATACAGCATAAATACTTGAATAATAAATGTACTTTGAATCTTTTAAAACAGTGCTTCTGCAGGGTGATTTAATATATTTCACAGCATTTTCAAACAATTGAAAATTTATCAAAAAATATAACTCATGTAAGAGACAGCTGAACAGAAACAGGCCCATGTTCAAAAACACAAGATATTCTGCAGATGATATTCTCAAGGTCAAAGTCACTTTCTGACTTGGTCGTTAATTATAAACAGCGTTTTAAATCATTGCTTCTGCAGGGTGATTTAATAGATATCACCTTATTTCAAACAATTGATAATTTATCAGAAAATATAACTCATGTTGACTGTCTCGAAGCAGTCTGCATTCTTGAACAAATACCTGTTCTTTAATCAGCAGGATAAAGAATGAGGAAGAGAGACAGTAGAGCAGAATCCTATGATTGCCCTTCTCTTTATGCACCTGAGAAAGTACAGGCCAGACCAGTGACCACAGGAGAGGACGACCAGGAACGTGTGAGGAGTTGTACAGTGGGCCCCTCAAAGATGACAGACGCCAGGAAGTTCTCCGTCAAGGAACTTGCTGGATTTAGGGCAAGGTACAGGCCAAAGCCAGGAGAACTTCTGACCACGTTGCTACCGAGCATTTGGAACCTGGGGGGAGAGTGGAGGGAATGCTGAAATGGTTTTATATCATAGATAGATGAGCACCTTTGGGGCGGGGCTGTCATCACATTGCATGATAAAGATTGTACTGAGAATGCTGCCTGCTTCCAAGGGGGTAACACATAATTATGCAATCAAGTGGCAATGACGGTCAATCCTTGAGTGGGATTAAAAGTACCAGGAGGAATAGAGCACAGTGCCTAATATTTTGGTAATGGTTTAAGAGCAAGTTATTTTCTGAAATGGTTTAAAGTATGAATCGCTTGTGTTTCAAATGTTGTGTGAGGTGTGGCCGTGTGTGGCTGTATTTAAGTTAGCAAGCACGAAGGCTCTCGTGTTTGCTCAGTCGATATTGGAAGTTTGAATTAATCCCATGCTTCAGTAGTAAAGGTGACCAAATGAAATATTTCGCAACTCGGTGAAGTGAATTTTCAGGAGCTCTTATCTTTTAAGAGGGCAATGTGAGTCAATGTGTCGGGGCCACCACCCATCAGACTTTACTTTGTTCTTTGAGAAATGTGTTAAGGTTTTGCAATTAATTGTTTGTTCTAAGTTTTGCAGTTACTTGTGAAGGTTCTTACCTTCGGTGAGTACTTATTGCAAGTACTTACTGTGGTAAACCACGTATATATGTTGTAACTGGGTTAACTGTCTGGACACGCCCCTCTGCTGACTGCCACTGTGGCTCCTTCCACAGAGCCCTGAATAAAGGTGATTTTGCCTTGCCCCTCCCCCTCAGACCAGGGACAGACATTCAGCATGGAGGTCACGTCTTACTGCGAATAAAACCCTTTCAGTATTTACCTTACTTCAGTCTTTTGGAATTATTGAAGGTGCTTCACTTACCAAATCCACAAATTTGTTTCCCCATAACAAAGCTATTTAGCAGTCTTTGGCCCACTTATGCAGCTGATCAAGAACCTCCTGTAACTTTCGATAGCATTCTTTACTGCCTTCAGAACCACTTATTTTAGATTCATCCACAAACTTACTATGCATTTTACATTCACACACAAATCGTTTATATCAATAATGAACAAAAAGTCACAGGATTCCAGTGTGAGTAACAAAATTTAAGCCATCACTCTACTTCCTACATTGATTCAAAGATTCAAAGTATATTTGTTATCAAAGAATTCAGCAACCTTGAGATTTGTCTACTTAGAGGCAGTTGCAAGGCACGAAACGTGAAAGAATGCAAGAAAAGACCAACACCCCCAATGCACAAAGAGTGAAAACCACAAATCATTTAAACAATAGAAGCAAGCAACATTCCAAACCAAACTGAGCCGATTATGAATCTAGTTAGCAATTTCTCCCTGGGTACCACGGGGTCTAACCTTCCACATTAGCCTGCCATGGACGACCTCGCTGAAATCCAAATAGAGTTATCCACCTTAATGCGCTTCAAAAGACCCAACAATATTTCCTCCATCTCAAAATATCCAATTTCAGCATCTTCCATGTCCTTGGTGAACACGTGCAAAGTGCTCATTTAGTACTTCGCCGACATCCTTGCACTCCAAGGATAAATTCCCTCATTTATCTTTGAATGGCCCTACACTTTGGCAACTTAACCTGTTTTTAATGCACATAAAATGATGGTGCATGGCCAAGTGGTTAAGGTGTTCATCTAGTGATCTGAAGGTCACTAGTTCGAGTCTTGGCTGAGGTAGCATGTTGTGTCCTTGATCAAGGCACTTAACCACACATTGCTCTGCGACGACACTGGTGCCAAGCTGAATGGGTCCTAATGCCCCTCCCTTGGACAACATCGGTGGCGTGGAGAGGGGAGACTTGCAGTATGGGCAACTGCCAGTCTTCCATACAACCTTGCCAAGGCCTGCACCCTGGAGACCTTCCAAGGTGCAAATCCATGGTCTCACGAGACTAACAGATGCATAAAAGAAAGAAAATGATAAAGTATGCAAAGAGTTAACACAGTCAGGTAAACACAGCAATCTGTTTTTCTGCAAGAAACGCTGATGATCAACAGATGTGCTAATCTTGCTATTCAATGCTGAGCCATACTTCTTCTTGCAGTTAGACAGTCAGTGCTTCAAGGTCCTTGTCTCTTTGTGCAGTCATGCGCATAGATAAGACCGGCTTTAGCCTGTCCTGTGTAAGTGAGCAACTATATCTATCCTGCAAGAGGAACTGCCAGTTAGTTGGTGGACCAAGCAGGAACAGTCACTGACTGTTCCTGTTTGAGCGACAATCCGAAGTGTCCCGGAGGCTTTGAATAAAGGGTTTATACTTTATTCTCTGAGTGAGTTTATCCGGATTTGACTTCCACAAAAATGCCTTGGGATTCTTATTTCATGCCCATTTTGGTCTTTCTAATTCCTTACTTGTGTTCTCAGCTTTCTTTATATTCTTCCACTGTCCATCCTAAACCTTATATGCTTCCTTTACTATTTTGACTAAATTCACTATTGCTGTCATGTTTCCTTTAACTTACTACCTTTGTCTGTCCTGAACCCTTGTCAAATGTTTTATTTTTAAATGATTCCACATGTCAGATGTGGACTTACCCAATAACAACTCTTCTTAATTTGCTCTGCCAAGGGACTGCCGAATAATTTGCAGGACTGTGATACAATACTCTTCCAATCCCCATCCAGACATTAACAATTATTGCAAACTTTAAAAGGTTGTGATCACTGTTTGCAATATAGTCTTCCACTGAAACCTGGCCAGGCTCATTTCCCAGTACAGCGTTCAATGTGGCCTCTCCTCTCGTTGGATTATTCACATACTATTTGAAGAAACCTTTTTGGATGTACTTAACAAACACTTCCCCATCTCTGCTGCTAACACTAAGGATGACCCAGTCAATATGAGGTTGTTAAAAATCTCCTGCTTCAACAATCTTGTTCCTTTTAGATTTTTCCATAATCTGCCTACATATCGGTTCCCCTCTCTCCCAGTGGTTCTCCACTCTTTAAGAAAGGAGGAAGGCAGCAGAAAGGAAATTATAGACCAGTTCGCCTGACCTCAGTGGTTGGGAAGATGTTGGAATCAACTGTTAAGGATTAAGTTATGGAGTACTTGGTGTCACAGGACAAGACGGGACAAAGTCAGCATAAGGGAACATCCTGTCTGATGAACCTGTTGGAATTCAATTCTTTGAGGAGATTACAGGTAGGATAGATAAAGGGAATGTAGTAGATGTTATATATTTAGACTTTCAGAAGGCCTTTGACAAGGTGCCACACATGAGGCTGCTTACCAAGTTAAGAGCCTATAGTATTGCTGGAAAGTTACTGGCACGGTTAGCACACTGGCTGATTTGTAGGAGGCAGTGAGTGGAAACAAAAGGGTCCTTTTCTGTTTGGCTGCCAAAGGTGTTCCGCAGGGGTCAGTGTTGGGACCGTTTCTTTTTATGCTGTATATTAATGACTTAGATGATAGAATAGATGGTTTTGTTGCCAAGTTTGCAGATGATACAAAGATTGGTGTAGTGTTGAGAAGACAGGTAGGCTGCAGAAGGACAGACAGAGCAGAAGAATGGGCAAGAAAGTGATAAATGAAATATAATGTTGGAAAATGCATGAACATGTACTTTGGTTGCAGATATGAAAGTGCAGACTATTTTCTAAATGGTGAGAAAATCCAAAAATCTGAGATGGAAAGAGACTTTGGAGTCCTTGTGCAAAACACCCTAAAGGTTAACTTGCAGGTAGAGTCAGTGGTAAGGAAGGCAAATGCAATCTAGCATTTATTTCAAGAGGTCTAGAATACAGGAGCGGGGATGTGATGCTGAGGGTTTATAAGGTATTGGTAAGGCCTCACCTTGAGTACTGTGAACAGTTTTGGGCTCCTCATCTAAGATAAGATAAGCTGGCATTGGAGAGGGTTCAGAGGAGGTTCACAAGGATGATTCTGGGAATGAAAGGGTTATCATATGAGGGACATTTGATAGCTCTGGGTCTGGACTCGCTGGAATATAAAAGGGGATCTCACTGATACTTTTCAAATGTTGAAAGGCCTAGACAGAGTGGATGTGGAAAAAATATTTCCCATGGTGGAGGAGTCTAAGACAAGGGGGCACAGCCTCTGGTTAGAGGGGCATCCATTTAAAACAGAGATGCGGAGAAATTTCTTTAGCCAGAGGTTGGTGAATTTGTGGAATTTATTACCACAGGTAGCTGTGGGGGCCATGTCATTGGGTGTATTTAAGGCGGATTGTTAGGTTCTTGATTGGTCACACTATACGGCCAGAAGGTGGAGGAGTGGGGCTGAGGAGGGGAAAGAAGGGTCATCCATGATTGAATGGCAGAGCAGAGCTGATGATGGCCTAATTCTGCTCCTATGTCTTATGGTCTTATCAGGAGGTTTGTAGTATAATCCCATAAGAGTGGTTACACCTTTCCTATTTTGAGCTCTACCCATATTGTCTCAGTGGATGAGTATCCTGTGTGTCCTGTCTGAGAACAACTGTGACGTCCTCCCTGGTGAGTAATGCAATTGTCCACTCTTTACCTCCTTTCTCCATCACATCTGAAACATTGGTATCTGAAATGTTGAGCTGTCTCCCTCACAACCATGTCTCTGTGATACCCATACCATCACAGTCCTGTTCACTGATACAGACACTTAAGTTCATCTGCCTCACCTCCACTACTCCTCGGACTGCAATAAACTTCCTTCCACCCATCAGTCCCACCAAGTTCCTAAACCCATTCCTGACCTAACTCTGCATACTATCAATCCTTACCTCTACTCATCTGCTGTTTGTTTCCCAGCACCTCCCCCAATTCCCTCACACTCCAATGTAAACTCTTCCTACCAGGAGTAGCTTCTGCGAGGATGTTGATTCTCCTTTAGTTTTGGTGCAGTCCGTCCCTCTGGTACTGGTCCCACCTGACTGGGAAGGGAGCTAGCAATATGTGTACCTCCTGTACCAGCTCCTAAATCACATAATCAACTGCACTGTGTTTATTTACTGCAAAGGGTAATAGTAGGTCCCTCTACCTGCCCTGTGCTGTGCAAGGGATTGGTGGACAAGCTGTGGGGGGTCAGGATGCAACGGGCAAGGCCAACCTACATTTTAAAGGGAAAAAGTTGCAAGCCCTCTCCCTCAAGCTCTCCCTCCCCTTGACCTCACAAAGGGAATTGTCTTGGGCCATCTCATAGTCTGTGACCTAACAGAGCTCCTGGCCCTGGCAACAGTTAGTGAGGTATGGGACCAACGTTAAAGAGTGAGCCCAGATAGTGAAAAGCATTGCAGAGCCTCTCTCTGTCCACTCCAGAAGTTCAGCCAACCTCGGACATCACTTTGTCCAACAGGAACACAACTCTTCTTTGGGTATTTAATTCCTGTCTGCCAGACAACAGAGGGAAGGGATCGTCAGAGGTCTGTGTGGTCATGGTTCAAGAACTACCCTCGGAGGCTAAAAATGTGATGTTGTGGGCAAGCCCCTCCTCTGGGGTTGGGCAAAAGCTCTAGCAAAACTGTCCACAAGGTTCAGGTGTAACCCATCCTTTTTATACCTTCTCCAAAAAAAGATCACAAATATCCAGAAATTTGAGACCCTGTGCCCTACACGAATTCTTCAGCAATAAATTCATCTGCCACATCATCCTACCTTACCCTTACTGGCACATGTTGAAAGCTTTACAAAATTCTATATAGACAACATCCACTGCCCCACCCTCAATTACCTTTGTCACCAATGCAAAAGATAACTAAATGCTGTCTCTAACTATTTCCTCCAGTAATTTCCAAATCGTTGATGCGAAGCTCACCACCTCAGATGCATGTCACTGTCTGTGAAAAAGAAAGAGGGCAAAGAATATTTAAAAAGGACTGGAGGGACAATGCTTTCATGTAGATGGTGATGAATATATGGAATGAGATAATGAAGAGAGACGAGCTTTATTTGTCACATGTACATTGAAATATCGAACATACGGTGAAATATGTCCTTTACAGCAAATCAAATCAGCAAGGATTGTGCTGGGGCAGCCCAGAAGTGTCAGCATGCTTCCCAATACAGCATTCCCACAATTCAGTCAACCTAGCCATAAGTTTTTGGAATATGTAAGGAAAACAGAGCACCTGAAGAAAAGCCACGCAATCATGGGGAGAACATACAAACTCCTTGCAGGCAGTGGCAGGAATTGAACTCTTGATCTGTGTTGCTGGTGCTTCAATAGCTTTACACTAATGCAAAACAGATGCCGGAGGAAGCAATTGAAGCAGATATTATGGGAAAAGAAAACACTCCTACAAATTTGCTGACGATACAACCATTGTTGGTGGAATCCCAGGTGGTGACGAGAGGGCGTACGGGAGTGCAATATGCCAGCTAGTGGAATGGTGCTGCAGCAACAACCTGGCACTCAGTGTCAGAAAGATGAAAGAGCTGATTGTGGACTTCAGGAAGGGTAGGACGGAGGAACACATACCAATCCTCATAGAGAGATCAGAAGTGGAAAGAGTAAGCAGTTTCAAGTTCCTGGGTGTTAAGATCTCGGAGGATCTAACCTGGTCCCAACACATTGATGTACTCATAAAGAAGGCAAAACAGCGGCTATACTTTATTAGGAGTTTGAAGCAACTTAGCATGTCAACAAATACACTCAAAAACTTCTATAGTTGTACCGTGGAGAGCATTCTGACAGGCTGCATCACTGTCTGGTATGGAGGAGCAACTGCACAGGACCGAAAGAAGCTGCAGAAGGTTGTAAATCTAGTCAGCTCCATCTTGGGCACTGGCCTACAAAGTACCCAGGACATCTTCAGGGAGCAGTGTCTGAGAAAGGTAGTGTCCATTATTGAGGACCTCCAGCACCCAGGGCATGCCCTTTTCTCACTGTTACCATCAGGTAGGAGATACAGAAGCCCGAAGGCACACACTCAGCAGTTCAGGAACAGCTTCTTCCCCTCTGCCATCCAATTCCTGAATGGACTTTGAAGCTTTGGACACTACCTCACTTTTTTAAATATACAGTATTTCTGTTTTTGCACATTTTTAAACTATCTATTCAATGTGTGATTTACTTATTTATTTATTATGTTTTATTATTTTTCTGTCTCTGCTAGTTTACGTATTGCATTGAACTGCTGCTGCCAAGTTAACAAATTTCACATCACATGCCGGTGATAATAAACCTGATTCTGATTCTGAGAGGGATATGGGTCAAATGCCAGAAATTGCGACTAGCTACGAGGGCACCATGGTCAGCAGGAACTGGTTGGGCCAAAGGTCTGTGTACTTGCTGTATTGCTCTATGACCGTATCTATACCCATCTAAGTCTTATACACTTCTTCCTGGTCACCCTGCATTCTCCTTCACTCCAGGGAAAACAAGACCAGCTTACCCATCACTTCCAAGAACTGAAGTTCTACAATCCAGGCAATGTCTTGGAAAATCTCATCAGCATTCTCCAGCACAGCCACACCTTCCTATAGAGTAGTGACCAGAAATGTACATGTACTCCAGGTGTGGTCAAAACAGTTTTTCAGGTAACATAATATCCCAATTCTCATAACCCATGCTGAGCTGCATATATATATCAATGCAAGAATTTCGCAGGAAAACCGGATGAGCTCACGGCATGGAATTATGATATATTGTAGCCTTTTTTTTTGTACGTGTGCCATACTCTGCCATAGTCTCAGCGATAACTTTTTCAAGTGGTTGTCTTGGAGGAAAGATTCTGTGAGTGGTCCCCCACATCCTTCTCACAGCGCAGTTTTTTTTAATGAGGCTGAGTTGTGAGCTCGACACTCAACCTGGCACGGATGGAAAGCGTGCCCGGGAGCAGCCTAACTGGGTTCGAACTCGGGAACCTTCACTCTGGTGTCCGGCGCTGATGTCACTGAGCCACCAGCCGGCCTATTGTAGCCATCAGTGAGACTATTGCAGGAGGGGCAGGACTGGCAGCCCAATATTCCATTGCTTTAGATACAACAGAGCAGGAGGGATTAAAGGAGGAGGGGTAGCATTACTAGTCAGGAAAAATATCAAGACAGTGCTCAGTCAGGATAGACTGGAAAACTCATCTAGTGAGGCATTATGGGTGAAACTGAGAAATAAAGGCATGACCGCATTAATAAGGCCATATTACAGACCACTCAGCAGTTTGAGGGACTTGAAGGAACAAATTTGCAGACGGATGCAAGAAGCATCTTAACTAGGAACCTCATGCTGTAAAAGGACTCAATGTGATGGAGTTTGTCAAATGTGTTCAGGAAAGTTTCCTTAATGAGTATGTAGAAGTCCCAACGAGTGTATGAAACTTGATATTAGGGAATGAAACCGGGAAGGTGACAGCAGTTTCTGTAGGGGAACACTTTGCATCTGGTGATAATTTTTTAAAGGCATCTGTTAGTCTCATGAGACCATGGATTTGCGCCTTGGAAAGTTTCCAGGGTGCAGGCCTGGGCAAGGTTGTATGGAAGACCAGCAGCTGCCTATGCTGCAATTCTCCTCTCCACACTATCGATGTTGTCCAAGGGGAGGGCATTAGGACCCATACAGCTTGGCAACGGTGTCATCACAGAGCAGTGTGTGGTTAAACGCCTTGCTCAAGGACACACACTCTGCCTCAGCCAAGGCTCGAAGTAGCGACCTTCAGATCACTAGATGAACGCCTAACTAGTGATCATTACTTTCAAAATAAATATGCAAAAAATTTCAATGGGTTGAGATTCTAAATTGGAGAAAGGCCAATTTTGGTAGTGTCAGAAAGGATCTGGCACGTGTGGATTGGAACTGGCAAAATTGTACTTGGTAAGTGGGAGGCCTTGAAAAGTGAAATTTTTAGAGTACAAAGCTTGTAGGTGCCTGTCAGAACAAAAGGTAAAGATAACAGGTGTAGGGAGACTTGGTTTTCAAGAGATAAATAGAACAATAGTACAGACTTATCTAAGTGGGGAAAAAATTCAAACATCAGAGGTGCAAAGGGACTTAGGAGCCCTTGTGCAAGACTTCCAGAAGGTTAATTCACAGGTTGAATCTGTGGTAAAGAAGGCAATGAGGTGCTTATAGAGTATTTAAGTGCCTCACATGAGGCTGCTTAACAAGATAAAATCCTGTGGTGTTACAGGTAATATATGCATGAAGAGAGGAATGGCTGACAGGCAGGAGGCAAATAAGTGGGAATAAAGGGGGCCTTTCTGGTTGGCTGCCAGTGAGTAATGGGGTTCCTCAGGGGTCCATATTGGGACCGCTACTTTTCACATTGTTTGTCAATGATTTAGATAGTGGAATTAATGGCTTTGTGGCAAAGTTTGCGGGTGGTATGAAGATAGCTGGAGGTAGGATGTGCTGAGGAAGCACTGCAATTGCAGCAGGACAAATTGGAAGAGTGGGCAAAAAAGTGGTAGATGGAATACAGTGTTGGGAAATGTATAATAACGCATTTTGGTAAAAAGAACAATAGTGTAGACTTATCTAAATGGGGAAAAAATTCAATCAGAGGTGCAAAGGGACTTAGGAGTCCTTGTGCAAGACTCCCAGAAGGTTAATTCACAGGTTGAATCTGTGGTAAAGAAGGCAAATGCAATGTTGATATTTATTTCAAGGGGAAAAACAAAAGATAATGCTGAAGCTTTAAAAGACACGAGTCAGGCTGCACTTGCAGCCTGTTTTGGGAGCCTGTCAACAGTTTTGGGCCCCTTATCTCAGAAAAGATGTATTGTCATTGGAGAGAGTCCAGAGGAGGTTCACAAGGATATTTCCAGAAATGAAGGGGTTAACATGAGGAGCATTTGGCAGCTTTGGGCCTGTACTCACTGGAATTTAGAAGAATGCAAGGAAATCTCAATGAAACCCACCGAATGTTGAAAGGACAAGATAAAGTGGATGTGGAGAGGATGTTTCCTCTGTTGGGGGTATCCAGAACTAGAAGGCACAGCCTCAAAATTGAGGGGTAACCTTTTAGAACAGAAGGAAAAATGATTTTTTTTTAGCCAAAGTTGTGAATCTATGGAATACTCTGCCACAGACTGCAGTAGAGACCAAGCCCGTGGGTTTTTTGCATCTGTATTTACTCAAGAGATGGACACTGTATCTATAGAAGAGAGGCAAAGTGGTATCAACTTCATGGACCCGCGGTGTTTGCTGTCCTGAGGGAAATTAGGGTGGATAAATCGCCAAGGCCTGACAAGGTATCCTTCAGACCCTGCAAAAGGCAAGTGCAGAAATTGCTGGGCCTTAGCAACAGGTGAGGATTGGAGGATAGCCAATGTTGTTCAGCTATTTAAAAAAAAACTCTAAAAATAAACCAGGAAATTATAAGCCATTATAATTTGCAGATATAAGGAACCAGATATACGAGTATGTGGATTTAAGAATAGTCAGCATGGTAGGTCATGTCTAACCAATCTTATATAGTTTTTTGAGGAAGTTACCAGGAAAGTTGGTGATGGCAAGGCAGTGGATGTTGTCTACATGGACTTTAGCAAGGCATTTGAAAGGGTCCTGCATAGGAGGTTGGTCAAGAGGGTTCAGTTACTCAATATTCAGGATGAGGAACTAAATTGGATTAGATATTGGCTTTGTAGGAGAAGCCAGAGAGTGGTAGATGGTTGCCTCTCTGAATGGAGGCGTATGACTAGTGGTTAACACAGGAATTGGTGCTGGGTCTGTGTTGTTTGTCATCTATATCAGTGATCTGGATGATAACGTGGTCAACTGGATCAGCAAATTTGTGGACAACTCCAAAATGGGAAGTATAGTGGACAGTGACAAAGGCTATCATGGCTTTCAGAGGGATCTGCATCAACTGGAAAAAATGGCAGATGGAACCTAATGCAGACAAGTGCGAGGTTTTGCACTTCAGTAGGTCTTACACAGTGAACAATGGGACATTGAGGAGTGTGTTACAACAAAGGAATCTGGGAATACAGGTACATAATTCATTGAAAGTGGTGTCACAGATAAAGGGTCATAAAGAAAGCTTTTGGCACATTGGCCTTCATAAATCAATGTATTGAGTACAGAAGATGTGATGTTATGATGAATTTGTATAAGATGTTGGGGAGGCTTAATTTGGAGTGTTGTGTCCAGTTTTGTTCACCTACAAGAAAAAAGTAAACAAGGTTGAAAGAGTACAGAGAAAATTTACAAGGATGTTGCCAGGTCTGGAAGACCTGAGTTATAAGGAAAGATTAAATAGATTAAGACTGTATTCTTTTGAACATAGATTAAGTGGAGATTTGATAGAGATATACAAAATTAATAAGGATATAGATACAGATGCATGCAAAAGTTTGGGCACCTCTGGTCAAAATTTCTATTACTGTGAATAGTTAAGTGAGTAGAAGATCTCCAAAAGTCGTGAAGTTAAAGAAGAAACATTCTTTTCAACATTTTAAGCAAGATTAGTGTATTATTTTTGTTTTGTACAATTTTAGAGTGAAAAAAAGGAAAGGAGCACCATGCAAAAGTTTGGGCATCCCAAGAGATTTGAACGCTCAGATAACTTTTACCAATGTCTCAGACCTTAATTAGCTTATTAGGGCTATGGTTTGTTCACAGTCATTGTTAGGAAAGGCCAGGTGATGCAAATTTCAAAGCTTTATAAATACCCTGACTCCTCAAACCTTGTCCCAACAATCAGCAGTCATGGGCTCCTCTAAGCAGCTGCTGAGCACTCTGCCCATAAAGTAGGAGAAGGCTGTAAGAAGATAGCAAAGTGTTTTCAGGTAGCTGTTTCCTCAGTTCATAATGTAATGGGAGGAGAAGATGGCGATGCAACGCAGTGCGTGCAGCCGTTCCGAATGAACATCAATATGTGTTAACTACAGGGCCATGCACAATCCGGATTTGATGGAGACAGCCGTAAGAAGCACAGAGGAACACCTGGAGTAACTCCTGAAATGCCTGCTTTGCTGCTGCTGCTACTGTGCAATCAAGAATCTCCCGAGGAGAAGGCCCTAGATCCTTGGCTTTGCCTATTGCCTGTTGCCAGGGCCGGGGTCGAAGCGCTCAGCAGAGATGGTGCTTGGTGCTCGGTGTCGGAGAGCTGGTCGGAGGCTCGAAGTTTTCAGATGGACTCGGAGTCGGACTGTGGTCGGATGCTTCCAGTATGCTGCATTGGCAAGTTGGCGGCACTGGAGGTTCACCGTCTGCGTGAGATGATGGGGCTTTCAAGAGGCTTTGAGACTTTTACCGTGCCATGGTCTGTTCCTATCAAATGACGGTATTGCTTTGCACTGTTGTAACTATATGTTATAATTATGTGTTTTTTGTTAGTTTTTAAGTCCGTTTGTCATGTGTTTCTGTGATATCATTCTGGAAAAATATTGTATCATTTCTTAATGCATGCATTACTAAATAACAATAAAAGAGGACTGCGTGTCCTCATAATCTAATAATTAAGAAATGGCAGTTAACAGGAACGGTGGAGGTCAAGTTGAGGTCTGGAAGACCAAGAAAACTTTCCGAGAGAACTGCTCGTAGGATTGCTAGAAAAGCAAATCAAAACCCCCGTTTGACTGCAAAAGACCTTCGGGAAGATTTAGCAGACTCTGGAGTGTTGGTGCACTCTTCCCCTGTGCAGCGACACCTGCACAAATATGACCTTCATGGAAGAGTCATCAGAAGAAAACCTTTCCTGCATCCTCACCACAAAATTCAGCATCAGAAGTTTGCAAAGGAACATCTAAACAAGCTTGAAGTTTTTTGAAAACAAGTCCTGTGGACCGATGAAGTTAAAATAGAACTTTTTGGCCGCAATGAGCAAAGGTATGTTTGGAGAAAAAAGGGTGCAGAATTTCATGAAAAGAACACCTCTCCAACTGTTAAGAACGGGGGTAGATTGATCATGCTTTGGTCTTGTGTTGCAGCCAGTGGCACAGGGAACATTTCACTTGTAGAGGGAAGAATGAATTCAATTGAATACCAGCAAATTCTGGAAACAAACATCACACCATCTGTAAAAAACTGATGAAAAGCAGATGGCTTCTACAACAGGATAATGATCCTAAACACACCTCAAAATCCACAATGGTGTACCTCAAGAGGCGCAAGCTGAAGGTTTTGCCATGGCCCTCACAGTTCCCCGACATCATCATCAAAAATCTGCAGATAAACCTCAAAAGAGCAGTGCATGCAAGATGGCCCAAGAATCTCTCAGAACTAGAAGCCTCTTAAATCCCCCAAACAGGAATTGAAAGACTCTTAGCTGGCTACAGAAAGCGTTTACAAGCTGTGATACTTGCCAAAGGGGGTGTTACTAAGTATTGACCATGCAGGGTGCCTAAACTTTTGCTTTGGGCCCTTTTCCTTTTTTGTTATTTTGAAACTGTAAAAGATGGAAATAAAAAAGTAATCTTGCTTAAAATATTAAAGAAATGTGTCATCTTTAACTTCATGCCTTTTGGAAATTAGGTCATCTTTTACTCGGCTATTCACAGTAGCAGAAATTTTGACCAGGGGTGCCCAAACTTTTGCATGCCACTGTAGGGTTAATGCAAGCAGGCTTTTTCCACTGAGGTTGGGTGGTATTACAATCAGAGGTCATGGGTTATGGGTGAAAGATGAAAAGTTTAAGGGGAACGTGAAGGGAAACTTGTTCACTCAGAGGGTTGTAAGCACATGGAATGAGTTGCCAACACAAGGGGTGTATGCGAGCTCAATTTCAACACTTAAGGGAAGTTTGGATATGTAAATGCATAGTAGGGAAATGGAGGGATATGGTCCCAGTGCAGGTTGATGGGAGTAGGCAGTTTAGATGGGCCAAAAGGCCTATTTCTGTACTGTACTCTATGACTCTAAGTTCTTGGATATCTGCAGGCTTCAGTTTAGTATATCTGAAATGCCATTCAAACTCATTTTGTGGAATGACAAACAGCTGAACCAGTATCTAATTCCACTTTAATTAATTTGAGGAAGTGCTAGATAGGAGCTACAGGGAGGGTAGTCACTCCGAGATTGCAGTAGGCAGTTAACTAACTGGTTGACTTTTAGGAGCAGGAAAGAAAATGCATAGCCAGTGCAGAGTACCTCTCTGGTCATTTCCCTCAATAATAAGCATACCACTTTGGATACTATTGAGGGGGGACCAACTGGGGGGAGCCACAGCCATCAAGTCTCTGGCATTGAGTCTTGTGCTGTGGTTCAGAAGAGAACAGAGGTGAAGAGGACTGCAGTGATACTAGAAAATTCCATTGTCAGAGGAATAGAGAAAGATCCTGTGTGCACAAGAGACACCCAGGTGCCAGTGCCAGGGGTCAGGGATGTGTTGGATCAGGTCACGGCATTCTAAAGGGGGAGGGTGAGTAACCAGAAGTCTTGGTACATATTGACACCAATGACATGGGTAGGGAAAGGTGAGACTTTGGTAGAAGAAAAGCAAAGACCATTTTCTAAATGTGGAGAACATTCAAAAATCCAGGGCAGAGAAACTTAGGGTCCTTGTGCAGGATTCCCTGAAGGTTGGGTTGGTAATGAAAAATGCAAATGCAATGTTAGCATTCATTTCGAGGGGACTAGAATCTAAGAAAAATAAGGATGTAATGCTGTGTCTTTATAAAGCACTGTTAAAGCTTCACTTGGGAGTACTGCGATCAGTTTTGGGCTCCTTATCTAAAAAAGGATGTGCTGACATTGGAGAGGATTCAAAGGAAGTTCATAAACATGATTCCAGGATTGAAAGGCTTATCATATGAGGAACATTTGATGGCTCTGGGCTTGTACTCAAATTTAAAAGAATGACAGGGATCTTATTGAAAACTATCAAATATTGAAATGCCTAGATAGAATGGATGTGGAGGCAAATCTTCCTATGGGGAAAGGTTGGGGGGGGGGGGGTGGAGTCCAGGACCAGAAGGCACAATCTCGGAATACAGTGATGTCCATATAGAATGAAGATTAGGAATTTTTAAGCTGGATGGTGGTGAATCTCCAGAATTCATTGCCACAGAGGGCTGTGGAGGGCAGGTCACTGGGTGTATTTAAGTTGGAGGTTGATATGTTCTTGATTAGTCAGGGTGTTAAAAGTTATGGGGAGAAGGCAAGAAAATGGAGTTGAGAGGGAAATGGATCAGACATGATCAAATGGCAGAGAAGACTCAATGGGCCAAATGGCCTAATTCTGCTCCTATGTCTTAATGATCACTATTGGATAAACATTAATACAATTTAACTATAAAAACACTTAATAACCTCTTCTGTTATTGTTGCTATCATTTCCATTTGCACTCCCTCAGTGTGCACTACAATCTCTGCATCTTTATTTTACTGTATTTATTATTACCATGTACACTTTAGTCTGAGCTCCACACAAGCAAGGAATTTCATTGCCTGCTGGAGTATGTCACAATAACTAATCTGACTTTAAATTCTTCCAATCCCTCCCCTTCTCCTGAGTTCCCATCCCCAAACTCCCCACAGCAATGTTCTAATTTTTTTTATTATATACACAGTAGCTTCGCAGACTAACCATTACTGAGCAGGAAATATTTACCAGGCCTCAACCTGTGCAACACTTAGGCTTATTTTGGTATAGGTTTATTTGTTATTATGAACATTAATGAAAATTTTAAAAAGTCTGTCTATTCGTTGAAAGGTATAATGAAATACAGCACAAAGAAAATCTTTCATGTTTTGTAAACTTTTCCTCGTCTGTCTTAATTACAAATCCATTGTTTATAAACACTGTCCAGGTGAAAGGTGCAACTTAATCCTCATTAGATCATAGAAATATTCCTGTTTCTGGTTTTACATTTAAATGAATTCATAAGACTGAATTAATGTTCTCAGTCAGCACTACAAGCTTGAAATGTTTCAACTATAGCAAGAAATTGATAGTTCTTCAAATTCTTCATTTCTAAGCATGTAGTTCATCATATCAGTGAATGTGTTAACTGAAAGTCTTAACTTTCTCAGAAATGACATTTGAAATCACAGCATTGCTGCAATATTTTTGTCGCAGTTTGCAATAGTGGCTTGAGTACAACATTCTCTTTTTGAAATGTAACACTCACTTTGCCTAGTGGCATAATCTCCAGGGTTATGATGCCCCTGCCCAGCCAAACTTTAGAATTCTTGTTTGGGTGGATGCTGCGTGATGTGTCCCATGTCAGATCAGTACCCCGAAATAACAGACAGTACATGATATGTGGTTAGACAAGTAAGATTTTATAACTAACAACATGCATCAAAGTTGCTGGTGAATGCAGCAGGCCAAGCAGCATCTATAGGAAGAGGTGCAGTCGACGTTTCAGGCCGAGACCCTTCGTCAGGACTAACTGAAGGAAGAGTGAGTAAGGGGTTTGAAAGCTGGAGGGGGAGGGGGAGATCCAAAATGATAGGAGAAGACAGGAGGGGGAGGGATAGAGCCGAGAGCTGGACAGGTGATAGGCAGAAGGGGATACGAGAGGATCATGGGACAGGAGGTCCGGGAAGAAAGACAAGGGGGGGGGTGACCCAGAGGATGGGCAAGAGGTATATTCAGAGGGACAGAGGGAGAAAAAGGAGAGTGAGAGAAAGAATGTGTGCATAAAAATGAGTAACAGATGGGGTACGAGGGGGAGGTGGGGCCTTAGCGGAAGTTAGAGAAGTCAATGTTCATGCCATCAGGTTGGAGGCTACCCAGACGGAATATAAGGTGTTGTTCCTCCAACCTGAGTGTGGCTTCATCTTTACAGTAGAGGAGGCCGTGGATAGACATGTCAGAATGGGAATGGGACGTGGAATTAAAATGTGTGGCCACTGGGAGATCCTGCTTTCTCTGGCGGACAGAGCGTAGATGTTCAGCAAAGCGGTCTCCCAGTCTGCGTCAGGTCTCACCAATACATAAAAGGCCACATCGGGAGCACCGGATGCAGTATATCACCCCAGTTGACTCACAGGTGAAGTGATGCCTCACCTGGAAGGACTGTTTGGGGCCTTGAATGGTGGCAAGGGAGGAAGTGTAAGGGCATGTGTTGCACTTGTTCCGCTTACACGGATAAGTGCCAGGAGGGAGATCAGTGGGGAGGGATGGGGGGGACGAATGGACAAGGGAGTTGTGTAGGGAGCGATCCCTGCGGAATGCAGGGGGGGGGAGGGAAAGATGTGCTAAGTGGTGGGATCCCGTTAGAGGTGGCAGAAGTTACGGAGAATAATATGTTGGACCCGGAGGCTGGTGGGGTAGTAGGTGAGGACCAGGGGAACCCTATTCCTAGTGGGGTGGTGGGAGGATGGAGTGAGAGCAGATGTACGTGAAATGGGGGAGATGCGTTTAAGAGCAGAATTGATAGTGGAGGAAGGGAAGCCCCTTTCTTTAAAAAATGAAGACATCTCCCTCATCCTAGAATGAAAAGCCTCATCCTGAGAGCAGATGCGGCGGAGACGGAGGAATTGCGAGAAGGGGATGGCGTTTTTGCAAGAGACAGGGTGAGAAGAGGAATAGTCCAGATAGCTGTGAGAGTCAGTAGGCTTATAGTAGACATCAGTGGATAAGCTGTCTCCAGAGACAGAGACGGAAAGATCTAGAAAGGGGAGGGAGGTGTCAGAAATGGACCCAGGTAAACTTGAGGGCAGGGTGAAAGTTGGAGGCAAAGTTAATAAAGTCAACGAGTTCTGCATGCGTGCAGGAAGCAGCGCCAATGCAGTTGTCGATGTAGCGAAGGAAAAGTGGGGGACAGATACCAGAATAGGCACGGAACATAGATTGTTCCACAAACCCAACAAAAAGGCAGGCATAGCTAGGACCCATACGGGTGCCCATAGCTACACCTTTAGTTTGGAGGAAATGGGAGGAGCAAAAGGAGAAATTATTAAGAGTAAGGACTAATTCCGCTAGACGGAGCAGAGTGGTGGTAGAGGGGAACTGATTAGGTCTGGAATCCAAAAAGAAGCGTAGAGCTTTGAGACCTTCCTGATGGGGGATGGAAGTATATAAGGACTGGACATTCATGGTGAAAATAAAGCGGTGGGGGCCAGGGAACTTAAAATCATCGAAAAGTTTAAGAGCGTGAGAAGTGTCACGAACATAGGTAGGAAGGGATTGAACAAGGGGTGATAAAACAGTGTCGAGGTATGCAGAAATGAGTTCGGTGGGGCAGGAGCAAGCTGAGACAATAGGTCGGCCAGGACAGGCAGGTTTGTGGATCTTGGGTAGGAGGTAGAAACGGGAAGTGCGGGGTGTGGGAACTATAAGGTTGGTAGCAGTGGATGGGAGATCCCCTGAGCGGATAAAGTCGGTGATGGTGTGGGAGACAATGGCCTGGTGCTCCTCAGTGGGGTCATGATTGAGGGGTAAATAAGAGGAGGTATCCGCGAGTTGTCGCTGCGCCTCGGCAAGGTAGAGGTCAGTACGCCAGACTACAACAGCACCCCCCTTATCAGCGGGTTTAATAATAATGTTAGGATTAGTGCGGAGGGAGTGGACAGCAGAGCGTTCCGAAGGAGTGAGGTTGGAATGGGGACAAGGTGCGGTGAAGTCGAGACAGTTGATGTCCCGTCGGCAGTTAGCAATAAAGAGATCCAGAGCAGGCAGAAGACCAGAGCGGGGTGTCCATGAAGAAGAGGAGGGTTGAAGACGGGAGAAGGGGTCATCGGTGGGGGTGGAAGAGTCCTTGCCGAAGAAGTAGGCTCGGAGACGGAGAAAGACAAGTTCCGCATCGTGGCGAACACGGAACTCGCTGAGGTGTAGGCGAAGGGGGACAAACGTGAGGCCCTTACTGAGAACAGAGCGTTCTGCCTCCAACAGTTGAAGGTCGGAGGGGATGGTAAAGACCCGGCACGGATGAGAGCTGGGATCAGAGGGGGGAGGGGGGAGGCTGGGGGTGTCAATGGAGAGGGGAGGGTTGGGGTGAGAGGAAGATGGAGCCTCTGAGGGCCCAGGAGCTGCCGGTGGGATCTGAGGAAGACGGGGCTGCGGAGTGGTGGTGGGGGAAGGGGAGACAGGAGTCACAATAGCAGCACGTAAAGACCCGGCCTGGAGTTCAAGGCTGGAATCTTGAGAGCTGGGATCAGAGGCGGGAGGGGGGAGGCTGGGGGTGTCAGTGGAGAGGGGAGGGTTGGGATGAGAGGAAGATGGAGCCTCTGAGGGCCCAGGAGCTGACGGTGGGATCTGAGGAAGACGGGGCTGCAGAGTGGTGGTGGGGGAAGGGGAGACAGGAGTCACAATAGCAGCACATAAAGACCCGGCCTGGAGTTCAAGGCTGGAGTCGCAGTTGGTGGTTGCGCAACACTTCAAATGTGTCCATGGTCGTTGCTGGAGTCCGGGTTTTGAATATGTCCTGAGGTGTTGGAGCCGCTGAGATCAATGGCAGGGGCCGCAATTTGAAGTTCATGCCTGCTAGCGTCGGGGCCGGCAGGCTCTGGAGTCCGTAGATGTAGGATCTTGCGATTTTTGCCTAACATGACAAAGTCAAAAAAACGGCGATTGCAGGCGTGAATCGGACGGAGGATGAAATAACGGGTAGGACCATTACAGACGGCGAAGAAAGTGTCCCGAAGGTGTGGAAGGGTCTGGGATAGGGACACCAAGTACCTCCTCATGGCGGAGAGCGTCGCCTTCAGAGCTTGACGGGAGAAGCGGCGAGAGGCAGAGTCAATAAAATGTGAGTACCTGGGATCCTCAGAAGGTCCAAATTGAGAGGCTTGGAAACGAATCCTAAAGCCAACTGGAGTAAGTTGGCGACGGAGGCACGTTCCAAGAAAGGATATATGGCTGTGATAGCGAGTTTGAGTCAAAGTGTGGTCGAAAAGTTGAAGAGCCGAAGAAATTACAGATGGGGAGCAGTGAGAGATGGTTTCACTGACCTCTCGTCGAAGACAGGATCTAAACTTCTTCGGTGTAGGCATCACCGGAAGAGGCTTCGCAGTAGTGAATTTAAATGCAAACAACAGGAATTCTGCAGATGCTGGAAATTCAAGCAACATACATCAAAGTTGCTGGTGAACGCAGCAGGCCAAGCAGCATCTATAGGAAGAGGTGCAGTTGACGTTTCAGGCCGAGACCCTTCGTCAGGACTAACTGAAGGAAGAGTGAGTAAGGGATTTGAAAGCTGGAGGGGGAGGGGGAGATGCAAAATGATAGGAGAAGACAGGAGGGGGAGGGATAGAGCCGAGAGCTGGACAGGTGATAGGCAAAAGGGGATACGAGAGGATCATGGGACAGGAGGTCCGGGAAGAAAGACAAGGTGGGGGGGGGTGACCCAGAGGATGGGCAAGAGGTATATTCAGAGGGACAGAGGGAGAAAAAGGAGAGTGAGAGAAAGAATGTGTGCATAAAAATGAGTAACAGATGGGGTACAAGGGGGAGGTGGGGCCTTAGCGGAAGTTAGAGAAGTCAATGTTCATGCCATCAGGTTGGAGGCTACCCAGACGGAATATAAGGTGTTGTTCCTCCAACCTGAGTGTGGCTTCATCTTTACAGTAGAGGAGGCCGTGGATAGACATGTCAGAATGGGAATGGGACGTGGAATTAAAATGTGTGGCCACTGGGAGATCCTGCTTTCTCTGGCGGACAGAGCGTAGATGTTCAGCAAAGCGGTCTCCCAGTCTGCGTCGGGTCTCACCAATATATAAAAGGCCACATCGGGAGCACCGGACGCAGTATATCACCCCAGTCGACTCACAGGTGAAGTGATGCCTCACCTGGAAGGACTGTTTGGGGCCCTGAATGGTGGTAAGGGAGGAAGTGTAAGGGCATGTGTGGCACTTGTTCCGCTTACACGGATAAGTGCCAGGAGGGAGATCAGTGGGGAGGGATGGGGGGGACGAATGGATAAGGGAGTTGCGTAGGGAGCGATCCCTGCAGAGAGGGGAGGGGGAGGGAAAGATGTGCTTAGTGGTGGGATCCCGTTAGAGGTGGCAGAAGTTACGGAGAATAATATGTTGGACCCGGAGGCTGGTAGGGTGGTAGGTGAGGACCAGGGGAACCCTATTCCTAGTGGGGTGGTGGGAGGATGGAGTGAGAGCAGATGTACGTGAAATGGGGGAGATGCGTTTAAGAGCAGAGTTGATAGTGGAGGAAGGGAAGCCCCTTTCTTTAAAAAATGAAGACATCTCCCTCGTCCTAGAATGAAAAGCCTCATCCTGAGAGCAGATGCGGCGGAGACGGAGGAATTGCGAGAAGGGGATGGCGTTTTTGCAAGAGACAGGGTGAGAAGAGGAATAGTCCAGATAGCTGTGAGAGTCAGTAGGCTTATAGTAGACATCAGTGGATAAGCTGTCTCCAGAGACAGAGACAGAAAGATCTAGGAAGGGGAGGGAGGTGTCGGAAATGGACCAGGTAAACTTGAGGGCAGGGTGAAAGTTGGAGTTAATAAAGTCAACGAGTTCTGCATGCGTGCAGGAAGCAGCGCCAATGCAGTCGTCGATGTAGCGAAGGAAAAGTGGGGGACAGATACCAGAATAGGCACGGAACATAGATTGTTCCACAAACCCAACAAAAAGGCAGGCATAGCTCGGACCCATACGGGTGCCCATAGCTACACCTTTAGTTTGGAGGAAATGGGAGGAGCAAAAGGAGAAATTATTAAGAGTAAGGACTAATTCCACTAGACGGAGCAGAGTGGTGGTAGAGGGGAACTGATTAGGTCTGGAATCCAAAAAGAAGCGTAGAGCTTTGAGACCTTCCTGATGGGGGATGGAAGTATATAAGGACTGGACATCCATGGTGAAAATAAAGCGGTGGGGACCAGGGAACTTAAAATCATCGAAAAGTTTAAGAGCGTGGGAAGTGTCACGAACAAGGTAGGAAGGGATTGAACAAGGGGTGATAAAACAGTGTCGAGGTATGCAGAAATGAGTTCGGTGGGGCAGGAGCAAGCTGAGACAATAGGTCGGCCAGGACAGGCAGGTTTGTGGATCTTGGGTAGGAGGTAGAAACGGGAAGTGTGGGGTGTGGGAACTATAAGGTTGGTAGCAGTGGATGGGAGATCCCCTGAGCGGATAAAGTCGGTGATGGTGTGGGAGACAATGGCCTGGTGCTCCTCAGTGGGGTCACGATCAAGGGGTAAATAAGAGGAGGTATCCGCGAGTTGTCGCTGCGCCTCGGCAAGGTAGAGGTCAGTACGCCAGACTACAACAGCACCCCCCTTATCAGCGGGTTTAATAATGTTAGGATTAGTGCGGAGGGAGTGGAGAGCAGAACGTTCCGAAGGAGTGAGGTTGGAATGGGGACAAGGTGCGGTGATTTTATAACTCTTACTTTGACTATGAGACTAATAGAGAAATAAAAGGTGCTAATAACCTTATTAAACAGTCCAGTGCACAAATCATTGGAGCTCATGGATTTTCCTTTGCTGATCCTCCTTCGATCGTTGTCAACCTCTGGGCTCCTGCCCAGAGGGTCGGGCAACCCACCAACTCAAGTCGCGTCTTCTCTCTTCATCCTCCTCGTGCCTTCTCCCTAACAGCTTTCACAGACAAGAAAGAATAACATCTCTTCCATTGGTTAGCACTGAATTCCAAAGTCCCATTATCCCTACCCAAACATGCTGCTACAGAAAACCCATTACCTCAGCAGTTATCATTATTAGAAAAGCCATTGTTTTATTACACTACAGAGAAGCCATTTTATTAGCCTTAGCAGTTAACATAAAAGAGAAACCCTTACATAAATTCAAAATTGTTTGCTTTTACAATGGCAACAGGGTCAGAAAGCTTGCCATTCCCTTAACTCCTCGTCAGGAAATCCCTTATCCAAGTGATTACACATACACTGAAAGAATCGAATTAATAGGCACAGTAACAACATAATTTACAGTATATGAATTCTCTGGTTAAGATGCTGTTTTAAGTAACCTGACTTCCATTTTACCCACTACTGAAGTTTCAACTAGGGAGGCCAGACAGTCCAGCTTTTGAATATTCTGTCCTCCATCTGGTGCCACCTTGAGCTGGATGTTAATTTGTCCTCCTTTTTTGGGTCTGACTAAAAAACTTATATAAATTACCTCAGATATACTTAAAACAGTGGGAACTGAAAGCTATAACAACCATTAACATATTCTTATTATATGTAGTTGCCGTTGTCAATACTGCTGATGAGCCGCAGTGTATAAGTCACGTCAGCATGTCTGAGAGGGTCAGTCTGCCCCGGGCCGCTGCAGTGGAGAGTGGTTGACTTTTTTGTTCTTATTTCAAGCCCCTGAAGAAATGCCGAAAAGAAAGACTACATTTAATCATGAATGGGCCAAAGAATTTGGATTTATTGCTAAAAGCAGAAAAGATGACTTTCATGTTTTTTGTACACTATGCCATTGTGATGTAGAGATTGGCAGTAAGGGAAAAAGTGCAGTTGAACAACACACTACCACAGATAAACATAAAGTCAACACTCATACTGCTGGTACGTCATCATTGTTATCATTTTTCTCCCCAGCTCGATCAACTCAAGGTGACAAAACCTTGGCTGCAGAACTGTGTAAAGTGTATCATGCTGTGAAGCATCATCAGTCATACAGAAGTGTTGATTGTGGAGTAGAAGTTGACAAAGAAATATACAGTGACTCATTGATAGTGAAAGGTGTAGCATGTGGGAAAACTAAAGCAAAAACTCTGTGAAAATATTCTGTACAAAAGCATGTGGAGGATATCAAAGAACATGGCTTGCCCTTTCACTGATGCTTCAAACAAAGGTGCAACAAAGTGTTTCCCAATACTTCTGAGATACTTTCCATTTTGAGAAGGGAGTGCAACATGTGTTACTTGACTTTTTACAGCTGTAACAATGAATCATCAGAACACATAACAATCAGCTACTGGTTAAACTAGAGACATCAAGTCTGGATCTGAATAAAGTGTCTGCATAAACTATGGAAAACACAACAGTGTTTATCAAAAACTGAAAATGGCTCAAAAGAACATTATTGCTGCAAATTATCTGGCCCACATTTTGTACAATGCAACAAAATTTGCTACAGGAAAACTGGAAATTGATGTTGAAAATATTGTGTACAACCATTTCAGCATCTCAGCTAAAAACAGCACAGTTAAAGGAATTCTGTGAATTCGTGGATGTTGATAATTGTAATCTGTTAGGGCATGTTGTGACTGGATGGTTTTCTCTTAAGTGCTGGAAAGTCCTAAAAAGTTATTTTCAGAGTCTAGGTGAAGAGGAGTGTCCCAAGATACTGTGGAAGTGCTTTGGAGGTGAAGGAATTGCCTGTGAATCCTCAGAGATCTATTTCTTCTTCCTCAGTCACACTCTTAAATTGTTCTCAGACACGATTGAAGCACTAGAAGCCAAGTCATTCAGCATAATTTCAGTATTTAAGCTAATGGCTGAACTGAAAAGCAAACTTGAGAGAAGAGTAAATTCTCCGTAACTTCCGCCACCTCCAACGGGATCCCACCACTAAGCACATCTTTCCCTCCCCCCCTCTCTCTGCATTCCGCAGGGATCGCTCCCTACACAACTCCCTTGTCCATTCGTCCCCCCCATCCCTCCCCACTGATCTCCCTCCTGGCACTTATCCGTGTAAGCAGAACAAGTGCTACACATGCCCTTACACTTCCTCCCTTACCACCATTCAGGGCCCCAAACAGTCCTTCCAGGTGAGGCATCACTTCACCTGTGAGTCGACTGGGGTGATATACTGCATCCGGTGCTCCCGATGTGGCCTTTTATATATTGGTGAGACCCGACGCAGACTGGGAGACCGCTTTGCTGAACATCTACGCTCTGTCCGCCAGAGAAAGCAGGATCTCCCAGTGGCCACACATTTTAATTCCACGTCCCATTCCCATTCTGACATGTCTATCCACGGCCTCCTCTACTGTAAAGATGAAGCCACACTCAGGTTGGAGGAACAACACCTTATATTCCGTCTGGGTAGCCTCCAACCTGATGGCATGAACATTGACTTCTCTAACTTCCGCTAGGCCCCACCTCCCCCTCGTACCCCATCTGTTACTCATTTTTATGCACACATTCTTTCTCTCACTCTCCTTTTTCTCCCTCTGTCCCTCTGAATATACCTCTTGCCCATCCTCTGGGTCACCCACCCCCCTTGTCTTTCTTCCCGGACCTCCTGTCCCATGATCCTCTCGTATCCCCTTTTGCCTATCACCTGTCCAGCTCTCGGCTCTATCCCTCCCCCTCCTGTCTTCTATCATTTTGCATCTCCCCTTCCCCCTCCAGCTTTCAAATCCCTTACTCACTCTTCCTTCAGTTAGTCCTGACGAAGGGTCTCGGCCTGAAACGTCGACTGCGCCTCTTCCTATAGATGCTGCTTGGCCTGCTGCGTTCACCAGCAACTTTGATGTGTGTTGCTTGAATTTCCAGCATCTGCAGAATTCCTGTTGTTTTAGAAGAGTAAAGGACTTTTTTTGGCTTTGCAGTGAACACCAAGCTTAGCCAGCTAACCTCTGATGTGTCTAAGAAATGTGAAGTACTTCATTGTTTTCTATGAAAGAGTCATAAAGTACTTAACTTCTCTGAAAACAGCTTTCATAACAGTGTCAAAATTGAGCCTAACAAGTGCCATACCTTTTGGAGAATTCTGTGATATTGAATTCAAAATATTGATATGGATGAATTATATGAAGAGTATGGGATTGTGGAAGCAATTATCAATCCTCCTGAGATGGTTGATAGCCATAGTGAAGAATGTTATCTTAAGTTGTTCAGTAAATCTGAGGTCTCTTTTACAAACCTGAAGGTGGTGAGTGCTTATATCTTCTCTATTCCATGCAGCAATGCTCACACAGAACGAGTTTTTTCAATGATGACCTCAGTTTGGAGAAACGAGAGAAACCGTCTGCAAGTGGACTCAGTCAAAGCAGAGCTCCAAATATGTAACAACTTCTCAGAAGAGTGCCCAGCCATGTACAGAAAACCCCCCGCCAACAGAAAACTCCTGGAGATGGCAAGTAAAGGGCAGAAATACAAAAAACAGACAACCATACCCGGCAGTCCATGGTAGGCCTAAGTAGGCTACTTCCTTTAGTTTGTGAAGTAAGTTAATTTTATTGACATCTTTCCTATAATTCAGTGACCAGAACTGTACACAATACTCCAAATTTGGCCTTACCAATGCCTTATACAATTTCAACATCACATTCCAACTCCGATACTCAATGCTCTGAATAAAGGCCAGCATACCAAAAGCTTTCTTCACCACCCTATCCACATGAGATTCCACCTTCAGGGAATTATGCACCATTATTCCTAGATCCCGCTGTTCTACAGCATTCTTCAATGCCCTACCATTTACCATGTATGTCCTATTTTGATTAATCCTGCCAAAATGTAGCATCTCACATTTTTCAGCATTAAACTCCATCTGCCATCCTTCAGCCCACACTTCTAACTGGCCTAAATCTCTCTGCAAGGTTTGAAAACCTACTTCATTATCCACAACGCCACCTATCTTAGTATCATCTGCATACTTACTAATCTAATTTACCACCCCATCATCCAGATCATTAATATATATGACAAACAACATTGGACCCAGTACAGATCCCTGAGGCACACCGCTACACACCGTCCTCCAATCTGACACAGAGTTATCCACCACTACTCCCTGGCGTCTCCCATCCAGCCGCTGCTGAATCCATTTTACTACTTCGATATTAATGCCTAACGATTGAACCTTCCTAACTAATCTTCCACGTGGAACCTTGTCAAAGACCTTACTAAAGTCCATATAGACAACATCCACCGCTTTACCCTCGTCAACTTTCCAAGTAACCTCATCAAAAACTTCAATAAGATTTGTCAAACATGACCTTCCCCGCACAAATTCATGTTGACTGTTCCAAATCAGACCCTGTCTATCCAGATAATTATATACACCATCTCAAAGAATACTTTCCATCAATTTACCCACCACTGACGTCAAACTCACAGGCCGATAATTGCTAGGTTTACTCTTAGAACCCTTTTTAAACAATGGAACCACATGAGCAATACGCCAATCCTCCGGTACCATCCCCGTTTCTAATGACATTTGAAATATTTCTGTCAGAACCCCTGCTATTTCCACACTAACTTCCCTCAAGGTCCTCGGGAATATCTTGTCTGGACCCGAAGACTTAACCACTTTTATATTCCTTAATAGCGCCAGTACATCCTCTTCTTTAATCGTCATACTTTCCATAACTACCCTTCTTGTTTCCTTTACCTTACACAATTCAATATCCTTCTCCTTAGTGAATACCGAAGAAAAGAAATTGTTCAAAATCTCCCCCATCTCTTTTGGCTCTGCACATAGCCATCCACTCTGATTCTCTAAGGGTCAAATTTTTATCCCTCACTACCCTTTTGCTATTAATATAACTGTAGAAACCCTTGGGATTTATTTTTACCTTACTTGCCAAAGCCTCGTATCTTCTTTTAGCTTTTCTAATTTCTTTCTTAAGATTCATTTTACATTCTTTATATTCCTCGAGCACCTCATTACCTCCAAGCTGCTTATATTTATTGTAGATCCCTCTCCTTTTCCGAACCAAGTTTCCTATACCCCTTGAAAACCATGGCTCTCTCAAACTTTTAAAGTCAAACTCTCCCTTTCAACCCAACAGGAACATACAGATTCCGTACCCTCAAAATTTCACCTTTAAATGACCTCCATTTCTCTATTACATCCTTCCCATAAAACAAGTTGTCCCAATCCACTCCTTCTAAGTCCTTTCGCATCTCCTCAAAGTTAGCCTTTCTCCAATCAAAAATCTCAATGCTGGGTCCAGTCCTATCCTTCTCCATAATTATATTGAAACTAATGGTATTGTGATCACTGGACCCGAAGTGCTCCCCAACACATACCTCTGTCACCTTCCCTATTTCATTCCCTAACAGGAGATCTAACACTGCCCCATCTCTAGTTGGTACCTCTATGTATTGCTGCATAAAAAAACTACCTTGCACACATTTGACAAACTCCAAACCATCCAGCCCTTTTACAGAATAGGCTTCCCAGCCTGTGTGGAAAATTAAAATCTCCCACAATCACAACCTTGTGATTACTACAAATATCTGCTATCTCCTTACAAATTTGCTCCTCCAATTCTCACTCCCCATTAGGTGGTCTATAATACACCCTTATAAGCGTCACTACACCTTTCCTATTCCTCAATTCCACCCAAATAGCCTCCCTAGACAAGTCCACTAATCTATCCTGCCAGAGCACCGGTTATATTTTCTCTGACAAACAATGCAACACCTCCACCTCTTGCTCCTCCTATTCTATCACACCTGAAGCAACAAAATCCTGGAATATTTAGTTTGCAATCACACCCCTCCTGCAACCACGTTTCACTGATAGCTACAACATCGTATTTCCAGTAATCAATCCATGCTCTAAGCTCATCCACCTTTCTTACAATGCTCTTAGCATTAAAATAGATGCATTTAAGAAACTCTCCACCTCTTACTCTATTTATCCTTAATGGAGCAAATCTGAGCTTATCTGACCCCCTAACTATTGAGTCCCCTGTTACTACTGCCCTCCTCTTCCTTTCCCTACCCTTCTGAGCTACAGGGCCGGACTCTGTGCCAGAGGCACGGCCACTGTTGCTTCCCCTGGTAAGCAGTCCCCCTTATCAGAATGGTGAACCTCGTTTAGCTAAATTATTTACTTGCTTAGTCAATTCACCATGTACTTGCTTTAGTTCACACACTTGATCTTCTAATTTGGCACGTTCACATTTAAATTAATTTATTTGACTTTCTAGCTTGGTACGCTCATGCTTTCTTAGCTCTGATAATATTGCCAGCATCCAGCCAGCCTTTTTATTTCCCAAAATTTTCTTCATCTTATTCCATATCTTCTCAATTTTGGCCATTGTTTTCAGTTCAATCTCAATGAGTACTCTTCACTTAGATATCAATCACAGTTATTAATAGAATTGCAACCCAAAATGTACGAGTTACGACCAAAAATAAAACACAAACCTTCAATAGTCACAAACCAAAATAAATATAAAATGGGAAGTAAAATAGAATTTTCTTCTCAAATTTCCTTCCATGGTGTACTGAAGCAAGATCAGGCAACTTCTCCAACAACTCGGGAATGAAGGACGTTCTTACCTCCTGTTAGGTGCACTCTAAAATTTCCTTCTTTGTCCAAGGAATTTTCAAACTGTTTTTCATAACCACCCAGTTCGTGAAACCAGAATTGTTGTAGCTGCTGATTTCTGATCCGCAGGTTCTTTTAGTAGGGGTCCAAGAATGAGTTGAAAACTTGTTGCTTCACGATCGCTTATTGAAAGCTTAAAAAGACAGGCACTTGAAACTAAGACAAAGACAAAATGGCAATTTTCGCAGGAACAGACACTTTTATACCAAAGGTCACATTCCTGAGATAAGCAAAGGCCTACAGAAAGATACACAAATGTAGCAAATTTAACACTTAGCCAATTAAAATGAAAAATAATAAACCGTTATGCATTTGTTATATCACTTTGCTACTGGTAGCTGGAGTCTAGTACCACATATTGTGAAAAATACATTTATGTTAGTGAATCTGCAATTTCAGTCTTGTAAAAACTCATTAATTAAATACCTTATTAAAGCATAAAGAACAACTGATTCTAACACCCAGTTACCCAAACTTAAGTCAGCTGCTCTTGTAAGCAGTTACCCCAGTCCAGTGAGAAAATAAATGTCATTCACTTCTACCACTTCTGCATGCCCTCTCTCTCAAGGCAGAACTAGTTGGGCTCCTTTTGGCAGGCCCCCACTCAAAGGAAGCATCTCTGGAAGTAAAAGTGGCCTTTAACCACACAGACAGAGCAAGGGGCAAAAAAGAGGTCTTGTTCACCTCCACTCACCCATTGCCTCAAACCTTCACTGCTAACCTGTGCAGTCTCTCCCCCCCACCCCATCCCTACCCTCACCTTCCATTGCCTCCTCCTCCCCACTCTCCAGACTGCTTCATTTCCACCTTCCACCTACCCCTAACAGTTTCTACAAAGGAACTTTGACCAGAAACATGGTTCTGTTTCCCCCACCGCAGAGGCTGACTGAGTGTTTCCAGCACTTCCTGCTTCCACTCTGATACTTCCGTCATCTGCAGTCTACGTCACCTGGCTTTTAGAAAATCTCTTGAGCGGTAGTCTGGCCCTGTGGCTCAGAGGGGTAGGGAAAGGAAGAGGATGGCAGCAGTGATAGGGGACTCTATAGTTAGGAGGTCAAACAAGCGATTCTGTGGATGCAGGAAAGAAGCAAGGATGGTAGTTTGCCTCCCAGGTGCCAGGGTCTGGAATGTCCACTATATCCTGAAGTGGAAAGACTAACAGCCAGAGGCCGTGGTACATATTGGTACCAACGACATAGGCAGGAAAAGGGAGGAGGTCCTGAAAACAAAAGAAGCAGGACCTCAAAGTTTGTAATCTCCGGACTACTGCCTGTACTATGCGACAGTGAGTATAGGAATAGAGTGAGGTGGAGGATAAATGTGTGGCTGAGGGATTGAAGCAGGGGGCAGGGATTCAGATTTCTGGATCATTGGGACCTCTGTTGGGGCAGGTGTAACCTGTACAAAAAGGACGGGTTGCACTTGAATCCCAGGGGGACCAACATCCTGGTGGGGAGGTTTGCTAAGGTTATTGGGGAGAGCTTAAACTAGGATTGCTGGGGGGGTGGGAACCAAACCGATGAGACGGAGGAAGAGGCGGTTGGCTCACAAGCAGAAAAAGCTTGGAGACAGTGCAAGATGGAGGATAGGCAGGTGATAGAGAAGGGACGCGCTCAGACCAATGGTTAGAGATGTGTCTATTTTAATGCAAGGAGTATTATGAACAAAGCGGATGAGCTTAGAGCATGGATCAGTACCTGGAGCTATGATGTTGTGGCTATTACAGAGACTTGGATGGCTCAGGGGCAGGAATGGTTAATTCGAGTGCCATACTTTAGAAGTTTCAGAAGGGACAGGGAGGGAGGCAAAAGAGGTGGCACTGTTAATCAGAGTTAGTGTCATGGGTGCAGAAAAGGAGGAAGACCTGGAGAGATTGTCTACAGAGTCTCTGTGGGTGGAACTTAGGAACAGGAAGGGGTCAATAACTCTAGTGGGTGTGCTTTTTTAAATATAGACATCGAGGAGCAGATAGAGACAGATTCTGGGAAGGTGTAACAACAACAGGGTTGTTGTAGTGGGATATTTTAATTTCCCAAATATCGATTGGCATGTCCCCAGAGTGAGGGGTTTAGATGGAGGGGAGTTTGTTAGGTGCATTCAAGAAGCCTACAAGAGGAAAGGCTGTACTTGCTCTGGCGTTGGGAAATGAAGCTGGTCACGTGTCAGATCTCTCAGTGGGAGAGCATTTCGGAGATAGTGATCACAATTTTATCTCCTTTACCATAGCATTGAAGAGGAATAGGAAAGCAAGTTAGGAAAGCATTTAATTGGAGTAAGGGGAAATATGAAGCTATCAGGCAGGATCTTGGAAGCATAAAATGGGAACAGATGTTCTCAGGGAAATGTACGGAAGAAATGTGGCATATATTCAGGGGATATTTGCGTGCAGTTCTCCATAGGTACGTTCCAATGAGACAGGGAAATGATGGTAGGGTACAGGAACTGTGGTGTACAAAGGCTGTTGTAAATCTAGTCAAGAAGAAAGGAGCTTACAAAGGATTCAAAAGCCTTGGTAATGATAGAGATCGAGAAGATTATAAGGCTAGCAGGACGGAACTTAAGACAAAAATTAGGAGAGCCTAAAGGGGCCATCAGCAGGCCTTGGCGGACAGGATTAGGGAGAACCCCAAGGCATTCTACAAGTATGTGAAGAGCAAGAGGGTAAAATGTGAGAGAATAGGACCAATCAAGCGTGACAGTGGAAAAGTCTGTATGGAACCAGAGTAGATAGCAGAGTACTTTGCATCAGTATTCACTACAGAAAAGGATCTTGGCGATTGTAGGGATGACATACAGCAGACTGAAAAAGCTTGAGCATGTAGATATTAAAAAAGAGTATGTGCTGGAGCTTTTGGAAAGCAGCAAGTTGTATAAGTCACCAGGAGCGGACGAGGTGTACCCCAGGCTTCTGTGGGAGGTGAGGATGGAGATTGCTGAGCCTCTGGCATTGATCTTTGATCATCAATGGGGACAAAAGAGGTTCCGGAGGATTGAAGATTGCATATGTTGTTCCATTATTCAAGAAAGGGAGTAGAGATAGCCCAGGAAATTAAGGACCAGTGAGCCTTACTTCAGTGGTTAGTAACTTGGATGGAGAAGATCCTGAGAGGCAGGATTTATGAACATTTGGAGAGGCGTGATATGATTAGGAATAGTTAGCATGGCTTTGTGAAAGGCAGGTCATGCCTTACGAGCCTGATTGAATTTTTTGAGGATGTCGTTAAACACATTGATGAAGGTAGAGCAGTAGATGTAGTGTATATGGTTTTCAGCAAGGCATTTGACAAGGTACACCATGCAAACCTTATTGAGAAAGTAAGGAGGCATGAGATCCAAGGGGCATTGCCTTGTGGATCCAGAACTGGTTTGTCCACAGAAGGCAAAGAGCAGTTGCAGATGGGTCATATTCTCCATGGAGGTCGATCACCAGTGGTGTACCTCAGCGATCTGTTCTGGGACCCCTGCTGCAAGGTGATGGGAAGAGAATGGTGTTGAGAGGGAAAATAAATCAGCCATGATGGATTGAGAGTAGACTCAATGAGCTGAATAGTCCAATGTGGCCATGTCTATACATATATTTATTAATATACATATTATGTATTTTTTCCTCACCTCTTTTTCTCTCAATCTCGGGTCCTCGACCAGAGGCCTGGGAGCTTGAGATTTCGGCGTAGCATCCTTGCGCTTCCTAGTAGTGCACTCTTATGGATCAAGATCGCAGATATTGTTTGAAATTTATTGAAGCCACTCTCCCAGTCTGTCTGCCCCTCTGTATGTACATACGTATATACACAATATTTGTTTCTTAATGTAATTTACAGTTATCTACTGCAATGTACTGCCGCTACATAACAACTTACTTTTACAGCATACGCCGGTGATATTAAACCCGATTCTGATTAACAGTTTTGAAAATCACTGACAATTATATGCAATTGGTCATTAAATAAACTGTTTTACATTTTATGAAAAAAAGACTGATGGGTTGCAACCTCTATTTAACTACGGACACAGTGGGGGATTTACTAGAAAGCTGGTCTCTTTTGTTGTAGACAGTAATAATCGTATTTTAATTTGAAACTGTACATTGTTTATGAAGCTCTGATTTATTCCATAGTATTTAGTTGATAAATAATTTTTGTAAAAGAATGATGGGCCCCAATCTCGGGGTTTGGGAGGGTGTGGTGACAGAAAGCGTAGTCCGTGCGACAGTTAAACAGCAGAGCAACAGGTTCTGTGCAGAAACTGCTGGAGGAACTGGTGGTGAGAACTGGTGGGCCGAGAGACTGTTTCTGTATTTTATGGCTCAGACCTGGAGAGATGGGCACATCTGAATAGCTCTCCTTTAAATGACAAGAGATGATGGAATGAATGGGCTGCTGTGAAAACAGGATTTATCCCCCAGGAACTTTCAGCAGTCCCACTAACCTGCCAACTGTGGAGAGGATGAGGGTGGGGGATCACCCCCTCTTCCCTCGGCCCCAAGGAGTTGGGCTCTGTGGTGCAGCTCTGGTGTTCACAGAAGATTTAACATTCTCCACCATGTGTGTTTAGGTAACCAACTATGAGCTACAACCCTCTTATGGACTGATGGTAAAAACTGAAAAAATCCACACCTTAAGAAGGTGGATGCAAGTCACAGGCAGATCTAAACAAGTAACACTGTCACCCACAGTCAGACAGCAGACAATGTTATCCCACTCACAAATGGCAGATCTGCGAGATGGACACCCAGTCCTTGGAGGCACTGAGAACAATCCAACACTGGTCTGAGCTCGTGTGAGGCTTAAACAACAGTGCACCGTAGGGTACGTACTGGTGAGACAACCACTGGAGCACCACTCTGTGCAACTTTTGCTGAACCTGCTCTGGGAGCAAGTAATGGGACTGTGTGATGGGATGGTGTAGAGAGAGATACTCTGTATCTTACCCTGGGTTTGGCTCTTTCATTCTTGCCCCTTGGGGCACCCTAGCACTCCACAGGCCTCCGGCTTCTTCCTTGCTACGGCTGTGTGCCAGTGAAACACTGCTGATTGACCTGTTGGAGATAGACAGAAAGGCGGAGGCTTTTAAGGAAAAGAGCAGATTTGTGCCAGGTCTCCAACATCAGGTAGCCAGGGCCTAGGACAGGGAAATCTGTTCTCGTACTTCCAACCTTCCGGCACCAACTCCTTGCTATCCTGAAATATAAAAAACAACAACTCACTGACATTGCGTACATTTATAAAACAAAGATTAACTTTACTTGCGTGTAGATTGACGCAGATCTGATCTAGCACCTGCCAGCTTATACTCCTTTCCCCTCCCCCTCCTCCTCCTCCTCCTCAATCTGGTTTTGACTGCCTTCCCGCTAGGTCCTTATGGTCTCAGCCTGAACCATTCCTCTCCATATACTGTTTGACTTGTTGAGTTCCTTGAACATTTTATGTGTGTTCCTCAACCTTTCCAGCATCTTCAGAATCTCTTATGTTTAGATCTGCTTCCACCACCAGCATTGGAAGCCCACCTCAGGCACCCACCCTGTTAATTTAAAGAGGCAAGAGAGGAAATGGGATAGAAGGGATTACTCCCACATGATTTTTCTGGCATCCCACATGGATGCAAGAGCCGAATGCCCTTCAACATCTTTCTCTCTGCTGTGTAGGATATAGTCAAAATCTAAAGTAACAAGCTGCCTACTGGAGGAACACAGCAGGTTCAGCGGCATAAAATACATGAGAAGCTGCAGACTCTGGAAATCATGAGCAACAAAATGCTGCAGGAACTCAACAGTCCAGGCAGCGTCTACCGAGGGCAATAGTCGATGTTTTGGACCAAGACTTTCCATAGATTGTGCCTGACTTGCTGAGTTCCAGCATCAGGATTTCCAGTGTCTGCAGAATCTTACACTTTTAAGTTGTAAAACTGTGCCAGTTCAGCAAAATGGTTTTCCATGAGAAACAGCAACTCAATCACATAATCAATTCAGACTCACAGGACACCATTTAAGGGGAGAGGGTGGAGTGCCCACTACCACGCCTCTGAACCATTACCACTAAATACTACACTGATAAATGTTTGGTGACTTCTGCATTACCCATGAAACCTAATTTTTCTAACCATAATACCATAAAACAGATTAGCAAAATTAAGCCATTTGGACCATCAAGAAAGGACAGTGAGGGAGGCAAGAGCTGGGGGCATGGCACGGCTGTCATGGCTGCAGAAAAAGATGAAGTCCTGGAGGGATTGTCTACAGAGTCACTGTGGGTGGAAGTGAGGAACAGGAAGGGGTCAATAACTCTACTGGGTGTTTTTTTTTATATAGACCATCCAATGGTAACAGGGACATTGAGGAGCAGATAGGGAGACAGGTTCTGGAAAGGTGCAAAAATAACAGGGTTGTCGTGGCAGGAAATTTTAATTTCCCCAATACTGATTGGCATCTCCCGAGAACCACAGGTTCAGATGGGATGGAGGTTGTTAAGTGTGTTTAGGAAGGTTTCCTGACATAATATGTAGATAAGCCTACAAGAGGAGAGGCTGTACTTGATCTGGTATTGGGAAATGAACCTGGTCAGATGTCAGGTCTCTCAGTGGGAGAACATTTTGGAGACAGCTGTCACAATTCTATCTCCTTTACCATAACATTGGAGAGGGATAGTAACAGACAAGTTAGCAAAGTGTTTAATTGGAGTAAGGGGGAATAATTACTTTGGTTCTGTCTTCACTAAGGAGGACATAAATAATCTTCCAGAAATAGTAAGGGACAGAGGGTCCAGTGAGATGGAGGAACTGAGCGAAATACATGTTAGTAGGGAAGTGGTGTTAGGTAAATTGAAGGGATTGAAGGCAGATAAATCCCCAGGGCCAGATGGTCTGCATCCCAGAGTGCTTAAGGAAGTGGCCCAAGAAATAGTGGATGCATTAGTGATAATTTTTCAAAACTCGTTAGATTCTGGACTAGTTCCTGAGGATTGGAGGGTGGCTAATGTAACCCCACTTTTTAAAAAAGGAGGGAGAGAGAAACCGGGGAATTATAGGCCGGTTAGCCTAACGTCGGTGGTGGGGAAACTGCTGGAGTCAGTTATCAAGGATGTGATAACAGCACATTTGGAAAGCGGTGAAATGATCGGACAAAGTCAGCATGGATTTGTGAAAGGAAAATCATGTCTGACGAATCTCATAGAATTTTTTGAGGATGTAACTAGTAGAGTGGATAGGGGAGAACCAGTGGATGTGGTATATTTGGATTTTCAAAAGGCTTTTGACAAGGTCCCACATAGGAGATTAGTGTGCAAACTTAAAGCACACGGTATTGGGGGTAAGGTATTGGTGTGGGTGGAGAATTGGTTAGCAGACAGGAAGCAAAGAGTGGGAATAAACGGGACCTTTTCAGAATGGCAGGCGGTGACTAGTGGGGTACCGCAAGGCTCAGTGCTGGGACCCCAGTTGTTTACAATATATATTAATGACTTGGATGAGGGAATTAAATGCAGCATCTCCAAGTTTGCGGATGACACGAAGCTGGGTGGCAGTGTTAGCAGTGAGGAGGATGCTAAGAGGATGCAGGGTGACTTGGATAGGTTGGGTGAGTGGGCAAACTCATGGCAGATGCAATTTAATGTGGATAAATGTGAAGTTATCCACTTTGGTGGCAAAAATAGGAAAACAGATTATTATCTGAATGGTGGCCGATTAGGAAAAGGGGAGGTGCAACGAGACCTGGGTGTCATTATACACCAGTCATTGAAAGTGGGCATGCAGGTACAGCAGGCGGTGAAAAAGGCGAATGGTATGCTGGCATTTATAGCGAGAGGATTCGAGTACAGGAGCAGGGAGGTACTACTGCAGTTGTACAAGGCCTTGGTGAGACCACACCTGGAGTATTGTGTGCAGTTTTGGTCCCCTAATCTGAGGAAAGACATCTTTGCCATAGAGGGAGTACAAAGAAGGTTCACCAGATTGATTCCTGGGATGGCAGGTCTTTCATATGAAGAAAGACTGGATGAACTGGGCTTGTACTCGTTGGAATTTAGAAGATTGAGGGGGGATCTGATTGAAACGTATAAGATCCTAAAGGGATTGGACAGGCTAGATGCAGGAAGATTGTTCCCGATGTTGGGGAGGTCTAGAACGAGGGGTCACAGTTTGAGGATAGAGGGGAAGCCTTTTAGGACCGAGGTTAGGAAAAACTTCTTCACACAGAGAGTGGTGAATCTGTGGAATTCTCTGCCACAGCAAACTGTTGAGGCCAGTTCATTAGCTATGTTTAAAAGGAAGTTAGATATGGCCCTTGTGGCTACAGGGGTCAGGGGGTATGGAGGGAAGGCTGGGTTCTGAGTTGGATGATCAGCCATGATCATAATAAATGGCGGTGCAGGCTCGAAGGGCCGAATGGCCTACTCCTGCACCTATTTTCTATGTTTCTATGTTTCTATGTTAATATGAAGCTATCAGGCAGAAACTTGGAAGCATAAATTGGGAACAGATGTTCTCAGGGACATGTTCGGCAGAAATGTGGCAAATGCTCAGGGCATATTTGCGTGGCATTCCGCATAGGCACGTTCCAATAGGACAAGGAAAGAATGGTTGGGTACAGGAACCAAGGTGTACATAGGATGTTGAAAATCTACTCCTGAAGAAAACCTTACGAAAGGTTCAAAAAAAAGAAAAAAAAAAACTAGGTAACAATAGAGATCTAAAAATAAGGCTAACAGGAGGGAGCATAAGAAAGAAATTAGGAGAGCCTGAAGTGGTCATGAGAGGGCCTTGGTGGACAGGATTAGGGAGAATCCCAAGGCATTCTACAAGTATGTGAAGAGCAGGAGGATAAGATGTGAGAGAATATGACCAATCAAGTGTGACAGTGGAAAAGTGTGTTTGGAATCAGAGTAGATAGCAGAGTACTTTGCTTCAGTATTGACTACAGAAAGGATCTTGGCGATTATTGGGATGATCTTAAAGGGAGATGCAGAACTTCCGGCAGCTGTGGATGGCCACTAACGGGGCTTTACATTGGTCACTCTGGGGAAGCGTCTGGGGCACCTTGAGGTCTCCCCCATTACTTCTGTGTGGTCATCTGCTCCGGAGAGGTGCTGGTCGGAATGGGCCATGTCTCCAAGCACTCCAGCACGGTAGCAGACCGCGGGTCTCCGGGAACATTGTGGGCCTCTTTGGTCAGGTCCATGTGCGGTCTCGAGTTTAAGAAGAAGTTCTGGTGTGGTGGTCTCCAGAGCTTGAGCATGTAGATATTAAGAAAGAGGATGTGCTGGAGCTTTTGGAAAGCGTCATGTTGGACAAGTCACCAGGACCGGACGAGGTATACCCCAGGCTACTGTGGGAGGTGAGGATGGAGATTGCTGAGCCTCTGGCATTGATCTTTGCATCATCAATGGGGACAGAAGAGGTACTGGAGGATTGGAGGGTTGCAGGTGTTGTTCCATTATTCAAGAACGGGAGGAGAGATAGCCCAGGAAATTAAGGACCAGTGAGTCTTACTTCAGTGGTTGGTAAGTTGATGGAGAAGATCCTGAGAGGCAGGATTTATGAACATCTGGAGAGGCATGATATGATTAGGAATACTTAGCATGGCTTTGTGAAAGGCAGGTCATGCCTTATGAGCCTGATTGAACTTATTGAGGATGTGGCTAAACACAATGATGAAGGTAGAGCAGTAATGTAGTGTATATGGTTTTCAGCAAGGCATTTGACAAGGTACCCCATGCAAGCCTTATTGAGAAAGTAAGGAGGCATGGGATCCAAGGGGCATTGCCTTGTGGATCCAGAACTGGTTTGTCCACAGAAGGCAAAGAGTGGTTGTAGACAGGTCATATTCTGCATGGAGGTCGATCACCAATGGTGTACCTCAGGAATCTGTTCTGGGACCCCTACTCTTCGTGATTTTATAAATGACCTGGATGAGGAAGTGGAAAGATAGGTTAGTAAGTTTACTGATGACACAGAAGTTGGAAGTGTTCTGGATGGTGTGGAGGGCTGTCAGAGGTTACAGAGGGACACTGTGAGCATGCAAAACTGGGCTTAGAAGTGGCAGATAAGTGTGAGGTGGCTCATGTTGGTAGGTCAAATATGAGGACAGAATATAGTATTAATGGTAAGACTCTTGATAGTGTGGAGGATCAGAGGGATCTTGGGGTCCGAGTCCATAGGACACTCAACGTTGCTGTGCAGGTTGACTCTGTGGTTAAGAAAGCATACGAAGCATTGGCATTCATCAATTGTGGGATTGAATTTAGGAGCCGAGAGGTAATGTTGTAGCTATCTAGGACCCTGGTCTTGGAGTACTGTGCTCAGTTCAGTTCATCTTACTATAGGAAGGATGTGGAAACCATAGGAATGGTGCAGAGGAGATTTACAAGGATGTTGCCTGGATTGGGGAGCATACCTTATGAAGAGAGTTGAGTGAACTCGGCCTTTTTTCCTTGGAGCAACAGAGGCGAGAAGTGACCTGAGAGAGGTGTATAAGATGATGAGAGGCATTGATCACGTGGATATTCAGAGGCACCAACGCCCCCCTCCCCCGCAAGGAAGAAATAGCTAGCACAAGAGGGCACAGTTTTAAGGTGCTTGGAAGTAGGAACAGCAGAGATGTCAGGGTAAGTTTTTTTTCCACGCAGAGTGGTGAGTGCGTGGAATGGGCTGCTGCTGATGGTGGTGGAGGCGGATACGATAAGGTCTTTTAAGAGACTCCTGGAGAGGGACATGGAGCTCAAAAAAAATTAGGGTGCTATGGGTAACCCTAGGTACTTTGTAATTAGCTTTGTGGGCCGAAGGGCCTGTCTTGTCCTGTACGTTTTCTATGTTTAGGGGAGATCTGAAAAAACTTTACTTTTGTCTATGTTTCTCAAACTTGTAAACAGCCAGTATTTTCCCCCCCAGAGTTGAAGTGCCTAACACAAAGGGCATGCACTTAAGGTGAGAAATTCAAAGAAGATGTGCGTACAAGACTTTTTTCAAGTAGGTGGGTGTCTGGGACACACTGCCTGGCATTGTGCTGGAGGCAGATACAATAGAGGCATCCAAGAGGCTCTTTGATAGGAAGATGAAATAAAAGAATATGGACATAGTGTAGGGAGAAGAGATTGGTTCAGTTGGGCATCTGATTGCCAATTTATTTAGTTTGGCCTAAATGACCTATTCCTATGCTATATCTATCTATCCTAAACATGCTATAAGATCTCAAAAATCAATTCCCTGCCGACCTTTAAAGTTAAGCCAAACCAAAATAAGCTGACAGGATTCTAACCGGCTCTCCATCCCTTGCAACAGAGCGAGGTACTGGCACTGAGGTACTCATCGTTGGACAGGGCAGACACCTCCTTCTCCATGGGGATGTGGTCACATAACAGGATATCTTTGCCTGGCATCTGACACGCATAGCTGTCGTCCACGAGTACCTTGTACCAGCTATCCCGAGTCACAGACCATGGACTCACATCGAGGCTGCTACCCTCGAAGGGTGGAGGCAGCTTTGAGGTGGCCGCTGCCTTGTCAGGGGGCCTTGCAGCGATGTGGATGTACTGCTGCTCCTCTGGGGATGTTAGTGGCACGAGAAGCGTCATACCCCACTCATGGTATATCATGCATGCATCATCTCCATGAGAAGGCGAGTGGAGAGCAAGCGGGGGGGGGGGTCCAACAGAGGACGGAGAAGGAAAGGAAGGGGCAAGGGAGAAGTGATGGAGAGGAAGGGGAGGGAAGGGGTGAGGGAGATGTGATGGAGTGGGAGGAGGAAGGGAGGTGTAGGAATGATCAGAGTGGAGGAGGGTGGGGGGGGGAATGGACTTGAGAGAAATGAATGAAACATTTCTCCCCACTCCCCTCTCCTCTAATGCCACAACCTCACATCATTTATATTTATTAATATACATATATTTTTTCCTCACCTCTTTTTGTCTCAATCTCGGGTCCTCGACCAGAGGCCTAGGAGCTTGAGATTTTGGCGTAGCATCCTTGCGCTTCCTAGTAGTGCACTCTTATGGATCAAGATCGCAGATATTGTTTGAAATTTATTGAAGCCACTCTCCCAGTCTGTCTGCCCCTCTGTATGTACATACGTATATACACAATATTTCTTAATGTAATTTACAGTTATCTATTGCAATGTACTGCTGCTACATAACAACTTATTTTTACAGCATATGCCGGTGATATTAAAACCGATTTTGATTAACAGTTTTGTAAATCACTGACCATTGTATGCAATTTGTCATTAAATAAACTTTTTTTACATTTTGTGAAAAAAAAGAGACTGATGGGTTGCAACCTCTATTTAACTACGGACACAATGGGGGATTTACTAGAACACTGGTATGTTTTGTTGTAGACGGTAATAATTTTATTTAAATTTGAAACTGTAAATTGTTTATGAAGCTCTGATTTATTCCATAGTATTTAGTTGATAAATAAATTTTGTAAAAGAATGATGGGCCCCAACCTCAGGGTATGGGAGGGTGTGGTGACAGAAAGCTTAGTCCGTGCAACGGTTAAACAGCAAAGCAACAGGTTCTGTGCAGAAACTGCCCGAGGAACTGGCGGTGAGACCTGGTGGGCCAAGAGACTGCTTCTGTATTTTATGGCTCAGACCTGGAGAGATGGGCACATCTGAATAGCTCTCCTTTAAATGACAAGAGATGATGGAATGAATGGGCTGCTCTGAAAACAGGATTTATCCCCCAGGAACTTTCAGCAGTCCCACTAACCTGCCAACTGTGGAGATGATGAGGGTGGAGGATCACCCCCTCTTCCCTCGGCCCCAAGGAGTTGGGCTCTGTGGTGCAGCTCTGGTGTTCACAGAAGATTTAACATTCTCCACCATCTGTGTTTAGGTAACCAACTATGAGCTACAACCCTCTATGGACTGATGGTAAAAACTAAAAAAAACCACACCTTAAGAAGGTGGATGCAAGTCACAGGCAGATCTAAACAAGTAACACTGTCACCCACAGTCAGACGGCAGACAATGTTATCCCTCCCACAAATGGCAGATCTGCGAGATGGACACCCAGTCCTTGGAGGCACTGAGAACAATCCAACAATGGTCTGAGCTCGTGTAAGGCTTAAACAACAGTGCACCGTAGGGTACGTACTGGTGAGACAACCACTGGAGCACCACTCTGTGCAACTTTTGCTGAGCCTGCTCTGGGAGCAAGTAATGGGACTGTGTGATGGGATGGTGTAGAGAGAAATACTCTGTATCTTACCCTGGGTTTGGCTCTTTCATTCTTGCCCCTTGGGGCACCCTAGCACTCCACAGGCCCCCGGCCTCTTCCTTGCTACGGCTGTGTGCCAGTGAAACACTGCTGATTGACCTGCTGGAGATAGACAGAAAGGCGGAGGCTTTTGAGGAAAAGAGCAGATTTGTGCCAGGTCTCCAACATCAGGTAGCCAGGGCCTAGGACAGGGAAATCTGTTCTCGTCTTCCAACCTTCCGGCACCAGCTCCTTGCTATCCTGAAATATAAAATAAAACAACTCACTGTCATTGGGTACATTTATAAAATAAAGATTAACTTTATTTGCGTGTAGATTAACGCAGATCTGATCTAGCACCTGCCAGCTTATACTCCTTTCCCCTCCCCCTCCTCCTCAATCTGGTTTTGACTGCCTTCCTGCCCAGTCCTAATGGTCTCAGCCTGAAACATTCCTCTCCATATACTGTTTGACTTGTTGAGTTCCTTGAACATTTTATGTGTGTTCCTCAACCTTTCCAGCATCTTCAGAATCCCTTATGTTTGGATCTGCTTCCACCACCAGCATTGGAAGCCCACCTCAGGCACCCATCCTGTTAATTTAAAGAGGCAAGAGAGGAAATGGGATAGAAGGGATTACTCCCACATGATTTTTCTGGCATCCCACATGGATGCAAGAGCTGAATGCCCTTCAACATCTTTCTCTCTGCTGTGTAGGATATAGTCAAAATCTAAAGTAACAAGCTGCCTACTGGAGGAACACAGCAGGTTCAACGGCATAAAATACATGAGAAGGTACAGACTCTGGAAATCATGAACAACAAAATGCTGCAGGAACTCAACAGTCCAGGCAGCGTCTACCGAGGGCAATAGTCGATGTTTTGGACCAAGGCTTTCCATAGATTGTGCCTGACTTGCTGAGTTCCAGCATCAGGATTTCCAACGTCTGCAGAACCTTATACTTTCAAGTTGTAAAACTATGCCAGTTCAGTAAAATGGTTTTCCATGAGAAAGAGCAACTCAACCGCATAATCAATTCAGACTCACAGGACACCATTTAAGGGGAGAGGGTGGAGTGCCAACTACCATGCCTCTGAACCATTACCACTAAATACTACACTGATAAATGTTTGGTGACTTCTGCATTAACCATGAAACCTAATTTTTTTTAGCCATAATACCATAGAACAGATTAGCAGAATTAAACCATTTGGACCATCAAGAAAGGAAAGGGAGGGAGGCAAGAGATTGGGGCATGGCACTGCTGATTATGGATAATGTCATGGCTGCAGAAAAAGATGAAGTCCTGGAGGGATTGTCTACAGAGTTTCTGTGGGTGGAAGTGAGGAACAGGAAGGGGTCAATAACTCTACTGGGTGTTTTTTTTTATATAGACCACCCAATAGTAATAGGGACATTGAGGAGCAGATAGGGAGACAGACTCTGGAAAGATGCAAAAATAACAGGGTTGTCGTGGCAGGAAATTTTAATTTCCCCAATACTGATTGGCATCTCCCGAGAACCAGAGGTTTAGATGGGATGGAGTTTGTTAAGTGTGTTTAGGAAGGTTTCCTGACATAATATGTAGATAAGCCTACAAGAGGAGAGGCTATACTTGATCTGGTATTGGGAAATGAACCTGGCTCGATGTCAGGTCTCTCAGTGGGAAAACATTTTGGAGATAGCTGTCACAATTCTATCTCCTTTACCATAACATTGGAAAGGGATAGTAACAGACAAGTGAGCAAAGTGTTTAATTGGAGTAAGGGGGAATATGAAGCTATTAGGCAGGAACTTGGAAGCATAAATTGGGAACAGATGTTCTCAGGGACATGTTCGGCAGAAATGTGGCAAATGCTCAGGGGATATTTGGGTGGCATTCTGCATAGGTACATTCCAATAGGACAAGGAAAGAATGGTTGGGTACAGGAACCAAGGTGTACATAGGATGTTGAAAATCTACTCCTGAAGAAAACCCTACGAAAGGTTCAAAAAAAAAACTAGGTAACAATAGAGATCTAAAAATTATAAGGTTAACAGGAAGGAGCATAAGAAAGAAATTAGGAGAGCCTGCAGGGGTCATGAGAGGGCCTTGGCAGACAGGATTAGGGAGAATCCCAAGGCATTCTACAACTATGTGAAGAGCAGGAGGATAAGATGTGAGAGAATATGACCAATCAAGTGTGACTGTGGAAAAGTGTGCATGGAATCAGAATAGATAGCAGAGTACTTTGCTTCAGTATTGACTACAGAAAGGATCTTGGCGATTATTGGGATGATCTTAAAGGGAGATGCAGAACTTCCGGCAGCTGTGGATGGCTACCAAGGGCGCTTTACAGTGGTCACTCTGGGGAAGCGTCTGGGGCACCTTGAGGTCTCCCCTGTCACTTCTGTGTGGTCGTCTGCTCCGGAGAGGTGCTGGTCGAAATGGGCCATGTCTCCAAGCACTCCAGCACGGTAGCAGACCGCGGGTCTCCGGGAACATTGTGGGCCTCTTTGGTCAGGTCCATGTGTGGTCCTGAGTTTAAGAAGAAGCTCTGGCGTGGTGGTCTCCAGAGCTTGAGTATGTAGATATTAAGAAAGAGGATGTGCTGGAGCTTCTGGAAAGCGTCATGTTGGATAAGTCACCAGGACCGGACAGGGTATACCCCAGGCTACTGTGGGAGGTGAGGATGGAGATTGCTGAGCCTCTGGCATTGATCTTTGCATCATCAATGGGGACAGAAGAGGTGCTGGAGGATTGGAGGGTTGCAGATGTTGTTCCATTATTCAAGAAAGGGAGTAGAGATAGTCCAGGAAATTAAGGACCAGTGAGTCTTACTTCAGTGGTTGGTAAGTTGATGGAGAAGATCCTGAGAGGCAGGATTTATGAACATTTGGAGAGGCATGATATGATTAGGAATAGTTAGCATGGCTTTGTGAAAGGCAGGTCATGCCTTACGAGCCTGATTGAATTTTTTGAGGATGTGGCTAAACACAATGATGAAGGTAGAGCAGTAGACCTTGCTATGGTTTTTAGCAAGGCATTTGACAAGGTACCCCATGCAAGCCTTATTGAGAAAGTAAGGAGGCATGGGATCCAAGGGGCATTGTCTTGTGGATCCAGAACTGGTTTGTCCACAGAAGGCAAAGAGTGGTTGTAGACAGGTCATATTCTGCATGGAGGTCGATCACCAGTGGTGTACCTCAGGAATCTGTTCTGGGACCCCTACTCTTCGTGATTTTATAAATGACCTGGATGAAGAAGTGGAAAGATAGGTTAGTAAGTTTGCTGATGACACAAAAGTTGGAGGTGTTCTGGATGGTGTGGAGGGCTGTCAGAGGTTACAGAGGGACACTGCTAGCATGCAAAACTGGGCTTAGAAGTGGCAGATAAGTGTGAGGTGGCTCATGTTGGTAGGTCAAATATGAGGACAGGATATAGTATTAATGGTAAAACTCTTGGTAGTGTGGAGGATCAGAGGGATCTTGGGGTCCGAGTCCATAGGACACTCAACGTTGCTGTGCAGGTTGACTCTGTGGTTAAGAAAGCATACGATGCATTGGCATTCATCAATTGTGGGATTGAATTTAGGAGCCGAGAGGTAATGTTGTAGCTATTTAGGACCCTGGTCTTGGAGTACTGTGCTCAGTTCAGTTCATCTTACTATAGGAAGGATGTGGAAACCATAGAAATGGTGCAGAGGAGATTTACAAGGATGTTGCCTGGATTGGGGAGCATACCTTATGAAAAGAGTTGAGTGAACTCGGCCTTTTTTCCTTGGAGCAACAGAGGCGAGAGGTGACCTGAGAGAGGTGTATAAGATGATGAAAGGCATTGATCATGTGGATATTCAGAGGCTCCTTACCCCCCCGCCACCAAGGAAGAAATGGCTAGCACAAGAGGGCACAGTGTTAAGGTGCTTGGAAGTAGGTACAGAGGAGACGTCAGGGGTAAGTTTTTTTTCCCACGCAGAATGGTGAGTGCGTGGAATGGGCTGCCACTGATGGTGGTGGAGGCGGATACGATAGGGTCTTTCAAGAGACTCCTGGACAGGTACATGCAGCTTAAAAAAAATAGGGGGCTGTGAGCTACCCTAAGTAATTTATAAGGTAAGGACATATTTGGCACAGCTTTGTGGGCCCAAGGGCTGTCTTGTGCCGTAGGTTTTCTATGTTTTGGGGGGAGATCTGAAAAAACTTTACAAGTTTGAGAAACATAGACAAAAGTAGACAGTATTCTTCCCCCGCAGAGTTGAAGTGCCTAACACGAAGGGCGTGCACGTAAGGTGAGAAATTCAAAGAAGATGTGCGTACAAGACTTTCTTTTAAAGAAACAGGTGGGTGTCTGGAACATATTGCCTGGCATTGTGCTGGTGGCAGATACAATGGAGGCATTCAAGAGGCTCTTTGATAGGAAGATGAAATAAAAGAATATGGACATAGTGTAGGGAGAAGGGATTGGTTTAGTTGGCCATCTGATTGCCAATTTATTTAGTTTGGGCCAAAGGACCTGTTCCTGTGCTATATCTATCCTAAACATGCTACAAGATCTCAAAAATCAATTCCCTGCCGACCTTTAATGTTAAACCAAACCAAGATGAGTTGTGACAGGATTCGAACCGGCTCTCCATCCCTTGGAACAGAGCGAGATACTGGCACTGAAGGTACCCGTCGTTGGACAGGGCAGACATCTCCTTCTCCATGGGGTGAGGTCACATAACAGGATATCTTTGCCTGGCATCTGACACGCATAGCTGTCGTCAACAAGTACTTTGTACCAGCTATCCCGAGTCACAGACCATGGACGCTGCCCTGGAAGGGTGGGGGCTGCTGCCTTGTCAGGGGGCCTTGCAGCGATGTGGATGTACTGCTACTCCTCTGGGGATGTTGGTGGCACTGGAAGCGTCATACCCCACTCATGGTATATCATGCATGCATCATTTCCATGGGAAGGCGAGTAGAGAGCAAGGCAGGGGGGTTCAACAGAGGACAGAGAAGGAAAGGAATGGGCAAGGGAGAAGTGATGGAGAGGAAGGTGAGGGAGATGTGATGGAGTGGGAGGAGGAAGGGAGGTGTAGTTAAGATCTGAGTGGAGGAGGGTGGGGGGGATGAAGAATGGACTTGAGAGAAATAAATGAAACATTTTTGCCCCCTCCCCTAATGCCACAACCTTACATCAGTGCCCCCTTTCTCCATTAGCTGCCAGTCACCACAAGACCAGAACACTTGGAACTGGAGCACATTCTCCATGGGAACTGACCTTCGGGTGTCTCCCCGGAATCCTGTGCCAGGTCAGGATGACAGCCCCTCCCACTTAGAGTACAACCACCCACTGCTGCAAAGTGATGGGAAGAGAATGGGGTTGAAAGGGAAAATAAATCAACCATGATGGATTGAGAGTAGACTCAATGAGCTGAATGGTCCAATGTGGCCATGTCTATACCTATATATATTTATTAATATACGTGTTGTATATGTTTTCCTCACCTCTTTTTCTCTCAATCGTGGGTCCTCAACCAGAGGTCTGGGAGCTTGAGATTTCGGTGTAGCATCCTTGCTCTTCCTAGTAGTGCACTCTTATGGATCAAGATCGCAGATATTGTTTGAAATTTATTGAAGCCACTCTCCCAGTCTGTCTGCCCCTCTGTATGTACATAGGTATATACACAGTATTTATTCCTTAAGTAATTTACAGTTATCTATTGCAATGTACTGCTGCTACATAACAACTTATTTTTACAGCATATGCCAGCGATATTAAACCCGATTCTGATTAACAGTTTTGTAAATCACTGACCATTGTATGCAATTTGTCATTAAATAAACTGTTTTACATTTTATGAAAAAAAAGAGACTGATGGGTTGCAACCTCTATTTAACTACGGACACAATGGGGGATTTACTAGAACGCTGGTCTCTTTTGTAGTAGACAGTAATAATTGTTTTAATTTGAAACTGTAAATTGTTTATGAAGCTCTGATTTATTCCATAGTATTTAGTTGATAAATAAATTTTGTAAAAGAATGACGGGCCCCAACTCCGGGGTTTGGGAGGGTGTGGTGACAGAAAGCGTAGTCTGCGCGACAGTTAAACAGCAGAGCAACAGGTTCTGTGCAGAAACTGCCCAAGGAACTGGCGGTGAGACCTGGTGGGCCGAGAAACCAGTTTCTGTATTTTATGGCTCAGACCTGGAGAGATGGGCACATCTGAATAGCTCTCCTTTAAATGACAAGAAATGATGGAATGAATGGGCTGCTGTGAAAACAGGATTTATCCCCCAGGAACTTTCAGCAGTCCCACTACCCTGCCAACTGTGGAGATGATGGGAGTGGGGGATCACCCCTTCTTCCCTCGGCCCCAAGGAGTTGGGCTCCGTGGTGCAGCTCTGGTGTTCACAGAAGATTTAACATTCTCCACCATGTGTGTTTAGGTAACCAACTATGAGCTACAACCCTCTATGGACTGATGGTAAAAACTGAAAAAATCCACACCTTAAGAAGGTGGATGCAAGTCACAGGCAGATCTAAACAAGTAACACTGTCACCCACAGTCAGACAGCAGACAATGTTATCCCTCCCACAAATAGCAGATCTGCGAGATGGACACCCAGTCCTCGGAGGCACTGAGAACAATCCAACACTGGTCTGAGCTCGTGTGAGGCTTAAACAACAGTACACTGTAGGGTACGTACTGGTGAGACAACCACTGGAGCACCACTCTGTGCAACTTTTGCTGAACCTGCTCTGGGAACAAGTAATGGGACTGTGTGATGGGATGGTGTAGAGAGAGATACTCTGTATCTTACAACATACATCAAAGTTGCTGGTGAACGCAGCAGGCCAGGCAGCATCTATAGGAAGAGGCGCAGTCGACGTTTCAGGCCGAGACCCTTCGTCAGGACTAACTGAAGGAAGAGTGAGTAAGGGATTTGAAAGCTGGAGGGGGAGGGGGAGATGCAAAATGATAGGAGAAGACAGGAGGGGGAGGGATGGAGCCGAGAGCTAGACAGGTGATAGGCAGAAGGGGATACGAGAGGATCATGGGACAGGAGGTCCGGGAAGAAAGACGGGCGGGGGGGGTGACCCAGAGGATGGGCAAGAGGTATATTCAGAGGGACAGAGGGAGAAAAAGGAGAGTGAGAGAAAGAATGTGTGCATTAAAAAGAGTAACAGATGGGGTACGAGGGGGAGGTGGGGCCTAGCGGAAGTTAGAGAAGTCAATGTTCATGCCATCAGGTTGGAGGCTACCCAGACGGAATATAAGGTGTTGTTCCTCCAACCTGAGTGTGGCTTCATCTTTACAGTAGAGGAGGCCGTGGATAGACATGTCAGAATGGGAATGGGATGTGGAATTAAAATGTGTGGCCACTGGGAGATCCTGCTTTCTCTGGCAGACAGAGCGTAGATGTTCAGCAAAGCGGTCTCCCAGTCTGCGTCGGGTCTCACCAATATATAAAAGGCCACATCGGGAGCACCGGACGCAGTATATCACCCCAGTCGACTCACAGGTGAAGTGATGCCTCACCTGGAAGGACTGTTTGGGGCCCTGAATGGTGGTAAGGGAGGAAGTGTAAGGGCATGTGTAGCACTTGTTCCGCTTACACGGATAAGTGCCAGGAGGGAGATCAGTGGGGAGGGATGGGGGGGACGAATGGACAAGGGAGTTGTGTAGGGAGCGATCCCTGCGGAATGCAGAGAGAGGCGGGGAGGGAAAGAAATGCTTAGTGGTGGGATCCCGTTGGAGGTGGCGGAAGTTACGGAGAATAATATGTTGGACCCGGAGGCTGGTGGGGTGGTAGGTGAGGACCAGGGGAACCCTATTCCTAGTGGGGTGGTGGGAGGATGGAGTGAGAGCAGATGTACGTGAAATGGGGGAGATGCGTTTAAGAGCAGAGTTGATAGTGGAGGAAGGGAAGCCCCTTTCTTTAAAAAATGAAGACATCTCCCTCGTCCTAGAATGAAAAGCCTCATCCTGAGAGCAGATGCGGCGGAGACGGAGGAATTGCGAGAAGGGGATGGCGTTTTTGCAAGAGACAGGGTGAGAAGAGGAATAGTCCAGATAGTTGTGAGAGTCAGTAGGCTTATAGTAGACATCAGTGGATAAGCTGTCTCCAGAGACAGAGACAGAAAGATCTAGAAAGGGGAGGGAGGTGTCAGAAATGGACCAGGTAAACTTGAGGGCAGGGTGAAAGTTGGAGGGAAAGTTAATAAAGTTAACGAGTTCTGCATGCGTGCAGGAAGCAGCGCCAATGCAGTCGTCGATGTAGCGAAGGAAAAGTGGGGGACAGATACCAGAATAGGCATGGAACATAGATTGTTCCACAAACCCAACAAAAAGGCAGGCATAGCTAGGACCCATACGGGTGCCCATAGCTACACCTTTAGTTTGGAGGAAATGGGAGGAGCAAAAGGAGAAACTATTAAGAGTAAGGACTAATTCTGCTAGACGGAGCAGAGTGGTGGTAGAGGGGAACTGATTAGGTCTGGAATCCAAAAAGAAGCGTAGAGCTTTGAGACCTTCCTGATGGGGGATGGAAGTATATAGGGACTGGACATCCAAGGTGAAAATAAAGCGGTGGGGGCCAGGGAACTTAAAATCATTGAAAAGTTTAAGAGCGTGAGAAGTGTCACGAACATAGGTCGGAAGGGATTGAACAAGGGGTGATAAAACAGTGTCGAGGTATGCAGAAACGAGTTCGGTGGGGCAGGAGCAAGCTGAGACAATAGGTCGGCCAGGACAGGCAGGTTTGTGGATCTTGGGTAGGAGGTAGAAACGGGAAGTGCGGGGTGTGGGAACTATAAGGTTGGTAGCAGTGGATGGGAGATCCCCTGAGCGGATAAAGTCGTTGATAGTGTGGGAGACAATGGCCTGGTGCTCCTTAGTGGGGTCACGATCGAGGGGTAAATAAGAGGAGGTATCCGCGAGTTGTCGCTGTGCCTCGGCAAGGTAGAGGTCAGTACGCCAGACTACAACAGCACCCCCCTTATCAGCGGGTTTAATAATAATGTTAGGATTAGTGCGGAGGGAGCGGAGAGCAGAGCGTTCCGAAGGAGTGAGGTTGGAATGGGGACAAGGTGCGGTGAAGTCGAGACGGTTGATGTCCCGTCGGCAGTTGGCAATAAAGAGATCCAGAGCAGGCAGAAGACCAGAGCGGGGTGTCCATGAAGAAGAGGAGGGATGAAGATGGGAGAAGGGGTCATCGGTGGGGGTGGAAGAGTCCTTGCCGAAGAAGTAGGCTCGGAGACGGAGAAAGAAAAGTTCCGCATCATGGCGAACACGGAACTCGCTGAGGTGTGGGCGAAGGGGGACAAACGTGAGGCCCTTACTGAGAACAGAGCGTTCTGCCTCCGACAGTTGAAGGTCGGAGGGGATGGTAAAGACCCGGCACGGATGAGAGCTGGGATCAGAGGGGGGAGGGGGGAGGCTGGGGGTGTCAGTGGAGAGGGGAGGGTTGGGGTGAGAGGAAGATGGAGCCTCTGAGGGCCCAGGAGTTGACGGTGGGATCTGAGGGAGACGGGGCTGCGGAGTGGTGGTGGGGGAAGGGGAGACGGAAGTCACAACAGCAGCACATAAAGACCCAGCCTGGAGTTCAAGGCTGGAGTCGCAGTTGGTGGTTGCGCGATCGCTTTGAATGTCTCCATGGTCGTTGCTGGAGTCCGGGTTTTGAATATGTCCTGAGGTGTTGGAGCCGCCGAGACCAACGGCAGAGGCCGCAACCGAAAGTTCATGCCTGCTAGCGTCGGGGCCGGCAGGCTCTGCAGTCCGTAGATGTAAGATCTTGCGATCTTTGCCTAACATGACAAAGTCAAAGAAACGGCGATTGCAGGCGTGGATCCGACGGAGGATGAAATAGCGGGTAGGACCATTACAGACGGCGAAGAAAGTGTCCCGAAGGTGTGGAAGGGTCTGGGATAGGGACACCAAGTACCTCCTCATGGCGGAGAGCGTCGCCTTCAGAGCTTGACGGGAGAAGTGGCGAGAGGCAGAGTCAATGAAATGTGAGTACCTGAGATCCTCAGAAGGTCCAAATTGAGAGGCTTGGAAACGAATCCTAAAGCCAACTGGAGTAAGTTGGCGACGGAGGCACGTTCCAAGAAAGGATACATGGCAGTGATAGCGAGTCTGAGTCAAAGTCTGGTCGAAAAGTTGAAGAGCCGAAGAAATCACAGATGGGGAGCAGTGAGAGATGGTTTCACTGAACTCCCGTCGAAGAGAGGATCTAAACTTCTTCGGTGTAGGCATCACCGGAAGAGGCTTCGCAGTAGTGAATTTAAACGCAAACAACAGGAATTCTGCAGATGCTGGAAATTCAAGCAACATACATCAAAGTTGCTGGTGAACGCAGCAGGCCAGGCAGCATCTATAGGAAGAGGCGCAGTCGACGTTTCAGGCCGAGACCCTTCGTCAGGACTAACTGAAGGAAGAGTGAGTAAGGGATTTGAAAGCTGGAGGGGGAGGGGGAGATGCAAAATGATAGGAGAAGACAGGAGGGGGAGGGATGGAGCCGAGAGCTAGACAGGTGATAGGCAGAAGGGGATACGAGAGGATCATGGGACAGGAGGTCCGGGAAGAAAGACGGGGGGGGGGGTGACCCAGAGGATGGGCAAGAGGTATATTCAGAGGGACAGAGGGAGAAAAAGGAGAGTGAGAGAAAGAATGTGTGCATTAAAAAGAGTAACAGATGGGGTACGAGGGGGAGGTGGGGCCTAGCGGAAGTTAGAGAAGTCAATGTTCATGCCATCAGGTTGGAGGCTACCCAGACGGAATATAAGGTGTTGTTCCTCCAACCTGAGTGTGGCTTCATCTTTACAGTAGAGGAGGCCGTGGATAGACATGTCAGAATGGGAATGGGATGTGGAATTAAAATGTGTGGCCACTGGGAGATCCTGCTTTCTCTGGCGGAAAGAGCGTAGATGTTCAGCAAAGCGGTCTCCCAGTCTGCGTCGGGTCTCACCAATATATAAAAGGCCACATCGGGAGCACCGGACGCAGTATATCACCCCAGTCGACTCACAGGTGAAGTGATGCCTCACCTGGAAGGACTGTTTGGGGCCCTGAATGGTGGTAAGGGAGGAAGTGTAAGGGCATGTGTAGCACTTGTTCCGCTTACACGGATAAGTGCCAGGAGGGAGATCAGTGGGGAGGGATGGGGGGGACGAATGGACAAGGGAGTTGTGTAGGGAGCGATCCCTGCGGAATGCAGAGAGAGGCGGGGAGGGAAAGATATGCTTAGTGGTGGGATCCCGTTGGAGGTGGCGGAAGTTACGGAGAATAATATGTTGGACCCGGAGGCTGGTGGGGTGGTAGGTGAGGACCAGGGGAACCCTATTCCTAGTGGGGTGGTGGGAGGATGGAGTGAGAGCAGATGTACGTGAAATGGGGGAGATGCGTTTAAGAGCAGAGTTGATAGTGGAGGAAGGGAAGCCCCTTTCTTTAAAAAATGAAGACATCTCCCTCGTCCTAGAATGAAAAGCCTGATGAAGAGCAGATGCGGCGGAGACGGAGGAATTGCGAGAAGGGGATGGCGTTTTTGCAAGAGAAGCTCTGTATCTTACCCTGGGTTTGGCTCTTTCATTCTTGCCCCTTGGGGCACCCTGGCACTACACAGGCCCCCGGCCTCTTCCTTGCTACGGCTGTGTGCCAGTGAAACACTGCTGATTGGCCTGCTGGAGATAGACAGAAAGGCGGAGGCTTTTGAGGAAAAGAGCAGATTTGTGCCAGGTCTCCAAGATCAGGGAGCCAGGGCCGAGGACAGGGAAATCTGTTCTCGTACTTCCAACCTTCCGGCACCAACTCCTTGCTAACCGGAAATATTAAAAAAAAAACTCACTGTCATTGGGTACATTTATAAAATAAAGATTAACTTTATTTGCGTGTAGATTGACGCAGATCTGATCTAGCACCTGCCAGCTTATACTCCTTTCCCCTCCCCCTCTTCCTCCTCCTCAATCTGATTTTGACTGCCTTCCCGCCCGGTCCTAATGGTCTCAGCCTGAAACATTCCTCTCCATATACTGTTTGACTTGTTGAGTTCCTCGAACATTTTATGTGTGTTCCTCAACCTTTCCAGCATCTTCAGAATCCCTTATGTTTGGATCTGCTTCCACCACCAGCATTGGAAGCCCACCTCAGGCACCCACCCTGTTAATTTAAAGAGGCAAGAGGGGAAATGGGATAGAAGGGATTACTCCCACATGATTTTTCTGGCATTCCACATGGATGCAAGAGCTGAATGCCCTTCAACATCTTTCTCTCTGCTGTGTAGGATATAGTCAAAATCTAAAGCAACAAGCTGCCTACTGGAGGAACACAGCAGGTTCAGCGGCATAAAATACATGAGAAGTTACAGATACTGGAAATCATGAGCAACAAAATGCTGCAGGAACTCAACAGACAAGGCAGCGTCTACCGAGGGCAATAGTCGATGTTTTGGACCAAGACTTTCCATAGATTGTGCTTGACTTGCTGAGTTCCAGCATCAGGATTTCCAGCTTCTGCAGAATCTTATACTCTTAAGTTGTAAAACTGCACCAGTTCAGTAAAATGGTTTTCCATGAGAAATAGCAACTCAATCACATAATCAATTCAGACTCACAGGACACCATTTAAGGGGAGAGGGTGGAGTGCCAACTACCGTGCCTCTGAACCATTACCACTAAATACTACACTAATAAATGTTTGGTGACTTCTGCATTAACCATGAAACCTAATTTTTCTAACCATAATACCATAAAATAGAACAGCAGGATTAAGACCATTTGGACCATCAAGAAAGGACAGGGAGGGAGGCAAGAGATTGGGGCGTGGCACTGCTGATTAGAGATAATGTCATGGCTGCAGAAAAAGATCAAGTCCTGGAGGGATTGTCTACAGAGTCTCTGTGGGTGGAAGTAAGGAACAGGAAGGAGTCAATAACTCTACTGGGTGCTTTTTTTTTTATATTTATATAGACCACCCAATTGTAAGAGGGACATTGAGGAGCAGATAGGGAGACAGATTCTGGAAAGGTGCAAAAATAACAGGGTTGTCGTGGTGGGAAATTCTAATTTCCCCAATATTGATTGGCATCTCCCGAGAACAAGAGATTTAGATGGGTTGGAGTTTGTTAAGTGTGTTCAGGAATGTTTCCTGACATAATATGTAGATAAGCCTACAAGAGGAGAGGCTGTACTTGATCTGGTATTGGGAAATGAACCTGGTCACGTGTCAGGTCTCTCAGTGGGAGAACATTTTGGAGATAGAATTGTGACCGCTATCTCCTTTACCATAACATTGGAGAGGGATAGTAACAGACAAGTTAGCAAAGTGTTTAATTGGAGTAAGGGGGAATATGAAGCCATCAGGCAGAAACTTGGAAGCATAAATTGGGAACGGATGTTCTCAGGGACAAGTACGGCAGAAATGTGGCAAATGCTCAGGGGATATTTGCGTGGCATTCTGCATAGATACGTTCCAATAGGACAAGGTAAGGATGGTTGGGTACAGGAACCATGGTGTACAAAGGATGTTGAAAATCTAGTCATGAAGAAAAGCTAAGCTTACGAAAGGTTAAAAAAAACTAGGTAATGATAGAGATCTAAAAATCATAAGGCTAGCAGGAAGGACTTTAAGAATGAAATTAGGAGAGCCAGAAGGGGCCATACAGCCTTGGCGAGCAGGATTAAGGAAAACCCCAAGGCACTCTACAAGTACGTGAAGAGCAGGAGAATACGACATGACAGAATAGGACCTAACAAATGTGACAGTGGAAAAGTGTGTATGGAACTGGAGGAGACAGCAGAGGTACTTAATGAATACTTTGCTTCAGTTTTCACTATAGAAAAGGACCTTGGCGATTCTAGGGATGAGCTACAGCGGACTGAAAAACTTGAGCATATAGACATTAAGAAAGGGGATGTGCTGGAGGTTTTGGAAAGCATCAAGTTGGATAAGTCACTGGGACCGGACGAGATGTACCCCAGGCCACCGTGGGAGGCGAGGGATGAGATTGTTGAGCCTCTGGTGATAATCTTTGCATCATCAATGGGGACGGGAGAGGTTCTGGAAGATTGGAGGGTTGTAGATTTTGTTCTTTTATTCAAGAAAGGGAGTGGAGATAGCCCAGGAAATTATAGGCCAGTGAGTCTTACTTCAGTGGTTGGTAAGTTGATAGAGAAGATCCTGAGAGGCAGGATTTATGAACGTTTGGAGAGGTACAATATGATTTGGAATAGTCAGCATGGCTTTGTCTAAGGCAGGTTGTGCCTTACGAGCCTAATTGAATTTTTTGAGGAAGTAGCTGAACACATTGATGAAGGTAGAGTAGTGGATGTAGTGGATATAGATTTCAGCAAGGCATTTGATAAGCTACCCCATGCAAAGCTTATTGAGAAAGTAAGGAGGCATGGGATCCAAGGGGTCCTTGCTTTGTCGATCCAGAATTGGCTTCGCCACAGAAGGCAAAGAGTGGTTGTAGACGGGTCATATTCTTCATGGAGGTTGGTCACCAGTGGTGTGCCTCAGGGATCTGTTCTGGGTCTCTTTCTCTTTGTGATTTTTATAACTGACCTGGATAAGGAAGTGGAGGGATGGGTTAGTAAATTTGCTGGGGACATAAAGGTTGGGGGTACTGTGGATAGTGTGGAGGGCTGTCAGAGGTTACAACAGGACAATGACAGAATACAAAAAAAAATGGGCTGAGAAGTGGCAGATGGAGCTCAACCTAGATAAGTGTGAGGTGGCTCATTTTGGTAGGTCAAATATGATGGCAGAATATAGTATCAATCGTAATTCTCTTGGCAGTGTGGAGGATCAGAGGGATCTTGGGGTCTGAGTGCATTGGAAACTCAAAGCTGCTGCACTGGTTGACTGTGTGGTGCACTGGCCTTCATCGATTGTGGGATTGAGTTTAGGAGCCAAGAGATAATGTTGCAGCTGTATGGGGCCCTGCTCAGACCCCACTTGGAGTACTGCGCTCATTTCTGGTTGCCTCACTACAGGAAGGATGTGGAAACCAAAGAAAGGGTGCAGAGGAAATTTACAAGAATGTTGCCTGGATGGGGAGCATGCCTTATGAGAATAGGTTGAGTGAACTTGGCCTTTTCTCTTTGGAGCCATGGAGGATGAGAGGTGACCTGATAGAGGTTTCTAAAATGATGAGAGGCATTGATTGTGTGGATAGTCAGAGGCTTTTTCCTCAGGCCTGAAATGGCTAACATGAGAGGGCACAGCTTTAAGGTGCTTGGAAGTTGGTACTGAGGAGATGTCAGGGGTAGTTGTTTTTTTTTAAAAACGCAGAAAGTGGCGAGTGCGTGGAATGGGCTGCCGGTGACGGTGGTGGAGGCGGATACAATAGGGTCTTTTCAGAGACTCCTGGATAGGTACATGGAGCTTAAAAAAATAGAGGGCTACAGCCCTGCTGGCAGCCGATGGGGTAACATCTTTTTGAACTTGCTCCTACCTTACTTATCTTTTTGTTTCCTCCTAGTTTTTTGAAACCTTATTATAAATTTCAATATTGCTGTATTATGTCTTTGAGAAAGACTAAAGCCTCTGCAAAAGAAAATGATTCACCAATCACTTTGGAATCAATTGGAGATTTTCTTAAAAAAGCAAAGAACAGAACTTTCTGACGAATTTCAACAGCTGAACATCAAGTTGGATACTATTCAACAAACTCTAACCGAATATGATAAGCGAATTAAGGAGAACAAAGAAACTTTGTCGATACTGGAAGCGGGCTTAGAAGACATGAGTAAGCTCTGTAAAAAACTATTATCCAATGAAAAGTTAACAAAGAAGATTACCCACCTGGAAAGCAGAAGCAGAAGGAACAATCTATGTATTGTGTGTCTTGAAGAATCAACTGAAGGTGCCCAGCCCACTGAGTTTTTGCAAGCTTTCTGAAGCAGCTATCCCCTGATTTATTGCCGTCTGTGCCAAAGTTGGACCGTGCCCACCGGTCACTGGCCCCAAAGCCAAAGTCGGGGGAGCGACCTAGGGCAGGTTATTCTGTGTTTCATGAATTTCATATTAAGAAGTTTTTAGTCCGTCATACCTGTCGAGTAGGAATGATCAATTACAACGGGAAAATGATCAGATTTGTGGAAGGTTATACACCGGAGGTTATGGCTGAACGTGCCAAATATAAAGAGGTTATGTCGCTGCTTTATAACAAAGGATTTAAGTCCTCCCTTTCCTTCCCCGTACGTCCTAGAATCGCTCAGAAAAATGGTGTGCAGAAATAGCTGGGATCGGTTGAAGACGCACAGAAGGTTTTGAAAGCAGATTAATTGAGTTATATCTCTTACAAGAGCATTTATCTTTTTAATGTTGGATAGAATAAGGTTTTAATAAACTTACATTTTGACCATTTATATATCTTGCTTTTTGATTTTTTTTATTACTTTACTCTTTTTCTGATGTATATATATATTTGTATGGTTATATTAATCCTCGTATGTTTTGGATTTCTGATATAAGTTTATTTTGTCTGCTTTCTCTTGGTAGGAACATAATATCCTTGAATGATTGGAGTTTTGCCAGCAGGATTTCTTTGGGAGGTTGTCTTTAGGGTTTAGCATGCCGTCTGTTCTGTGGCTGGCTTTTTTGGCTTTGGGAGGGGGATGAGCGGGTGGGGTTTCTTTTCTCTGGAAGCTGGGTTGGGCTACCATCCAAATTTTCTGTTTGAGTACCTTACTTTATGCTTCGTTCTCTGGTTCTAATAATCTATGGTCAGATCTTTTAACTCTTCTGTTAATTAGTATTTAAAATGGATCGAAATATTAATTTACTTAGTTTTAATGTGAAAGGGTTAAATCATCCTGTGAAACGGAATAAGATTTTTGCTTATATTAAAAAGTTAAGGACCCCCATTATTTTTCTACAAGAAACACATATACGTAGTTGTGGCAACGCACACCTTTTTAAATCGGTTTTTATAGACAATACAATTTCTTTTGTTCAACATGAAGTTGTCCCTGACCCTAATGGGCACAGTGTCAGGGAAACTAGATAATAAATTAATTGCATTTGCTAATGTGTACGGCCCAATCTGGATGACCCTGGATTTTTTTTTTGAGTGTTTCTTTTCATTCCTCCCAGATCTGAGTCTTCATTCTTTAGTGATGGGAGGAGATTTTAATTGTTGTCTAGACCCAGTATTAGATCGTTCTTCTCCTGCATCAGCCACATCTAATACAATCGGCTTTATTTACTCAATCCTTTCTGATGGAATGTGATATTGTTGATGTCTGGTGTTTTTTTTACCCAGCAGACAGGTAGTATTCATTCTTCTCTCATGTCCATCATTCCTATAACAGGATTAATTTTTTTGATAGTCAAATGATTCCATTAGTTCGATCCATTGAATATAAAGAAATAGCTGTATCCAACCATTCTCCTGTATTTCTATCTTTAAATCTTCCTGATTTCACTCATATGAACAGATCCTGGCATTTTAATTTAACTTCGTTATCTGATAAGGACTTTCTAAAATTTCTGGAGAATCAAACTACTCTTTATTTTGAAGAAAATACATTGGAAGAAACTTCTAGTCTTATCATCTGGGACACTTTTAAGGCATATATTAGAGGACAAATTATCTCCTATACTGCAGAAATTAAGAAAAAAGCTAATAAATAGAGAACTGACTTTGTTAATCAATTAAAACAATGAGACTAGAAATATGCTTTTGCACCAGACCCTGAACTATACAAAAGACATACTGAAATTAAAACTAAATATGATCTTCTTATAACATGTCCAATTGAAAGCCAACTTTTAAAAGATAGAAGCCAATTCTATATATATGGAGAAAAAAAACTAGTAAACTATTGGCTAATCAATTGAAGACCTTTATAGCCAAGTGGTAGATTAAAGAAATCCGTAAAACCAATAGTGATTTGACAACTGACCATTTTGAAATAAATGACACTATTAGAGAATTTTATTCTAAACTGTATAATTCTGATTTTGTTAAAGATAATACTGCAATGAACAATTTTTAGACCAATTAAATATTTTTGGACTTTCGGTTGATAATCGAAAGCAGTTGGATCAACTTATTTCTCAGGAGGAAATCACTGAGGTTATACATTCATTGCATTCTGGGAAATCTCCAGGACCTGACGGATTCTTTGGAGAATTTTATGAGGCTTTTTCTTCATTGCTTACATCTCATTTATGTTCTGCCCTTACTGATTCCTTCAAGGTGGGTAGGTTGCCACGGTCTTTTTATGAAGCTTCCATTTCCCTTATTCTTAAAAAGAATAAGAATCCAACTGAATGCTCTTCATATAGAAGAATTTCTTTACTCAGTGTTGATGCTAAGATCCTATCTAAAGTTTTGGCCCATAGACGCGAGAATATTATACCTTCTATAATATCTGATGATCAGACAGGATTTATTAAAAATTGATATTCCCATTTTAACATACAGCGATTGTTAAATGTTATGCATTCTCCATCCAAAGAAATATCGGAATGTGTGATTTCTCTAGATGCGGAGAAGGCTTTTGACTGAGTTGAATGGAATGACCTATTTAAAACCTTAGAAAAATTTAATTTTGGGCCCAATTTTATTTTTTGGATTAAATTACTTCTAAACCAATTAAACTCCAACGTGGAACCAGACAAGGATGTCCGTTGAGCCCTTTGCTTTTTGATTTGGTATTAGAACCTTTAGCAATTGCCTTTCGAGAGTCTAAAGATATCACCGGTATCTTAAGGAAAGGTACTACTCATAAAGTTTCGCTTTATGCTGATGACCTATTGCTTTTTACATCTAATGTTACAACTTCTTTACCCTCTATGTTTCTTTTACTGACTAATTTTAGTCAATTTTCAGGATATAAATTGAATTTACATAAGAGTGATTTGTTTCCTTTAAATAATTTGATACCATTCAATATTAACCTTCCTTTCAAAATTGTCAGAAAAAAAATTTACATATTTGGGTGTAACAATCACTAAGAATTATAAAGATCTATTCAAAGAAAAATTTCTAATCTTAATGAATTACGTGAAAAACATTTTCTAATTGGTCACCTCTCTCTTTATCATTGATTGGTCAAATTAATTCTATTAAAATGAATATTTTACCTAAATTTGTATACCTTTTTCAAGCCGTACCTGTTTATATTCCTGTCTTTTTTTGAATCTTTAGATTCAATTCTTTCTTCCTATATGTGAAAGAACAGAAAACACCAATTAAATAAAGCTCACCTTCAAAAAATTTAAAAGAATGGAGGCCTTGCTCTACCCAATTTTAGGTTATATTATTGGACAATTAACATACAAAATCTCACGTTCTGGTTATATTATATATATTAATCATGAGGATTGTCCAATATGGGTCTTTTTGGAAGCCAACTCTGTTACAAAATTTTCTATTATTTCTCTTCTCAGATCCTTTTTTCCTCTATCTTTAAATAAATTAACTGACAGTTTGGTGGTTAAATACACTTTGAGGATCTGGCTACAGTTTAGAAAACATTTCTGTTTACTGAGATTTTCTCTTTCTAGTCCTATTTTTTCTAATTTATTTTTTAAACCATCTATGACCGATCTATTTTTTAGAGAATGGGATAGATTAGGCATTAAACGATTTCAGGATCTATTTGTTGGAGGGATCTTTCTTCTTTTGAGCAGCTCTTAGTGAAATATAACTTATCAAATACCCACTTTTTTCTATATCTACAGATTAGAGATTTTTTAAGATCTAAACGACATATATTTTCTACCAGCCTGGAAAATAATATAATACATGTAATTTTTAATTTGAAACCTTTTGATAATGGCTCAATACCTTATATTTTGGTCTGTTGTTGGGACTGAGAATGGGTCCTTTAGACAAAATTAAAAAAGATTGGGCAAAGGATTCACAGACTTCATTATCTGATGAGACCTGGAGGGCTATTTTCAAAATGGTTAATTCTTCATCATTATGTGCTCGTCATTCCCTCCTACAATTTAAAGGGGCACGTAGGGCTCATATGTCTGAAGACAAGCTCTCTCGTTTTTTTGCACATCTCTCCTTATTGTGACAGATGTAATAATGGAGACGCTTCATTAATTCATATGTTTTGGTCATGTTCAAGCCTTGAAAAGTATTGGAAAGATGTATTCCAAACTTTTTCTGTACTTTTTAAAGTTAATTTTAAGCCCAGTCCTTTGACTGCCTTATTTGGTATTATTGAGGAAAGAGCTGAAATTTTGGAGCCTTCTCATTTGCAGGTACTGGCTTTTATTTCCCTTATGGCTAGGAGGGCAATCTTTGCTCCCCCCACCCCCACATGCTCAATGGTTATGCAATGTTATGTCATGTTTAAATTTAGAGAAGATTTGTTGTTCGATTTCTGATTCTAATCAAGATTTTCAAATGTTGTGGGGACCTTTTCTGAACTACTTTAAAAAACTTTGAATTGTTATTGTTATTAAAATATAGATCTGGGCTATTATTATAAAACACTATATGGTACTTTTTTTTTACCAACCAGCTTTGTCTTGGTAGTGGGTGTAGATTTTTTTAATATTATAATTAACCATACTATTGTATTTCATAATTCAATTTATTTTATTTGATTGATCATGAACATGGGATACTGTGATTGTATCAGTATGATTTATATATAGTGTATTATGTGCTACCTTATTTGATTTATAATAAGTATCCTTATGAATTCTGTATTTATGTATATGAAATTTAATAAATTTAATCTATTGGAAAAAGAAAGAAAAATAGAGGGCTATGGGTAACCCTAGGTAATTTCTAAAGAAAGTACATGTCCAGCACAGCATTGTGGCTGAAGGGCCTGTATTGTACTGTAGGTTTTCTACATTTCTCTGTTTCTACATGGAGCACTGCCACAAGAAAGCAGCATCACTGCAGTGGTGATAGGACATTCCACAGTCAAAAGAACAGTAGAGATTCTGTGGGCACAACAGGGACCCCCAAACGTAGAAACCCTACAGCACAATACAGGCCCTTCAGCCCTTCTACATGGAGTGATAGGGCCAAGGATGAAACAGTTGGTTTACAAACTGAGGCAGAGTGTAGTGAGACTGCTAGTAAAGACAGGGTGATTGTAGGACAAAATTGCAGTCAACAGGATAAGCTGCAATGTAAAAGGGGGACAAAATCAAAAAGGATGCAGAACTGAAGATATTATATTTGAATGCATGCAGCATTGAGAACTTATGGCATGTATGATGTTGTGGGCATGACTGAATCGTGGCTGAAAGAAGATTATAAATGGGGGCTTGATGTCCAAGGATACACATTGTATCAAAAGGACAGGCAGGTAAGCACAGGAGGTAAAAAATGAAATCAAATCACTAGAAAGTGATGACATAGGATCGGAAGGTGCGTTACAGCTAAGAAACTGCAAGGATAAAATACCCTCATGGGAGTTGCATACAGTAACTCCAAACAGTAGCAAAGATGTGGTTTACAAATTACAGCAGGAGATAAAAAATGCATGTCAAACAGCAACATTACAATAGTCATAGAGGATTTCAATATGCTAGTAGATTGGGAAAATCAGATTGGTGCTGGTTTCCAGCAGGGGAATTTCTAGACTGCCTACAAGATGACTTTTTGGAGCAACTAGTGGTTTAACCCACTACGGGATCAGCTATTCTGGAAGAATTGATTAGAGAGTATAAGGTAAAAAATCCTTAGTAGGCAGTGATCATATTATGATAGAATTCACCCTGAAATTTGAGGAGAAGCTAAAGTCAGATGTATCAGTATTACAGTGAAACAAAGGGAATCACAGAGGCATGAGAGAGGAGCTGGCCAAAACTGTTTGGAAGAGAACACTAGCAGAGACGACAGCAGAGCAGCAATTCAGAAGGTGGAGGAGAGACGCATTCCAAAGTAATATTCTAAAGGCAGGATGACACAACTGTGGCTAACAAGACAAGTTAAAGCCAAAATATAGGTCAAAAGGAATATAACAGAGCAAATATTAGTGGGAAGTTAGAGAATTGGGAAGCTTTTAAAAACCAATTGAAGGCAAATAAAAATGCCATAAAGAATAAAAAGATGGCATATTAAGGTACGTTAGCTAGTTATATTGAAGAGGATACCAAAAATTTCTACAGGTACATAAAGAGTAAAAGAGGCAGGAGTAGATATCAATCTGCTGGAAAATAATGCCGGACAGGTAGTAATGGGGGATAAGTGAGCCTATAGGCTGGTCCAAGATTTATTTCATAACTTACTGGCATAATTTACATATTACTATTTAACTATTTATGGTTCTATTACTACTTATTATTTATGGTGCAACTGTAACGAAAACCAATTTCCCCCGGGATCAATAAAGTATGACTATGACTAAAGAACTGGCGGACTAACTGATTAAGTATTTTGCATCTGTCTTCACTGTGGAAGACACCAGCAATATGCCAGAAATTCAAAGGTGCCGGGGGTAGAAATGTGTGAAGATGCCATTGCTAGGGAGAAGGTGCTTAAGAAACTGCAAGGTCTGAAGGTAGATAAGTCAACTGGACGAGGTGGTGTACACCCCAGGATTCTGAAAAAGGTGACTGAAAAGATTGTGGAGGCATTAATGATCTTTCAAGAATCAATGGATTCTGGCGTAGATTTGGAGGGCTGGAAAATTGCAAATGTCACTTAAGCCATTTAGTCCGACCTCAGTGGTTGGGAAGATGTTTCAGTTGATTGTTATGGATCAGGTTTCAGGGTACTTGGGATACACGATAAAATACGGAAAAGTCAGCATGATTTCTTTAAGGAAAATTCTTACCTGAAACCTGTTGGAATTCTTTGAAGAAATAACAAGCAGGATAGACAAAGGAGAATCCGTGGATGTTGTGTACTTGGACTTTCAGAAGGCCTTTGACAAGGTGCTTAACAAGTTAGAATAAGTATTACAGGAAAGAGAAAGAAAAGAAGTATTACAGAAAGTATTACAGAAAGTATTACAGGCTTAGAGCATTGGCTGATTAACAGAAGGCAAAGAGTGGAAATAAAGGGAGCCTTTCTAGTTGGCTGCCGATGACTAGCTCTTTTAACACTGTACTTCAATGAGGGGCAGGTAGTGTTGAGGATACAGATGACTACTGAAGGACTTTAGATAGATTAGGAGAATGGGCAAAGTGGCAGATGGAATACAGTGGTGGGAAGTGCATGGGTTTGCACTTTGGTTGAAGAAATAAAAGCAGAGACTATTGTCTAAATGGAGAGAAAACTCAAAAATCTGAGGGGCAAAGGGACTTGAGAGTCCTCATGCACAATTCCCTGAAGGTTAACTTGTAGGTTGAGTCTGTGGTGAGGAAGGCAAATGCAATGTTAACAGTCATTTTGAAATGTTGAGACTTCATAAAGGACTGGTGAGACCTCACTTAGAATATTTTGAGCAGTTCTGGGCCCATCATCTAAGAAAGGATGTGCACACTGGAGAGGGTTCAAAGGAGGCTCACAACAATGATTCTAGAATTGAAAGGCTCATCATGAGGTCTGATGCCTCTGGGCCTCTACTCACGGTAATTCATTAGAATGGGGGGGGGAGAGAGAAAGAATCTCTTTGAAACTTATCGAATGCTTAGTGGACGTTTCCTATGGTGGGGGAAGCTAAGAACAGAGTACACAACCTTAGAATAAAAAGACATCCATTTAGAACAAAGTTGAGGAATATCTTTAGCCAGAGAATGGTGAGTCTGTGGAATTCTTTACCACAGGGAGCTGTGGAGACCGCGTCTTTATGCATATTTAAGGCAGAGGTTAATAGATTCTTGATTGGTCAGGGCATGGAGATGGGGAGAAGGTAGGAGATTGGGACTGAGAGGGAAAATGGATCAACCATGATGAAATGGCTGAGAAAAGCAGATGGGGCAAACGGTCTCATTCTGCTCCTACATCTTACAGCGTTAGGCGGAGTAGTCATTCCTGGACTGCGGGCCCATCCATTATTACATTACACTGTGCTGCATCAGGGAGACTGTCGGCTCCCCTCATTTCACTTGGATTTTGCTCTCACCTCAGCCACGGTACAGCGGGAGCGGCCAGGGCTCCGCCTGCCTACCTGCGCGGGTGCAACGACGGGTTAGGGTCTCTACAGCGACTTTATCCAGGGCAAGGCTTCTCGTCGACGAGTCCGGAGCTCCTCCTCGGAGACCTCACCCACAGGAAGCTGGCACCGTCCCTTCCGAACCCCCTGCGTATTGGAGAGTCATAGCAGAGGCTTCAGTACCGACCGGCGGCTACCCGAAGTCCCACTGTTACTGACGTAGTCTGCCATGATCGCCGAGGGTAACGGCGGTGGACTCCCCCAGCCAAAGCGATCGAGAGCCCCGGACAAAACCGTCCGCCCTCCGCTAACGAGCGCACAGGCTTCCCGCCTCCCGCGACTGCGACCCACGTGACGCCCTCATCACCAGCACGCGGCTGCCCACGTGACGCGCTCGCGCTTCCCTCCTCCCGCGACTGCGACCCACGTGACGCCCTCACCACCAGCACGCGGCTGCCCACGTGACGCGCTCGCGCTTCCCTCCTCCCGCGACTGCGACCCACATGACGCCCTCACCACCAGCACGTGGCTGCCCACGTGACACGCTCGCGCTTCCCGCCTCCCGCGAGTGCGACCCACGTGACGCGCTCACCACCAGTCACAGGCAGCCCACGTGCCACATCGCCATCAAACACGGCCACCAGCGAAGCTGCTGTTTGACTGTCGGGAGGAGGGAGTTCCGGGGTCGGGGCCGAGGATTGAGCTGATGTCGGGAGTTTCCTGTCGGGTAGGAATCGATGAGGGTACAAAACGGGAAATGTTATATCGCGATAGGAGTTGTATGGAGGAAGGCGAATGACAGGCTTCTGGGAAATGGAAAAATAAGCGGCCGATTGAGGATTGTGGTGCTTTATCGTCCATTGCTGAATGCAAATAGACAGGGTTCAAATACAAGAAAGAAGGAAGACTTTAACCAAATCATAAACACGAGAAAGTCTGCAGATGCTGGAAATCCGAAAACCTGCTGAGTTCCTCCAGCACTTTGTCTGTTTCAGGTCTTGTTGAGTTTTAAATGTGGATCAGTTTCTGATATCAATTTAATTAGACTAAGGATTTGGAAAAAAATAGATATCCCAAACAAGAGAAAATCTTGTTGTTGAGTGGCTCGACGAGCTGGCTTGTTAGCTTGCAGACGTTTCGTTACTCAGCTAGGCAACATCATCAGTGCAACTTCGAATGAGATGTTGGTGATCTACATACTGGGTTATATAGTTGGAGTCTATGTGCTGCGGCCTCTCAGATGTTTTCAATGCCACTAGAACGGTAAAATGCGGTTTAGTAGATGTAGTGGAGAACATGACTATGTCAATGGTGGAGAAGGCGTTGGGCTGAATAGTAGCAACTGTGGTGGGGAACACAGTTCTGCTTATGCAGAGTGGAAGTATTTATGTGGCAGTGTAGCGTGTTCAAGTGGAAATGGACATGTATGCAGAAGCTCTACAGAAACTACAGTTTCTCACTTTCATGGTAGATATACAGTGTAAACTAAAAGTAGGACAGCAAACATTAAAATTATATTAAAAGCGGAGGAAAACACTGGTCAGAGAAGTACAGTACAGAAACAGGCCGACTGAACTATTTAAACTGCCTAAACAACTGGAATTCTGCAGATGCTGGAAATTCAAGCAACACACATCAAAGTTGCTGGTGAACGCAGCAGGCCAAGCAGCATCTGTAGGAAGAGGTGCAGTCGACGTTTCAGGCCGAAACCCTTCGTCAGGACTAACTGAAGGAAGAGTGAGTAAGGGATTTGAAAGTTGGAGGGGGAGGGGGAGATCCAACATGATAGGAGAAGACAGGAGGGGGAGGGATAGAGCCGAGAGCTGGACAGGTGATAGGCAAAAGGGGATACGAGAGGATCATGGGACAGGAGGTCCGGGAAGAAAGACAAGGGGGGGGGGACCCAGAGGATGGGCAAGAGGTATATTCAGAGGGACAGAGGGAGAAAAAGGAGAGTGAGAGAAAGAATGTGTGCATAAAAATGAGTAACAGATGGGGTACAAGGGGGAGGTGGGGCCTTAGCGGAAGTTAGAGAAGTCGATGTTCATGCCATCAGGTTGGAGGCTACCCAGACGGAATATAAGGTGTTGTTCCTCCAACCTGAGTGTGGCTTCATCTTTAGAGTAGAGGAGGCCGTGGATAGACATGTCAGAATGGGAATGGGATGTGGAATTAAGATGTGTGGCCACTGGGAGATCCTGCTTTCTCTGGCAGACAGAGCGTAGATGTTCAGCAAAGCGGTCTCCCAGTCTGCGTTGGGTCTCGCCAATATATAAAAGGCCACATCGGGAGCACCGGACGCAGTATATCACCCCAGTCGACTCACAGGTGAAGTGTTGCCTCACCTGGAAGGACTGTTTGGGGCCCTGAATGGTGGTAAGGGAGGAAGTGTAAGGGCATGTGTAGCACTTGTTCCGCTTACACGGATAAGTGCCAGGAGGGAGATCAGTGGGGAGGGATGGGGGGGACGAATGGACAAGGGAGTTGTGTAGGGAGCGATCCCTGCGGAATGCAGAGAGAGGCGGGGAGGGAAAGATGTGCTTAGTGGTGGGATCCCGTTGGAGGTGGCGGAAGTTACGGAGAATAATATGTTGGACCCGGAGGCTGGTGGGGTGGTAGATGAGGAAAGAGTAAGAGGTGGAGAGTTTCTTAAATTAATCTATTTTAATGCTAGGAGCATTGTAAGAAAGGTGGATGAGCTTAGAGCATGGATTGATACCTGGAAATATGATGTTGTAGCTATTAGTGAAACATGGTTGCAGGAAGGGTGTGATTGGCAACTAAATATTCCTGGATTTCATTGCTTCAGGTGTGATAGAATTGAGGGGCAAGAGGGGGAGGTGTTGCATTGCCTGTCAGAGAAAACATTACAGCGGTGCTTTGGCAGGATAGATTAGAGGGCTCGTCTAGGGAGGTTTTTTAGGTGGAATTGAGGAATGGGAAAGGTGTAGTAACACTTACAGAGGTGTATTATAGACCACCTAATGGGGAGCGAGAATTGGAGGAGCAAATTTGTAAGGAGATAGCAGATATTTGTAGTAAGCACAAGATTGTGATTGTGGGAGATTTTAATTTTCCACACATAGACTGGGAAACCCATTCTGTAAAGGGGCTGGATGGTTTGGAGTTTGTAAAATGTGTGCAAGATAGTTTTTTGCAGCAATACATAGAGGTACCAACTAGAGAAGGGGCAGTGTTGGATCTCCTGTTAGGGAATGAGATAGGTCAGGTGACAGAGGTATGTGTTGGGGAGCACTTCGGATCCAGTGATCACAATGCCATTAGTTTCAATATAATTATGGAGAAGGATAGGACTGGACCCAGGGTTGAGATTTTTGATTGGAAAAGGGCTAATTTTGAGGAGACCTGAAAGGATTTAGAAGCAACATACATCAAAGTTGCTGGTGAACGCAGCAGGCCAAGCAGCATCTATAGGAAGAGGTGCAGTCGACGTTTCAGGCCGAGACCCTTCGTCAGGACTAACTGAAGGAAGTCTTCCTTCAATTAGTCCTGACGAAGGGTCTCGGCCTGAAACGTCGACTGCACCTCTTCCTATAGATGCTGCTTGGCCTGCTGCATTCACCAGCAACTTTGATGTATGTTGCTTGAATTTCCAGCATCTGCAGAATTCCTGTTGTTTAGGATTTAGAAGGAGTGGATTGGGACAATTTGTTTTATGGGAAGGATGTAATAGAGAAATGGAGGTCATTTAAAGGTGAAATTTTGAGAGTACGGAATCTGTATGTTCCTGTTAGGTTGAAAGGAAAGGGAGAGTTTGACTTTAAAAGTTTGAGAGAGCCATGGTTTTCAAGGGATATTGGAAACTTGGTTCGGAAAAAGAGAGAGATCTACAATAAATATAGGCAGCTTGGAGTAAATGAGGTGCTCGAGGAATATAAAGAATGTAAACAGAATCTTAAGAAAGAAATTAGAAAAGCTAAAAGAAGATATGAGGTTGCTTTGGCAAGTAAGGTGAAAATAAATCCAAAGGGTTTCTACAGTTATATTAATAGCAAAAGGATAGTGAGGGATAAAATTGGTCCCTTAGAGAATCAGAGTGGACTGCTATGTGCGGAGCCAAAAGAGATGGGGGAGATTTTGAACAATTTCTTTTCTTCAGTATTCACTAAGGAGAAGGATATTGAATTGTGTGAGGTAAGGGAAACAAGTAGGGTAGTTATGGAAACTGATGATTAAAGAAGAGGAAGTACTGGTGCTTTTAAGAAATATGAAAGTAGATAAGTCTCCAAGTCCTGACAGGATATTCCCTCGGACCTTGAGGGAGTTAGTGTGGAAATAGCAGGGGCTCTGACAGAAATATTTCAAATATCATTAGAAACGGGGATGGTGTCGGAGGATTGGCGTATTGCTCATGTTCCCATTGTTTAAAAAGGGTTCTAAGAGTAAACCTAGCAATTTCGGCCTGTGAGTTTGACGTCAGTGGTGGGCAAATTGATGGCAAGTATTCCTAGAGATTGTATATATAATTATCTGGATAGAGAGGGTCTGATTAGGAACAGTCAACATGGATTTGTGCGTGGAAAGTCATGTTTGACAAATCTTACTGAATTTTTTGAAGAGGGTACTAGGAAAGTTGACGAGGGTAAAGCGGTGGATGTTGTCTATATGGACTTCAGTAAGGCGTTTGACAAGGTTCCACATGGAAGGTTAGTTAGGAAGGTTCAATTGTTAGGTATTAATATTGAAGTAGTAAAATGGATTCAGCAGTGGCTGGATGGGAGACACCAGAGAGTAGTGGTGGATAACTGTTTGTCAGATTGGAGGCCAGTGACTAGTGGTGTGCCTCAGGGATCTGTACTGGGTCCAATGTTGTTTATCATATATATTAATGATCTGGATGATGGGGTGGTAAATTGGATTAGTAGGTATGCAGATGATACTAAGATAGGTGGAGGTGTGGGTAATGAAGTAGGTTTTCAAAGCTTGCAGAGAGATTTAGGCCAGTTAGAAAAGTGGGCTGAAGGATGGCAGATGGAGTTTAATGCTGATAAATGTGAGGTGCTACATTTTGGTAGGACTAGTCAAAATAGGACATACATAGTAAATGGTAGGGCATTGAAGAATGCAGTAGACCAGAGGGATCTAGGAATAATGGTGCATAGTTCCCTGAAGGTGGAATCTCATGTGGATAGGGTGGTGAAGAAAGCTTTTGGTATGCTGGCCTTTATAAATCAGAGCATTGAGTATAGGAGTTGGAATGTAATGTTGAAATTGTATAAGGCATTGGTAAGGCCAAATTTGGAGTATTGTGTACAGTCCTGGTCACTGAATTATAGGAAAGATGTCAATAAAATTGAGAGAGTACAGGGAAGATTTACTAGAATGTTAAGCAACACACATCAAAGTTGCTGGTAGACGCAGCAGGCCAGGCAGCATCTATTGGAAGAGTTTCAGTCAACGTTTCAGGCCGAGACCCTTCGTCAGGACTTGGGTCTCAGCCTGAAACGTCGACTGAAACTCTTCCAATAGATGCTGCCTGGCCTGCTGCGTTTACCAGCAACTTTGATGTGTGTTGCTTGAATTTCCAGCATCTGCAGAATTCCTGTTGTTACTAGAGTGTTATCTGGGTTTCATCTCCTAAGTTACAGGGAAAGGTTGAACAAGTTGGGTCTTTATTCTTTGGAGCATAGAAGGTTGAGGGGGGACTTGATAGAGGTTTTTTTAAATTATGAGGGGGATAGATAGAATTGACGTGGATAGGCTTTTTCCATTGAGAGTGGGGGAGATTCAGACAAGAGGACATGAGTTGAAAGTTAAAGGGCAAAAGTTTAGGGGTAACATGAGGGGGGAACTTCTTTACTCAGAGAGTGGTAGCTGTGTGGAACAAGCTTCCAGCAGAAGTGGTTGAGGCAAGTTCGATTTGTCATTTAAAGTTAAATTGGATAGCTATATGGACAGGAAAGGAATGGAGGGTTATGGGCTGAGTGCAGGTCGGTGGGACTAGGTGAGAAGGTGAGGGTAAGAGTTCGGCACAGATTAGAAGGGCCGAGATGGCCTGTTTCCGTGCTGAAATTCTTATATGGTTATATAGATGGACCCAGACTCGATATTTCCTTCAAAACCCACTTTATTGTTAATACAGAGAAGAAAATAGAGAGTTGCGAGAAATGCTTTATATTGTACACTACCTACACCACTAATAGGTAGGGTTAACTTAAGCGACCCCTAGTAGTCCACACCGTCAAGTATACTTCGCAACGTCTGTGTGGTCCTTGAAGCAGACAATCGACCGTGGACTGGCTAGGGTGGAGGTCATTGGCGCCGGTTCAGCTGTTCAGCCTGAAGGTGGGACCCAGGTGAGTGGTCTGCGCAAGAAAGAACTTGCCCACCTTTTATAGCTCTATCGCCACCTCCCAGTCCAGCTGGAAGGGGCCAAGCATCCGATCCAACACTTACTCGACCCCAACTTGGGCCAATTCCAAGTCCTGGTCAAGTATTAAGCCAACATACATCCTCCACACCTGCACGTACTGCAATTGGGTGGCCTTCAACAGTCAGCCTCTGCCTCCCCAAGGACAATGCATCCTATTAAGCTTACAATCAAACAATATAAAAAACATTTTTAGAGACAAGGTAATTGATTGCTTTTACACAAATCAACATTTTTAGCTTGTTTTCATGTATTGTCATCTGGTATACCAGGGGTATATGTATTGTTCTTCCCTTATTTAGTATCAAGGGTCAATCTGCCCAACAACATAAATTCCTACTTGTTGACCATTTCTTTACCATACCCATTTTCATACCCACTCTACCCATACACTACACTTACCTATACAGGAAGTCACTGGAGAGAATTCTTAAGGATAAGATTCATGAGCATTTGGAAACTCTTAGCCTAATTAGGGAGAGCTAGCATAGCTTTGTGTGGAGCAAATTGCGTCTTACTAACTTGATTGAGTTTTTGATGAAGTGACATGGGCGATTGTTAAAGGTAGAGCTGTGGATTTTGTCTACATGGATTTAGTAAGGTGTTCGACAAAGTCCCTCATGGGAAGATTGAGATGCATGGGATCCGTGTATATAAATGACCCAAATCAAAGAGTAGATGAGTAGTTAGTAAGTTTGTATACCATACACAGGTGTTAAAGGTAGCATAGAACACAGTGGAATACAGATCAGTTGCGGGTATGGGTGGAGAAATGGCAGATGGAGTTTAACCTGGTCAAATGTGAAGTGTTCCACCTTAACAGGTCAAATGTAAAGAAACAGTACATGGTTAAGGGCAAGACCCATAAGCGTTGATGAGCAGAGGGCTCTTAGGGTCCAAGTTCATAGCTCCTCAAAAGTGGCTACACAGGTTGTTATGGTGGTGAAGAAGGTATGTGGCATGCTTCTCTTTGAACCTTAACTCTTCTGAAGGCACTGCCCACCACTCCCGCACCAATCCCAACCTCACCATCAAACCCACAGACAAAGGCTTGCCGTTGTAGTGTGGTGGACTGGCCTCTACTTTGCTGAGTTCCCTTATCCCGCACAGCTTGCTTCTACCTCCTATCCAAGATCCACAATCCTGACTGTCCAGTTAGTTCCATTGTTTCTGCATGCTCCTGCTCCACTGAACTTGTCTCCGCATACTTTGACTCCATTTTAACCTCCTTAGTTCAATCCCTTCCCACCTATATCCACATATCCACGGCATGTCACATGCCTTTGATCACCTCAACACTTCAAATTCCCTGTTCCCGATCACCTCATTTTCATCATAGATGTCCAGTCCATATCCCCGTCAAGAAGGCCTTAAAGCTCTCTGGTTCTTTCTTGACAACAGACCCGACCAGTTTCCCTCCACCAGCTGTTTGAACTGGTCGTCACCCTCAACAATTCTTCTTTCGGCTCCTCCCACTTTCTCCAAACTCAAGGTGTGACCATGGGCACCCATCTGGGCCCCAGTAATGCCTGCCTTTTCTTCGGCTATGTGAAGCAGTCCGTATACCAAGCCTTCTCTGATAATGCTCCCCACCTCTTCCTGTGCTACATTGATGACTGAATTGGTGCTGCTTTATGCGCCCATGGTGAGCTCATCAATTTCATCAACTTTGCCTCCAACTTCCACCCTGCTTAGTCACTTAGTCCATTTCTGACACCTCCCTCCCCTTTCTCGATCTCTTTGGTTCCATCACTGGAGCTAAGCTGTGTACCAAAATCTTGTATAAACCCCTGTGATTTCCTACGGCCATCTTGATTATACCATCTCCCATAAAAAATTCCATTCCCTTTTCTCAGTTTCTTCATCTCCACCGCATCTGTTCTTAGGACGAGGCTTTTGTTTCCAGGACATAAGAGATATCCTCCTTTAGAGAACAATGTTTCCCTTCATCCACCATTGCTCTGCCCACACTTTAACAGGACTAGAGCAATGCAAACAAAATGCTGGAGGAACTTAGTAGGGCAGGCAGCATTTATGGAAATGAATAAACAGTCAGTGTTTCGGACCATGACACTTCTTTAGGACTGGAAAGATGCCAGAATAAGAAAGTTGGGGGAGGGGAATGGAGGATAGTTATAAGGTAATAGGTGATAGTCAGGTGAGTGGGAAACATAAATGGCTAGAGAGGAAGGAATTTGATAGGGGAGGAGAATGGATCATGGGAAAAGGGAAAATGAGGAGGAGCACCAGGGGAGGGTGATAGGCAGGTAAGAAGAGGCCAGAGTAGGGAATACAAGAGAGGGGGACGGAAAAATACAAGGAGAAATTGATGTTCATGCAATAATGTTGGAGGCAACCTAGGCATAATGAGGTGTTGCCCCTCCCCTCTGAGCGTGTTCTCAATGTGGCAAAAGAAGAAGCCATGGGCTGACATGTTGGAACAGGAATGGGGATAGGAAGTAAAATGGTTGGCCACTGGGAAATTCTGCTTTTGGGGGTGCTTGACAAAGCAGTTCCCCAATTTACTTTGGGTCTCACCAATGCAGAGGAGGCTGCATCAGGAGCACCAGATACAATAGACAACCCCAACAGATTCACAAGTGACGTGTCGTGTCACCTGGAAGGAATGTTTGCGCCCTGAATGGAGGTAAGGGAGGCAGTAAATGGGCAGATGTAGCATCTCTGTCACTTGCAGGGATATGTGCCAGGAGGGAGATTAGTGGGGAGGGATGAATAGACAAGGGAATTGCGGAGGGAGCAATCTCTGTGGAAAGCCAAAAAGGCAGAGGGAGGTAAAGCAACACACATCAAAGTTGCTGGTGAACGCAACAGGCCAGGCAGCATCTCTAGGAAGAGGTACAGTGGACGTTTCGGGCCAAGATCCTTCGTCAGGACAGACCCTAGTCCTGATCAAGGGTCTCGGCCCGAAACGTCGACTGTACCTCTTCCTAGAGATGCTGCCTGGCCTGCTGCGTTCACCAGCAACTTTGATGTGTGTTGCTTGAATTTCCAGCATCTGCAGAATTCCTCCTGTTTAGGAGGGAGGTAAAGATGTGTTTGGTGATAGTGTCTTGTTGAAGATCGGGGAAGTTGCAGAGAATGATGTGTTGGATGTGGAGGCTCGTGGTGTGATAGGTGAGGACAAGAGAAACTCAATCCCTGTTAATATTGTGAGACAATGGGGTGAGCGCAGATGTCCGGAAATGGAGGAGATGCAGATGAGTGCAGCATCAATGATGGAGTAAGGGAAGCCATATTATTTAAAGGAGGAGGACCTCTCTGATGTCCTGAAAAGGAAAGCCTCATTCTGGGAACAGTGATAGAGTTCCTCTTGTCCTCACCTACCACCCCATGAGTCTTTGCATCCAAAACATCATTCACCACAACTTCCGCCATCTTCAATGGGGATCTAATGCCAGACACATCTTTACCAACCCCTCACCCTCACTCTCCACTTTCTGCAGGGTGTCGCTCTCTCCATGATTCCCTTGTTCAATCGGCCCTCCCCATTAATCTCCCTCCTGGCACTTATTCCTACAAGAGGCAGAATTACTACACCTGCCCAGTCACCACCTCTATCAGCTCCATCCAGGGCCCCATGCAGTCCTTCCAAGTGAGGCAACACTTCACCTGAAAATCTATTAGGGTTGTCTACTATATCCGGTTCTCCTGATGTGGTCTCGTCTACATTAATGGGACCTGATGTAGATTGGGGGACCACTTTGTCGAGCACCTCAGCTCCATCTGCAAGAAGCAGAATTTCCCAGTGACCAACCATTTAAATTCCTATCCCCCTTCCCGTTCCGACATCTCAGCCCATGGCCTTCTCTTCTGTCACAATGAGGCTACCCTCAGCTTGGAAGAACGAAACTTCAAGACCATAGGACATAGGAGCAGAGTTAGGCCATTCGGCCCATTGCATTTGCTCTGCCATTTTATCACAGCTGATCAATTTCCCTCTCAACCCCATTCTCATTCCTTCTTCCAGTAACCTTTTACGCTCTGACTAATCAACCTCTACCTTTAACATACCCAGTGACCTGGCCTGGAGCAACGAATTCCACAGATTCACTACTGTCTTGGTAAAGAAATTCTAAATGGATATCCTCATCACCATTCTAAATGGATATCCCTCTATTCTGAAACTGTGCCTCTGGTCCTATAGGAAGCATCCTTTCCACGTCCATTCTATCTAGAGTTTTCAACATTAGATAAGTTTTAGTGAGATCTCCCCACATCTAAATTCCAGCTAGTAGAGGCCCAGAGTCATCAAACGCTGCTCATATGATAAACCTTTCATTCCCAAGATCGATCTCGTGAATCTCCTCTGAGCCCTCTCCAATGTCAGCACATCCTTTCTTAAATAAGGGGCCTAAAATTTCTCACAATACTCCAAGTGAGGCTTCACCAGTACTTTATAAAGCCTCAGCATTGATTCCCTGCTTTTCTATTCTAGTCCTCTCAAATGAATGCTAACGTTGCATTTGCCTTCCTCAATATTGACTCAACCTGAAAATTAAGCTTAAAAGAATCATGCATGAGGTCTCCCAAGTACCTTTACACCTCAGATTTTTGAACTTCCTCCCATTTAGAAAATAGCTTATGCTTCTATTCCTTCTACCAAAATGCATGACCACACTGCTCGGCACTGTATTCTATCTGCCACTTCTTTGCCCATTCTCCTAATCTAAGTCCTTCTGCAGCTTCCCTGTTGCCTCAACACTACTTGCCCCTCAACCTATCTTTGTGACCATAAACTTGGTCACAAAGCCATTAATTTTGTCATCCAAATAATTGACATAAAATGCAAAAAGAAGCGGTCCCAACATCAACTCCTGTGGAACACCAATAGTCATTGGCAGCCAAACGGAAAAGGCTCTCTTTATTTCCGTCTATGCCTCCTGCCAGTGAATTCTCTATCCATGATAGTATCTTTCCTGTAATACCATGGGCTCTTATTAGCAGCCTCATGCATGTCACCTTGTCAAAGGTCTTCTGGAAATCCAAGTACATATATCCACTGATTCTCCTTTGTCTTTCCTGCTTGTTATTTCCTCAAAGAATTCTAACAGATTTGTCAAGCGAGATCTTCCTTGAAGGAAACTATGTTGACTTTGGCCTATTTTATCATGTTCCTCCAAGTACCCCGAAAGCACATCCTTAACAATTGACTCCGACATCTTCCCAACCACTACATCAGGCTAACAGGCTAATTTCCTTTTGGCTGCCTCCCTCCTTTCTTGAAGAGAGAAGCGACATTTGTAATCTTCCAGTTGTCTGAAACCATTCCAGAATGTGGCGATTCTTGAAAGATCATTACTAATCTCTCCACACCTACCTCTTTCAGAACCCTAGAGTGTACTCCATCTGATGCAGGTGACTTATCTATCTTAAGACCTTTCAGTTTTCTAAGCCCCTTCTCCATAGTAATGATAACTGCACTTACTTCTGCACCCAGACACTCTTGAACTTCTGGCAAATTGCTAATGTCTTCCACAGTGAAGACTGGGGCAAAATACTTACTCACTTCGTCCACCATTTCCTAGACCCATATTACTACCTCTTCAGTGTCATTTTCTAGTGATCCAATATCTACTCTTGCCTCTCTTTTACACTTTATATCTGTAAAAGCTTTTGGTATCCCCCTTTGAAATTGTTAGCTAGCTGTTAAAGTCGAATCTGAATAAAACTCGGGAGACCAGCTTCTTATAGTTACAGCAGTTTACTGCTCACCTTCCTTAAGGAGTTTAAGACCCAGTTGTCAAAGGGAAGGCATGTAAATACTGCCACCATTTGACAAGTCAATCTTAGTCAGGTTACAGCCGTATATTTATACATAGTAAGTCCCATACATTACTGTTGCAGATGTTATTAGAACTGGTATGCCCACCAAGTATGGTGCAAAACTTAATTACTTAGATAAGAGAGTCCGCAAAATCAAGGTTTTAATTACAGATGGATGTACTGTCCAGTCCTTATCCTTTACAAGGCCCTGACTTAATTACAGATGAATGTTCATTCCTGTCCGTATCAGTGAGTCCTCCTCCCTGTACTCAAACGAGGGTACAATGTATAATGTTATCAACTCTCAATGTCTCTCTCAGCATACCAAAGGAGAACTAGTATAAGCCAGTTTTTTAGCCAACTGCTGAAGACAGAGTTTACTTCAGTTCAAAAATTCCTATTCAGTCCCAATTATTCTTTTAGCCAGAGGTTACATAGGTTCAAAATGATTTTTTATATCCTCAATCCCTCAAGCTTATCTTCATATTTAATCTTACCCCCACATGCGCACACTATACATTTTTCAGTTGCCTTCTCCCTTGTCCATTCATCCCCCCCATCCCTCCCCACTGATCTCCCTCCTGGTACTTATCCTTGTAAGCGGAACAAGTGCTACACATGCCCTTACACTTCCTCCCTTACCACCATTCAGGGCCCCAGACAGTCCTTCCAGGTGAGGCGACACTTCACCTGTGAGTCGGCTGGGGTGATATACTGCGTCCGGTGCTCCCAATGTGGCCTTCTATATATTGGTGAGACCCGACGCAGACTGGGAGATCATTTTGCTGAACATCTACGCTCTGTCCGCCAGAGAAAGCAGGATCTCCCAGTGGCCACACACTTTAATTCCACATCCCATTCCCATTCTGACATGTCTATCCACGGCCTCCTCTACTGTAAAGATGAAGCCACACTCAGGTTGGAGGAACAACACCTTATATTTCATCTGGGTAGCCTCCAACCTGATGGCATGAACATTGACTTCTCTAACTTCCGCTAATGCCCCACCTCCCCCTCGTACCCCATCCGTTATTTATATACACATATTCTTTCTCTCACTCTCCTTTTTCTCCCTCTGTCCCTCTGACTATACCCCTTGCCCATCTTCTGGTCTCCCCCCCCCCCCCCTTTTCCTTCTCCCTGGGCCTCCTGTCTCATGATCCTCTCATATCCCTTTTGCGAATCACCTGTCCAGTTCTTGGCTCCATCCCTCCCCCTCCTGTCTTCTCCTATCATTTTGGATCTCCCCCTCCCCCTCCCACTTTCAAATCTCTTACTAGCTCTTCCTTCAGTTAGTCCTGACGAAGGGTCTCGGCCTGAAATGTCGACTGTCCCTCTTCCTAGAGATGCTGTCTGGCCTGCTGCGTTTACCAGCAACTTTGATGTGTGTTGCTTGAATTTCCAGCATCTGCAGAACTCCTCGTGTTCAGTTGCCTTCTGTTGGTTTCTAAGTTTCCCAATCCTCTACCTTCTCACTAAGTTTTGCTCTATTATATGTTCTTTCTTTTGTTTTTGCTTCAATTTCCCTTGTCAGCCATAGTTGCATCATCTGCCTTTAGGATACTTCTTTTGGGATGTAACTATACTGCGCCTTCCTAATTGCTCCCAAAAACTCCAGTCATTGCTGCTCGTGCCTCCTTCCAATCAACTTTGACCAGCTCCTCTCTCATGCCTCTATAGTTCCCTTCACTCCACTGTAATAGTCATACTTCTGGCTTCTTCCTCTCAAATTGCAAGGTGAATTCTATCACTGCCTCTTAAGGGGTTCTTTAGCCTAAGCTCCCTAATCAAATCCAGTCCATTACATAACACTCAATCCAGACTAGCTGATCCGCTATTGGGCTCAACAACAAGCTGCTCTAAAAAGCCAACATGTAGACATCCTACAAATTTTCTCTTGGGATCCAACACCAACATGATTTTCCCAATCTTCCCGCATATTGAAATCCCCCTGACTATCGTAATGTTGCTCTTTTGACATGCTTTTTCAATCTCCCGTTATAATTTGTAGTCCACATCCTGGCTACTGTTCAGAGGCTTCTATTTAACTTCCCTCAGGGTCTTTTTACCCTGTGTGTAATCCCTAAACCTATTACACACATAGATATGACCCCAGTGTGTGATTCCTGAAATGTTCCTGAAACAATCTGCACCAGATATCCTTGCAGAGGGCTGACACCAGTGTGTGACCACTGACCCCATTGCACCCTGAATCTCGAGAACAGTGTGTGATGCTAGACCACATACATGATGAATTCTGAAAATAGTCAGTGACCCCTGATGCCATTACACGCTAAGACCTGACTACGGTGTGAATCCTAACCCCATTAAACCCTGAGACCTGACTACACTGATTAATGACCCTATTACATCCCGAGACCTGACTACAGTGTGATTGCTGACCCTATGACAATCTGAGACCTGACTAATCTGTGATTCCTGACACTGAGACAGGATTATTGTGTGATTCTGGAACATAAAGCCTGACTACAGTGTGATTCCTGACCATATTGTACTGACCTGACTATACTGTGATTCCTGACACTACGACCTGACTACACTGTGATTCTTAACCCTATTACACCCTGAGACCAGGCAACATTATGATTCCTGAAGCTATTACACTCTTTGAACTGACTACTGTCAGATTCCTGACCCTATCGCTGAACCTTTTACACCCTGAGACCTGACTATATATGAACATAAGACATAGGAGAATTAGGCCATTTGGCCTATCAAGTCTGCTCCACCATTCAATCATGGCTGATCTCTTTTCCCCCTCCTCAGCCCCATTCCCCAGCTTTCTGCCCATAATCCTTAATGCCATGGCCAATCAAGAACCTAGCAGTCTTTGCCATAAATACAGCCAATGTCCTGGCCTGCACAGCTGCCTGTGGTAACAAGTTCACCACTCTTTGACTAAAGAAATTTCTCCACATAATGGATGCCTCTCTATCCTGAGACTGTGCCCTCTTGTCCTAGACTCCCCTACCATGGGAAACATCCTTGCCACATCTACTCTGTCCAGGCCTTTCGAAAGGTTTCAATGAGATCCCATCATCCTTCTAAATTCCAGTGAGTACAGGCCCAGAGCCCACAAATGTTCCTCATATGATAACTCTTTCCTTCCCAGAAACACCCTTGTGAACCTCCTCTGAACCCTTTCCAGTGCCAACACATTTTTTCTTGGATGAGGAGCTCTAAACAGTTCACAATACTCAAGGTGAGGCCTCACCAGTGCCTTATAAAGCCTCATCATCACATCCCTGTCTTGTATTCTAGACCTCTTGAACTGAATGCTAACATTGCATTTGCCTTCCTCACCACCAACTCAGCCTGCAAGTTAACTTTCAGGGTGATCTACACAAGGACTCCCAAGCTATGTTCCCTCTAAGCTGTGTGCGTACACACATTTTCCAACCAGCACACAGAGGAAATTAATGTGTGCACAAAAGGTTAGTTACCTAAAATAATGTAGTAATTAATAATTATACTTACTGAAAATAATCTTTTGGCTAAATATTTCTGATAACTAGTTAGTTGGTTTTTCAAATACCACAATGCAAGTCACTAATTTACGTCACCTCGACCTTTCCTGTTCCAGTTTGTACAGCTGCATCGCGGCAGCAGCCATCTTTTTATCATAAAGTTTTCAAAGATCTGTTTCAAATCCTGTAGATAGCTTACTAAGTTTTTATTGAAAAAGATCAATCAAATGACCATGTGGCTAAATACTGTCACAAGAAATTGATAAACATCACATACAAAGTAGCTTTATAGGTTTTAAATGATGTCTTTGATGAAGTGGCTGCACTGTGCAATATTTTGCAGAAGAGTGGCCTGACACCGATTGATTCACTTCATTTTGCGTGAGGCAAAATTAACAAGATAAGAAAGCAGTATCTGGGAGACAATGTTTCGTGGAGTGACAAAGTTAAAGTTTTGCTAAGCCAACAACGTGAAGAAAACACAGTAGATACAAATTTGCTGTTGACTTTTATAAATAGTCTTTGTGTTCATTTAGAAGAAAGGTTTCCTGAAGATGAGGTACAAGAATGGTCAGCTTTTGATTTCTCCGTAATTGCAGATTATGACTTCACATTTGGTGATGAACAAGTTAATGCCTTATGTCTAAAATATCATGACTTTCTAGCTGAAAATACTGTAACAGACGGTTTAATGATTTCAAATTTTCCGTGCAAGAAAAAATTAAATCCAAACTGATTTCAAACTTTGCTGAAATGTGGCATTTGTACTTCAAAATGAACAGTTTTGCGACTTTGCACTGTTGATGGACATTGGGGGAACCTTGCGTCTAATGCGGACTGTGAGCGAGGTTTTAGCCAAGTGAATCAACTCAAAAACAAGCTGAGAAACTGTTTAGGTGAATGTCATTTGGATATGTTAATAAGAATCAAAAGCTATCAATTGGATGGAAGTTCTATTAGTCTAGGTAAAGTTTACAAAGAATGGGTAAATGCTAAAGACAGGAGAGAGAAAAAATAACTGAGTGACTTAAATATGTATGTTATTTTGTTGTTATTCTGTGCAGTTTTATGTCAAATATTTTGTATACCTACATAAACTGTGCCATGTGTGCACATACTTTTGTCACAGGAAAAAAATTTGCACAACATAAGATTTTTGCTCACACTGACTACTAAAAATTAGAGGGAACATTGCTCCCAAGTCCCTTTGCATCTCAGATTTTTGGATTTTATCTCCGTTTAGAAAATAGGCCGCTCTTTTTTTTCTTCTACCAAAGTGCATGACTATGCATTTTCAAACATTGTATTTCATTTGCCACTTTCTTGCCCATTCTCCGAATCTGTCTTAAGTCCTTCTGCAGTTTTCTTGTTTCCTCAACACTACCTGTCCCTCCACCAATCTTCATATTATCTACAAACTTGGCAACAAAGCCATCTATTCCATCATCTAAACCATTGATATACAGCATAAAAAGAAGTGATCCCAACACCAATCCCTGCAGAACACCACTGGTCACTGACAACCAATCAGAAAAGGATCCTTTTATTCCGACTCACTGCCTCCTACCAATCAGCCAATGCTCTAACCATGCTAGTAACTTTCTTGTAATAGCATGGGCTCTTAACTTGGTTTAACAGACTCGTGTGACACCTTGTCAAAGGCCTGCTAAAAATCCAAATATACAACATCCACTGCATCCCCTTTACCCTACTTATAATCTCCTCAAAGAATTCCAACGGGTTCATCAGGTAAGGTTATCCCTTAAGGAAACCATGCTAACTTTGTCCTGTCTTGGCCTGTGTTACCAAGTACTCCATAACCTCATCCTTAAAAATTGACTCCAACATCCTGACCCCATTACACCCTGAAACAGTCTGATTCTTGACATTATTACATCCTGATACTTGATTACAATGTGACTCTTGACCCTATTACACTCTGAGACCAGACTACGCTGAGATTCATGACCCTATTACACCCTGAGGACTGACTATAAGACCATACGACATGGGAGCAGAATTAGGCCATTTGGCCCATTGAGAATGCACCTTCACTTCATCGCTGATCCATTTACCTCTGGGCCCCAATTTCTTGCCTTCTCACTGTATTTCTTCATGCCCTGACTAATCAAGAATCTATCAACATCTGTATTTACTATATCCAATTACATGTCCTCCACAGCAGCCTGTGGCAATGAATTCCATAGATACACCACCCTCTGGCTAAAGAAATTCCTCCTCATCTCCATTCTAAAAGGATTCCCCTCTATTATCCCCAGGTCCTGAATTCTCCCAAGACAGTAAATATCCTCTCCAAATCCACTTTATTGATGCCCTTCAATGAGGTCACCACTCATTCTTCTAAATTCCAGTGAATGCAGGCACAGAGCCATAAAATGCTTGTCATATGACAAGCCTTTCAACACCAGATTTAATTTCATAAACCTCCTCTGAGCACCCTCCAATGAAAGTACATCCTTTCTCACATCAGGGGCCAAACCTACTCTCAGTACTCCAATTGAGCCCTCAGCAGTGGCTGCTAAAGCCTCAACATTACATCATGACCCTATTACACACTGAGATCTGACTACAATGTGACACCTGACTGCAGTGTGATACCTGACTCTATTAAACCCTGAGACCTGAATACAGTGCAATTCCTGACCCTATTACACCCTGACACCTGAATACAGTGCGATTCCTGACCCTATTACACCCTGTGACCTGACTACAGAAGAGCATAAGACGCAGGATCGGTATTATGCAATTCAGCCCATCAAGTCTGGCTCTGCCATTCTATCAGGGCTGATCTATTATCACTCTCAACCCCAGTGATAATAGATCAGCTCTGATAGAATGGCAGAGCCAGACTATCCATCCTTGCTTTAAATATACTCAATGACTTGGCCCTCACAGCTGTCTGTGGCTATGAATTCACCATATTCACCGTTCCCTGGCTAAAGAAACTCCTCCCCAGCACTGTTCTAATTAGACATTCCTTTCGTCTGAGTCTATGCTCACCCACTATAGACAACATCATCTCAACATCCACTCCATCTAAGCCTTTCAACATTCAATAGGTTTCAGTGAGATCCCCCTCACTCTTCTAAACTCCAGTGAGTACAGGCCCAGAGCCATCAAACTCTCTTCATCCATCAACACTTACATTCCTGAAATCATTCTTGTGAACTTCCTCTGTGCCCTCTCCAGACACTTGAGGCTTTGGCAATGAGAGGCACAGGCCATCGTTAGATTTCTTTTATTGTTATTTATTATTTATTTCTTTCTATTGCACGTTTTTGAACTGTGGGGCCACCAGCTGCATACTGGAATGCTCCTCTTGTGAGATGTGGAAAAGCAGGAAGATCTCTAGTGTCCCTGATGATGAAAACTGCAAGATGTGCATCCTGCTGCAGTTTCTAACAGACCACATTATGGAGTTGGAGCTGGAACTGGATGAACTCAGGATCATTAGGAAAGCTGAGGGGTTGATTGACAGGACATTTAGAGAAGTAATTACAACCAAGGTGCAGGACACATGTAACTGGGTGACTGTCAGGTTGGGAAAGGGGTTGAACAGCCAGTGCAGAGTATCCCTGTGGCTGCTCCCCTTAACAACAGTTATACCACTTTGGACACTGTTGGGAAGAATGACCTAGCGGGGAAAGCCACGGTAGTCAGGGCTCTAGCACTGAGTATGGCTCTGTGGGCTCAGAGTAACATAGTGTCAAGAAGGAAGTAGGAGAAGAGACAAGTTGTTGTTGGTTAGGGGGAACAGAAAGGAGATTCTGTGGACAAGAGCGAAATTCCCAAATGGTTTGTTGCCTTCCAGGGCCAGGGACATATTGGACCGAGTCCTTAGCATTCTTAAGTGAGAGGGTGAACACTCAGAAGTCGTGGTCCATATCAGTATCAATGACATGGGTAGGATGGGTGATGAAGTCCTGCAAAGTGAGTTTAGTGAGTTAGGTGCTAAGTTAAAGGACAGGATCCCAGGGTTGCTAGTGAGGCCAGAACCTGAACTGGAGGGGGAATAATCCTAGCAGGGAGGTTTGCTAATACTACACAGGGATTGGGGGGCTGGTGTTGGGGAGGCAACCTCCATCAAGGGTGGGTTCATCCCAGCACTGGTAAAACTGGGGGAACTGGAGTTTCTGTTCTGTTGTCTTGTCTTGATCTTTTCTGGTTTCCCTTTGGATCATCTCTGCCATTATAGGGAGACTTTCAAGTTCAAGTTCAACCACACATGAATGCCCATTAATACAGCAAAACAAAACAGCGATATTCAAGGCCAAGGTGTGAAACACAATATCAACAGTTATACACAGCACAAACCACATATAGCACATGTAAGATATCAGTAAAATACAGTCACATAAAGAAAATATATTGCAAGACCCTGAGTCCATGAATGTTGCAGCTGAACAGAATATGACTTGTTTTCTGCCGAGCAAACACTGGGGGGGGGGGGGCAGCACCGACTCCAGCTTGGATGCCGTACTACACTACCTCCGGCACTCCAGTGGAGCACACCGACTCCAACACCTCTCTCCTGGGTGGCAGGAACCAGGTGACTCCGCAGTTTGGGGCCTGGTCCTCGCTGAGAAAGAGGCCACACGGCTCCTCTTTTGTACATTTTTTCAGGCATTTCCTTTTCCAATCCATCAGCACTTTCATGATTAGTTGTCCTCTTGAATTTGATTTTGCAATCGTGTCCTCCAAAAAACAGAGCCTATCTCTGCATTTGAGCTGCTGCTATTAGTGGAACACCCTTCTGTGGATTGAAAATGAACATTAAAGGTTGATCACTGACCATTAGTAACCTCTCTCTCATACAGGTATTGGTTGAAACAGTTTCTCTCCAAACCAGACTCAAGGCCTCTCTGTCAATCTGTCAGTAACTTTTCTCTGCAGTGGTAAGGGAATGTGATGCAAAGGCTATGTGGGTGTTCACTTCCATCACTCATAACATGCGATATGACTGCACCTGTACCATAGGACGAAACATCACAGACAAGCTTCACTGGACGATATGGATCAAAATGTGTGAGTACAGTGTCTGACGTCACTGCTTCCCTTGCTTTTGGGAAAGCCACCTCACTCTGCTTTGTCCATTGCCATTTCTTCCCCATGAGTTCAAGTGGTGGAGCACAGAAGTAGGGTTTGGCAGGAACCTATTATAATTGACAAATCCAAAAAAGGACCAGGACTGTGACATATCCTTTGGCCTTGGAGCATCCACCACTGCTTGAATTTTCTCAGCAACTTGTGTAATACTTGCGTGTCAATGGTGTGACCACAGTATTTGATACTTGGTTTAAAGAAATCACAATTGTTGCATCATGCTCTGAGCCCATAATCTTCTGATCTTTCTAACTAACACTGTCTTGAGATTCTGGAGAAGTTCCTGGTCTTCCTCACTGGTAACAGTTATGTTTTCCAGGTAACAGTGAGCAGCCTTGCAGCACCTACTCCATAGCTCACTGCCAGAGTAGGTGCAGATGCTATTCCAAAAATAAGCCTATTATAGCGATAAAGTCTTGTGTGAGTGTTTATGGTGATAAGCACTTTAGACCAGGGTTTCTCAACATTTTAATGCCTTGGAGCCTCACCATTAATCAAGAGGTCTACAGACCCCAGTGTGACGAAGGCCCGTCACTGATTACGTGGCACATGGCTCACTCGGTAAAACACTCATCCCCAGCAGTAATAGTGACTGGGTCTGAACCAGAGCTGCTGTATAGAGCTGTCTTATATAGAGGCAGCAGCAACCTGCTCAGGTGTGCTGAAGGTGGAAGATACCATCTTTAATTGGATAATTGAGTTAATTAGCTTTTGGTTGGTCTAGGGGGAGGGGCTTAGCAGTTATAAGCCTCAGGTTACCAAGGCTTTGGGGTTAGTTTTCTTTTGTGTTTAGTCTGAGGGTGGCTATATATATTGTTTTGTCCATTTTTTGGCTTGTTTTGAGGTAAATAAAAGCACCTCAATCTAGTTTTGCGACTCAAGCCATCTTGTTATTTTTCTTGAGCAACTAACCCACAGTTTTTTGTGACACCCAGGTTGGGAACCCATGCTTTCGACTCTTCTTCAAAGTTCAAAGTGCATTTATTATCAAAGTATGTATGCAGATAACAACCCTGAGGTTCGTCTTTCCACTAAACAAAGAAAGAAAACCATGGAACCTGTTCAAAGAAAAATATCAAATCCCCCATGCGCAAAAAAAAATCATGCGAACGGCAAAAAAAACAAGTGAAAAACACAGAATTTAAACACCAAACCACAAACCATCGTAACAGTCCAGGTTTAGGGTAACATAATTGGGAGAAATGTACATAATTCACAACCACCAACATTGAGTTGGGGTTTTGCTTTTAAGGACTGGTCTGACGTGATGACATTATTATATAAAAGGTTTTTAGCGTGTTTTTGTTGTGTAAATTTTGGAGTTCAATAAAATATGTTACAGGGTTTGTTAAACATAATACGCCTCTGGCCGTTTTATTTGTGAAAACCTACATTGGTGACCCCGATGCTCTAGGACGGTTCCAGAGTGATTGAGTATGTCAGCCAACACAGTCGCTTTGAAACTGCTGGAATTTTGGGAGCAAACTGCCGTCATTGGTTTTATTTGTAGAAACCTACACAGGCATATTCAGTTTGTTAACTTCAAGCTGCTGAGCCAGATGCCCTGATCAAATTTGCACAAAATAGCAACGAAAAAGGAGTGATCAGAAACCAGAAAAACATTATAACATGAAGTACAGAGCCAATCCACAAACCACATTGATTCAACCATGCCCAAGACCCAGGACTCTGGCAGCATCGAGTGAGAGGAAGAGAGACCACTTGAACACAGGGACCTTCCTCCGGGAGCAGCAGACAAGAGGGGGAGCCTGATCAGTCACCTGCAGGTAGATGGCACTGAGCACCAGCTCACCACCTGCTCTCATCCTCGATGTTTCTCTATCTCCCTCGACACTTTAATCAGCGAGAAATGGAGGCAATCATTTGCTCGTGCCATCTCCAGGTTTCTTGGCCTCCAGCCACTCAATCACCCCGTAAACACCCCACCAAAATGTAGATCAGAACCTTCAACAGTAGCGGAACCACATTGAAAGAAAAAGTAGAAAGTGAAAGCTGAAGGGTTTCGGCCCAAAACATCGACTGTATTCTTTTCCATACTTGCTGCCTGGTCTGCTGAGTTCCTCCAGCATTTTGTGTGTGTTGCACATATTTCCAGCATCTGTAGATCTTTGTGTTTGTAGAAAGTGAAAGTTGTAGTTTTGTCTGAAGGATATCACCCTTGGTTCGCTGGCACCAACTAGGCTTCATTTCGAAGTAGACGCATCTTCTTTCTAGTTTTCTCTGACTTCTATTTTGTATCTGGGTGTTTGGGGGTCCCTAGGATTAAATTAACAGGGAACAATTCTATTGTATCTGTGTGATCTCCATCTGTAGGTAGGCTTCAGCTAAGTCCACTTTGCTGAAGTGTTTCTCTCCAGAAAGATTTGCAATGATATCCTCTGTCCTGGGCAGGGGGTATTGATCTACTTTCAGTACTGGGTTGATAGTGATCTTAAAATCATCACAGATTCAGACAGACCCATTCTTCTTGGCTACTGAGACCACTGGCATTGACTGTGGGCTCCAGTCAACCTTGGAAAGAATTCCTTCACCCTCTGTGTGATCTAGCTCACTGGTTTCTTTATTACAGATGGCATAAGGAACCGGATGTGCTTTGTAAAACTTGAATGTGGCATTTTCATTTAACACTGTTTTACCCTTGATGTGTTTGAGTTTTCCGATGCCATCCTTGAACTCTGCTGTGGCATCATTCATATCTTTCTTAATTCACTTTAAAAGTCCTAGCAGAGATATTTAAAACATCCTTAGCCTCAGGTGAGGTCTCAAAGGACTGGAGGAATCCTAATGTTCTGTTGTTTAAGGAAGATATTCTAAGGGACCGGATATGAGTATTTGGATAAACAAGGACTGATTGGAGATAGTCAACAGTTCTTTGTGCATGGCAATTCATGTCTAACCAATCGTTTTTTTTTTGTGGAAGTTATCAGGAAAGTTGATAAAGGGAAAGCAGTGGATGTTCTCTACATGGACTTTAGCAAGGCATTTGACAAGGTCCCACATGGGAGGTTAGTCAAGAAGGCATTCAAGATGAAGTAGTAAATCGGATTAGACATTGGCTTTGTGGGAGAAGCCAGAAAGTGGTAGCAGATGATTGCCTCTCTGACTGGAGGCCTGTGTCTAGTGGAGTGCTGCAGGGATTCATACTGGGTCTAGTGCTGTTTGTCATCAATATCAATGATTTGGATGATAATGTGGTAATTGGATCAGCAAATTTGCAGATGGCACCAAGGTTGGGGAAAGTGGATAGTGAGGATGACTATCAAAGCTTGCAGTAGGATCTCAACCAGCTGCAAAAGTGCTGAACAGTGGCAGATGATATTTAATGCAGACAAGTATGAGGTGTTGCACTTTGGGAGGACCAACCAGGGTAGGTCTTATGCAGTGAACGGTAAGGCGGGTGGGGGGAGAGAAATCTGGGAATATAGGTACATAATTCATTGAAAGTGGCATCATAGGTAGACAGGGTCATAAGTGCGGCTTTTGGCACATTGGCCTTCATAAATCAGTGAATTGAGTGCAGATGATGGGATGTTATGTTGAATTTGTATAAGACATTGGTGAGGCCTAATTTGGAGTATTGTGTGCAGTTTTGATCACCTACCTGCAGGAAAGATGTAAATAAGATTGAAAGAGTACAGAGAAAATTTACAAGGATCTTGCTGGGACTGGAGGCCCTGAGTTATAGGGAAAGATTGAATAGGTTCGGACTTCACTCCCTACAATGCAGGGAGATTTGACAGAGATATGCAAAATTGGGTTGGGTCGATAGGGTAAAAGCAAACAGACTTTTTACTCTGACGTTGGGTGAGAATTGAACTAGAGGTCATGGGTTAAAAGTGAAAGGTGAAATATTTAAAAGGAACAATGAGAGGGAACTTCTTCCCTCAGAAGGTCATGAGAATGTGGAATGAGCTGCCTGAGGGAGACATGGATGTGGGGTTGAGGGGTCTAAGGAGTATGATCTGAGTGCAGGTCAATGGAACTAGGCAGATTAGTAGTTCAACACAGACCAGATGAGCCAAAGGGCCCATTTCTCTGGTGTAATGATCTGTGACTCTCTTTGATGGCAGTAGACTGGTGATGTGTAGGGTAGTTTTTACTGCCCATTGTAGAGCCTTCCTCTCTGCCACAATGCAGTTTCCATATCATGTAGTGATGCAGCTTGTTAGGATGCTCTCTATCTGTAGTGAATATAGATATGCACAGTCTGGCTCTCTTCCACCTTCTCAGAAAGTAGAGGCATTGGTGATCTTTCCTGCTTGTGTAGGATGTGTTCCAGGACCATGAGGGGTTGTGCAAGATTGCACTGCCAGGAGTTTGAACCTGTTTGCAGTTTCCACTGACTGCTGCGAAGAGGGATGTGAGTGATGGGAGTTTTGCCAAATTTCAGAACCATCTACTTGGTCTTGTTGACATTAAGGAAGAGGTTATTTGCCTGGTTTCAGGCCCCAAGCTCTTCCACCTCCTCTCTGTAGATCATCTCATCGTTGTGGATGAGCCCCACCACTGTCATGTCATCGGTGAACTTGCCATCGGTGTTTGGTCTACAGTCCTGTGTGAGCAGAGTGTACAGCAGTGGGCTCTGTGCACAGCCCAGGGGAGCACCATGTTGAGGGTGATGGGGAGAGAGGTGCGGATGTGCATCCCAACTATCTGAAGTCTGTTGGTTAGGAAGTCTAATACCCTGTTGCACAGTGTTCACCACGGCACCCCATTATCTAGCTCGGCTTACTGAGCAATTCCTTTCCTCTGCTAATGTTCTTGTGACTCACACTCTCCACCCCCATCCAAATCACGTGCACACTAGGAATTACTTGCAGCGGCCACTTAACTTACCAACCTGCATGTCTTTGGGATGTGGGAGAAAGACTAGCTCCAAGACACCTCCAACCCAGTTACAAAAGCAACCAGAAAAATAAATTGTTATAAGATCTTTTATTAATTTTTATAGAGGAGAAACATCACAAGAACCAAAATAGAAGCAGTTTCCTTGAGCTCATATACACAAACAACAGCTAAAGATACAAAACTAGGTGTTTCTGTCATCTTTATATCATACATTATTTCAATATATATATAATTATGTACATTATCACACCATAATGCCATAAATACACATTTTCATCCCTCTCTGTCCCATCCCCATCATCCCCAGAGACACCAGCCTCTGAGCTATCTTTGGGACCCTGTAGAAAAATTTGGAAAGGACCAGTTACCCCACAGGGTCTCCATGGAAACCAGGAGGTCCAAGCTGGACCCTTTAAATATACAAAACAATGATAGTTACCCCCAAAAATGGAGAGTTACTGCAAAGTGAGAGGAGAACAGCTCTTAATTGTCCACAGAGCAACCAAGCCTCTTCTCATCTGTGCAAGACCGTACCCCGATGCACAGCGTGGAGTGGACCATCCATTTACATCCAAAGAATGGGGCAAGAGGGTGACTATTTAAAAAGGGTACCTCAACTTGCACAGGAACATTGTTACAGACAAGACTACTAAAGGCACAGCATTTCTCTTCAAACCATTGCCTTACTCAAGCAGAACAGCTAAAAGAAATAAAAAAAAATCAGGAATCTCTCGTGTTTAACATTGAGGGGCAACATTGCTTTTCACATTGGAACTTGGACCAGGAAGATGCTCCCTGTGAAGGCAGTCAGGACAGAAAATATCCTTGTTCATAAAACAAAAAAACCTACATTGCAAGATAGTTGTCTGTGGATAACTGGAGCGCTATATGATCTGAGGACATTCTGATGGTGATGGGGAAGCAGACTGTCAGAGATCCATATTCAGAGTGGACATAAGGGGAAATAATGGGCTCAAAGGATGATTGAGGCTTTGGTTTCACACTCACTCAGATTTACTGAACTCAGTAAGGACTCAAAGGACTCGGTAGCTTGTCATGGTGAATGGGGAGCCCACATACTTACGATGGATAACTCTGCCATGGTCTCAATATGGGCAAGAAATACTTGACAACCTTGATTCTAATACTCCACTGAGGATTTATCTACCCTCTTACAAGCAATGAACAAAATAAAATCTAGTTTAGTGTAAAAAGAATATGTTAAACCAGGGTAACACACACATTCTGGAGGAACTCAGGTCAGGCAGCATCTTTGGAAAGGAATAAAGGAGAGGTACATCGCATTAGTGAATGATTCCCTGCACGCCCCTCTGACATAGTGGGGAACCGCATGGTTTGCCATTGCCTTCTGCTGGTGAGTTTCCAAACAGACCACCAGCTCGTAACCCAGCACTGATGGAAAGTATGCAGGGTAGCCGGCTGGATTCGAACTTGGGACCTTTCGTCCCAAAGTCCGACGCTGATGCCACTACGCCATCAGCCAGGTCATGGAAAGCGTCGATATTCCAGACTTTGGGGTCAGGGTTAACCCTTCATCAGAACTGGAGAGGAAGGGGGAAAACAAAAAAATGGGGGCTGGGAGGTGATGCCTGTGATGGGTGAAGCTAGGTGAAGGAGAAGGTAGCTGGGTGGGGGAGGGGGATGAAGTGAGAAGTTGGGAGGTGACAAAAATTAGTCAAGATTGGATCCATTTTACCTCACAGTGGAAGATTACTTGCTCCTGAAACCATCAACCTGGCAACATTTGCCTTCGAGAAGCATATTTCAGCAGAGCCATGGGATGAGCTATCCTAGGTAGAAAAATTGGTTTGATTGGGTCAGTAATTGACTGGCTACTGTAAATACCCCAGAGTAGGCATGTGGGATAATGATTCAAAGGGAGCTTTCTGGTTAAAGAGGGTATGTTGTACCAGCCCAATGAGGTGTGCTGCCCAGCAAGCCTCTGCTTTAACCCAAGCCTAATCACAGGACACTTTACAATGACTAATTAACCTACCAACAGTACGTCTTTAGACCGTGGGATGTAACCAAACCACCTGGAGAAAACCAACACAGTCAAGGAGAGAAGGTGCAAACTTTCTTAGAGGATGTTAGAACTGACCTCCGAACACTGGCACCCCAAGCTGTGATAGTGTCACACTAACACGATGGGAAAATGCATCTGGTAGGTTGCTCTCCTGGGAATTGACATGGATGCAGTAGGCTCAAATAGCAGCCTTCTGTTTAAAAAGGAGAAATTTAAATTCTCAGATTGACTACTGGAGATTAGGACGATACGTGACTTGAATATTACCCCCTCCGGGGAAGGGGAGGGGTCGATGAAACATACATTTTACACGAGGGTTACCCAAACTCACAAGGTGGAAGTCCAAAAAATAATGGGCAAGGGTAAGAAAGCAATGAAGCGTTCAGTTCCTGAAAAGGAAAAAAAAATCCCTTCTTTCCAGCTTTCAACTAAGGTACATGATGCCAGAATCTAAATTTGTAAAGGAAAGGAAACTCCATCTCTGTGGAGAATGAGGTCAGGCCAACATGTAGCACAGATGAGATATCTGGGGGTTGGAAGTAAGATGGGATACTGCAGTGAGGCAGGAAGGAGCGCTGAACTGACTTGGCAAGCATGTGGACTCACTTTTGGGGTTTCTGCAGCTCATGTTTGTGTTATTGTTCACTTATTTGCATGATTTGTCCTCCCTTGTGCACTGCATGTTATGTGTGGCTTTTCATGGATTCTATTACATTTCTTTGTTTCCCTCTGTGGTGCCTGCAAGAAAATGAATTTCAAGGTTGTATAATAAATTTATTTTGACCTTTGAATTCCTGTGGCTTCTGAAGGGCATGATCAAGGGCAAATTTTTTTTGGGGGGGGGTGAAAACACACCCAGGACAATGGGTAGTAGGTGCTCTGTAAGCCTAGAATGGTCAGTTGAGTCGCGAGGGACCCTGAGGCTTCGCCCTGGGACACCCATGTGGAATCTGGTCCTGCATTCCACAGACCAACAAATCTGGCCCGGAGATAGAGATCTCCCATCACCAATCCTGTGCCATCTGTTCCCTACAAGACAAACATAGAGCCCACTGCGTTTGCTTATTGACTGACTACATTAAAAAACAGAACAATCCCAAAACGTTTAAAAAAAGAAATGCTTAAAAATTAGCAGTAGAAATTCTGGCCGCATTTCACAAATGAGTCAGATTAAAGAGAAGAGTAGGGGGCTTCTGATATACAAATACCCCAGTGTTACAGTGTTCAGAACACCAGTAGTGGGTGATGCTGGATGAAAATTTGCTAGTTAATGGTTTAGTAATTCAAATCCATACTGGGCAGCCAAGTACTGTGGGGCAAACAAGCAACTGCCCAAACCTGCATTGCCATAGCCTCATTCACATCCCTCTTGTACCACCTCCAAAACACTTCACAGCCAATCAGGTGCTTAGTGCAAATGGGTGTGGTGTACATAACTCTTCAATACGTCCAACTTCCGGCACTCTCTCAACAAGCAACAGATCCATCTACGGGGTATTTTCTTTTTAATTTGCCTCATTTTTGGAAAGGGGAGAAAGGCTGCTGGGATCTGACTACTACTAGCCTCTTGCCACAGAACAAATACACCTGGACTTTCCCTTGGGTTGCCACTGCATCCCAACTCACTGCCTGCAGAAAGCAGGAGCATCAAAGCATTCCAGTTTAAACCCTTGAAGAGAGAATGGCTCAGAAGTGGGTAGAAAGCCAGATTGCAAGAGGAATGGTGACCTCAGCAGACAGCTGACTGAGGCCCATCACACGATTGCTGGGAAGGAAGCCAAATGAAAGGGACCAGACTGGACACAGTAGTCTCAGCCATCTCCCAACAGGTGCACATTCAGCCAAGTGGATGCTTATGCCTAGACAGGAGGACGAGCCATATCCCAAGCAATGTTTGTGGGGAATGGATCACGTGGTGTTGGGAGGTGTTTGCTGGGGCACAGAGGGGAGATGATCATCAGATACAGCACCGCTCATGGAAAGCAATCTTGAGGTCCAAATGACAATAATGCCCTGTGTCCTACCTCACTTGGTGCAGAGGAAGGAATCTCTGGGAACTTCCAGTTAAATCCCTTGGAGAGAAAGTCACAATGCAAGCAAGTGGTAAAATTTCCCTTGTGTCCTCCTGCCTGTGTATTGAGCAACACACACAAAATACTGGAGGAACTCAGCAAGTCCAGCTGCATCTATAGAGGGGGAATAGACAGTCAACGTTTAACAGATGAAGGGTCTTAGCCCAAAATGTTGACTGTTTATTCCCCTCGATAGATGCTGCCTGACCTTCTGAGTTCCTCCAGCATTTTGTGTGCACTGCTCAAGATTTCCAGTATCTGCAGAATCTTGTGTCCATGGATACAAATGGATCCGTGTATTGGATATGTCATCTCCTCTCACTATGGAATTGTGTTGATAGCCAACTACTGGCCACAGACCACCAAATCTGTCCCCGAGATAGAGATCCCCCCAGATCCCATCACCAATGTGCCATCTGTCCCCCACAAGACAAATTCAGAGCCCATTGCATTTGGTTGTGGACTAACTACATTAAAAAACAGAACAATCCCAAAATGTTAAAAAGAAATGCTTAAACTCTAAAACAATGCCAAGTCAGCCAGGGAGAGTTCATATCCTTCAATCAGAGACCCAAGTCTTCATATCCAATGCAACTCACATTTGACCACAGATCGATGGGTTAAAGTAAATTTGGAAGCCAGTTCGATCAGATGTACAGATCAGTTGCTTTAGTTTAACTGAGCAGATTAACCAGTTCCCAGTTTTCTTGCTGGTAGTTGGTGACAGCCCTTCACAGCCTGAGCTTAGGAACACAGTCGGGTGAGAGGCTGCTTACTGCTGGTACACACCACACCACCCCCACCCACCCGCCCCAACCCCGTCCACGACTCCTCCCACCAGAGGGCAGGCTCAGAATTCGTCATCAGAGCTCAGCAGGAGGGTCTTCTCCGTGTCGCGGATACTGGCAGTGCTGTGGGTGCGAGAGACAGTGTGTCCCTTGTGCCAGGGCGTGCCGTGCTCCAGGGTGGACTGCTGGGTGTACTGCTGATAGGCAGGCGAGAAGTTATGAATGGCGTCCTGCACGATGTCGTGGGGGTTCATGGTCTCTTTCAGGCTGCTGGAGATGCTCTTCATCGGGGCACAACGGCCTGGAGGAGGAACCAGAGGCAAGTCAGCATAGGGTACAGGAACGACAGCACTCAAACCACTCCTCCTGACGTTATTCATTCCCTCTCTCACCTGCTCCCTCGTTCCTTCCCTCACACTATTCAATACCTCCTCCATCGTTCCTTCCCTCACTATTCAATACCTGCACCCTCATCCCCTCCTTCACACCATTCAATACCTCCTCCCCCCCACACCATTCAATACCTCCTCCCTTGTCCCCTCCCCCATACCGTTCAATACCTCCTCCCTCGTTCCTTCCCTCACACCGTTCAATACCTCCTCCCCCTCACACCGTTCAATACCTCCTCCCCCTCACACTGTTCAATACCTCCTCCCTCACATCATGCAATACCTCCTTTCTCATCACCTTCTTTGCCACCCCATCCTCTCCCCCAGACCTTAAAACCTCCTCCCTCATCCCCTTCTTTGCACCGTTCAATGCCTCCTACCTTGCCTTCCTCATATCCTCCCTGGCTTCCCTCACACCCTCCAGAATGACCTCAGAAATGTCGTCATCTTTTGGTCCCTAATGGCCCATTCCTTATTTTGAGACTGGTATCGATTCTAGACACCCCAGCCTGGGAAAACATCCGCTCCATAGCCTCTCTGGGTAACTCTCGTCCTGATCACTTCCGATCTTCATGGTACCTTGTTCATGGTATCACTAGGGATACCTGTCCACTCCCCCAGCCATTCCCTTTTCTGTCTTTTACCTTCTGAGAGAGGATATAGGAGCTTGAAAACCTACATGACTTGACTCAAGAACAGCTTCTTCCCCACTGCTGCAGACTCCTGAGCCAATCACCTCTTCCACATTCCCTTCCCGGTGGTGTTACCACATTTAACTCCACCTCTCACAGTTGTTCCACTGCCACTAGCTTATCCTTTTAAACACCATTCTCTCATCTTACACGCATCTGTATTTATCACTAGCGTGTATGCTGCTTACTCTGAGTAACACACACAAAAACACTGGAGGAACTCAGTCAGGATCTATGGAGGGGAATAAACAGTCACCATTTCCGGCCAAGAACCCCTGATAAAGGGTCACACCTGAAACGGCGATTGTTTATTTCTTTCCATAGATGCTGGAGGAGCAGGCCGCATTTTGTGTGTGTTACTCCGGATTTCCAGAATCTGCAAAAATCTCTCATCTTTGTGATTCACTCACTCTGAGAGGTTCACATGGGTAAGGAATTCCATTGAGCCCTGGTATATAGGAGAAATTAATCAGAATTGGGTTTATTGTCACTGACATGTATTATGAAATTTGTTGTTTTGTAGCAGCATAGAACACAGGACAGTACAGCACCGGAACAGACCAAATAAATCAGTAACTAATCTCTTCTGGATACACAATGTCCTTACCCTTCCCCTAATATATCTGCCTCTACCATCACCCCAGGAAGTGTGTTCCAGGCACCCACCATGTAAAAGTTTTGCCCCTCACCTCACAACTCCTTTGAAAATACCTCCTCTCACCTTAAAACCATGCACTCTGGGTTTAGACACTTAAACCTTTGGAAAATGATATTGTCTATTCTATCTATGCCTCTCATAATCTTACAAACTTCTATTAGATCTCCCCTCAGTCTCCACCACTCCAGAGAAAACAACCCATTTGTCATAGAAAACAACCCATTTGCCATCTAACATATGCCCTGTAATCCAGACAGAGTCCTGGTAAACCTCTTCTGCACCCTCTCCAAAGCCTTCCTATAATGGGGTGACCAGAACACTATGCAATACTCCAGGTATGGCCTAAAAACAGTTTTACAGTTTCTGGTGTCTTCCCATTTCCTTTCCAGTCCTGAAGGAAGGTTTCAGCCCAAAACATCAACTGTTCATTTGCATGCACGTTGCCTGGCCTACTGAGTTCCTCCAGCATTTTGTGCATGTTACTTCAATTTTATAAAGCTGCAACACAACTTCCTGACTTTAAAACTCAATGCCTCGACTAATAAAGGCAAACATGGCACATGCTTTCTAATGTTCCCATCAACCTGTGTAGCCACATTCAGGGAGCTAGGAGCCCCAACCCCAAGTTCCCTCTGCTCATCAGCACTGTTAAGGGACACACATCAAAGTTGCTGGTGAACGCAGCAGGCCAGGCAGCTGAAGAGGTGCAGTCGACGTTTCAGGCCGAGACCCTTCGTCAGGACTAACTGAAGGAAGAGAAAGAGATTTGAAAGGGGGAGGGGGAGATCCAAAATGATAGGAGAAGACAGGAGGGGGAGGGATGGAGCCAAGAGCTGGACAGGTGATTGGCAAAAGGGATATGAGAGGATCATGGGACAGGAGATCCGGGAAGAAAGACAAGGTGGGGGGGGAGGACCCAGAGGATGGGCAAGGGGTATATTCAGAGGGACAGAGGGAGAAAAAGGAGAGTGAGATAAAGAATGTGTGTATAAAAATAAGTAACAGATGGGGTACGAGGGGGAGGTGGGGCATTAGCGGAAGTTAGAGAAGTCGATGTTCATGCCATCAGGTTGGAGACTACCCAGACGGAATATGAGGTGTTGTTCCTCCAACCTGAGTGTGGCTTCATCTTTAGAGTAGAGGAGGCCGTGGATAGACATGTCAGAATGGGAATGGGATGTGGAATTAAAATGTGTGCCCACTGGGAGATCCTGCTTTCTCTGGCAGACAGAGCGTTGGTGTTCAGCAAAGCGGTCTCCCAGTCTGCGTCGGGTCTCGCCAATATATAAAAGGCCACATCGGGAGCACCAGACACAGTATATCACCCCAGCCGACTCACAGGTGAAGTGTCGCCTCACCTGGAAGGACTGTTTGGGGCGCTAAGGGTGGTAAGGGAGGAAGTGTAAGGGCATGTGTAGCACTTGTTCCGCTTACATGGATAAGTGCCAGGAGGGAGATCAGTGGGGAGGGATGGGGGGGATGAATGGACAAGGGAGTCGCGTAGGGAGCAATCCCTGCGGAGAGCAGAGAGAGGTGAAGAGGGAAAGATGTGCTTAGTTGTGGGATCCCGTTGGAGGTGGCGGAAGTTACGGAGAATAATATGTTGGACCCGGAGGCTGGTGGGGTGGTAGTTGAGGACCAGGGGAACCCTATTCCTAGTGGGGTGGCGGGAGGATGGAGTGAGAGCAGATGTACGTGAAATGGAGGAGATGCGTTTAAGAGCAGAGTTGATAGTGGAGGAAGGGAAGCCCCTTTCTTTAAAAAAGGAGGACATCTCCCTCGTCCTAGAATGAAAAGCTTTATCCTGAGAGCAGATGCGGCGGAGACAGAGGAGCCTTTTATATATTGGCGAGACCTGACGCAGACTGGGAGACCGCTTTGCTGAACACCTATGCTCTGTCCGCCAGAGAAAGCAGGATCTCCCAGTGGACACACATTTTAATTCCACATCCCATTCCCATTCTGACATGTCTATCCACGGCCTCCTCTACTCTAAAGATGAAGCCACACTCAGGTTGGAGGAACAACACCTTATATTCCGTCTGGGTAGCCTCCAACCTGATGGCATGAACATCGACTTCTCTAACTTCCACTAATGCCCTACCTCCCCCTCGTACCCCATCTGTTACTTACTTTTATACACACATTCTTTCTCTCACTCTCCTTTTTCTCCCTCTGAATATACCCCTTGCCCATCCTCTGGGTCCCCCCCCCCCGCCGTCTTTCTTCCCGGACCTCCTGTCCCATGATCCTCTCGTATCCCTTTTGCCAATCACCTGTCCAGGTCTTGGCTCCATCCCTCCCCCTCCTGTCTTCTCCTATCATTTCCGATCTCCCCCTCCCCCTCCCACTTTCAAATCTCTTACTGACTCTTCCTTCAGTTAGTCCTGACTAAGGGTCTCGGCCTGAAATGTCGACTGTACCTCTTCCTAGAGATGCTGCCTGGCCTGCTGCGTTCACCAGCAACTTTGATGTGTGTTGCTTGAATTTCCAGCATCTGCAGAATTCCTGTTGTTAACACTGTTAAGGGTCTTGCTTTACTGTCTCTTCACATACGGTCAGGTTAAACTCCATAGAAGACAAACCAGTTCTGCGGAAATATTTGCCAAGAACAATCATGGTCACAAAACCATGATCTCCTGTGTCATATGACATGGCACATAATAATAACGAACCACCATCTGCCAATTCTGCATCCATATCTACAAATGATCTATATCCTGTTGTATTCTTTGCTAGGTGTCTCTATACAGTAGTGCAAAACAGTACACAAGATATACTCTATGTTATAATAAGAAATAAGTAGTGCAAAGAGAGAGCAAAATACTTTGGTAGCGTTTATAGGTTGGATCATTGTCTGTTCTGAAAATTGATGGCAGAAGGGAAGAGCTGTTCCTAAAACGTTGAGTGTGGTCTTCAAGCTCCTGAACAATCCTCCTCGATGGTAGCAATGAGCAAGTATTCTTCCAGATTCGGGGTTCAAAGTTGTTCTGCTTCATCTCGCCATCCCCGGGATCAATCTGGCAAAACTTCCTGCACTCCTTCTGCCACAGGTAGACAAAATATTCCAGGTCTGGTCTTGCCAGGGTCCACATCATTGCAGCGAGCTGATTTTGTTCTTAAGCAAATCCACGTGCAATAAATATACCATATCACAGCATAGAATCAGGCCATTCAGCCCATCTTGTCCATGCCAAGCCATTTAAACTGCCTACTTCTATTAACCTGCACTGGGATCAAAACCCTCCATATCCCCTCCCATCCATGTACTTATCCAAACTTCTCTTAAACGTTGGAAGCAAACTTGCATGCATCATTTGCATGGGCAGTTTGTTCCATACTTTCACAACCCTCTGAGTGAAGAGGTTTCCCCTCATGTTCCTCTTAACTTTTCATCTTTCACTCATAACCTATGATCTCTGGTTGTAGTCCCACCTAATCTCAGTGAAAAAAATGCCTCTTGCATTTATCCTATCTATCCCCATCATAATTTTGTATACCTCTATCAAATCTCCCCTCAGTCTTCTATGTTCCAAGGAATAAATTCCTAACCTATTCTATTTTTCTTTACAACTCAGGTCCTCCACTCCCAACAACATCCTTGTAAATTTTCTTTGTACTCTTTCAAGCTTATTGACAATTTTCCTGTAGGTAGGTGACCAAAACTGCACACAATACTCCAAATTAGGCCTCACCAATGTGTTATACAACTTCAATATAACATCTCATCTCCTGTACTCAATACTCTGACTGAAGGCCAACATACCAAAAGCTTTCTTTACCACCCTATCTACCTGCGATGTCACTTTCAATTTATTATGGGCCTGTATTCCCAGATCCCTTTGTTCTACTGCACTCTTCAGTGCCTGACTGCTCACTGTGTAAGACTTACTCTGGATGGTCCTACCAAACTGCAACACCTCGTACTTGTCTGCATTAAATTTTATTTCAGCCCATTTTTCCAGCTGGTCCAGATCCTGCTGCAAGCTCTGATAGCTCTTCTTGCTGTCCACTACACACACAAATTTGCTGAACTAATTAACCACATTATCATCCGGATCATTGATATAGAAGACAAACAGCAATGGACCCAGCACCGATCCCCACGGCACTCCACTAGTCACAGGCTTCTGGTCAGAGAGGCAGTCATCCATTGTGACTGGCTTCTCCCACAAAGCCAAGGTCTAATCCAATTTACTAGCTCATCTTGAATGCAAAGTGACTGAACCATCTTGTCCAATCTCCCACACGGGCATTGTCAAATGAGTTTCTAATTGCTGGCCCAGTGCTCGTCAGAACACCTGCAGATTTCAAATGGGAAATTTAATTTATTTATTCACAGGGTGTGAGCGTTACCAGCAAGTCCTGTCCATTCCTTTTAAATCTTTCCCTTCTCACCTTCAACCTATGACCCTCCAGTTTGGTTTCCTTTCCATTGGAAAAGAACTGTGTGCATTCACCCTGAAGATTAATACACCAAGGAATAAAGTCCTTGCCTGCCCAACTTCTCCCTACAACTCTATCCCTCAAGTCCTGGCAACATTCTCAAAAATATTCTTCACTGTTCCCGCTTAATGATGTTTTTCCTTTAACAATGAGATCCACTCCCACCTGACCCGGGACTTAGCTCCATTTTCCCGTCCACTGATGTCATGCTTATGATATTCAGCCTGCCAAGTCTATGCCAGCTCTCAGAACAATCCCATCAATTCTATTTCTCCTGTTTATTTCCCAGTGGTCAGTCTGCTCCCATCCCTACCCCCTTATTCTGCCACCAATTCAGCAACCAATGAACTCCCTTCTCCATTCATTCCCCTCGACTAATCTCCCTCCTGGCCCTTATCGCCACAACCTAACCGTTCACTTCCTCCCTCAACACCATTCATGGGCCCAAACAGTCTTTCCAGGAGAAACAATATCTCACCTGTGAGTCTATCACGTCATGTGCTGTAAATGGTTGCTCCCGATGCAGTCTCCACTACATCGGCAGGACCTGACGCAGATTGGGGGATTGCTGTGTCGAGCACCTTCACTGTCTGCCAGAAAAAAAGCAGGATTTCTCGGTGGCTACCCATTTCAATTCAACTTCCCATTCCGACATGTCGGTTCATGTCCCTCTGTACTGCCATGACGGAGCAACACTCAGGTGCAACACCTCACATTCCAACTAGGTAATCCTCATCACCCAGGACATGCCCTCTTCTCGTTACTACCACCAGGGAGGAGATACAGGAGCCTGAAGACACACACTCAACATGTTAGGAACAGCTTCTTTCCTTCTACCACCAGAGTTGTGATGAGACAATGAACCCACAAGCACTACCTCACTATTTTGCTCTGTTTGCATTAATTTTTTTCATATTTCTTATTGTAACTTATAGTAATTTATGTATCGCACTGTACTTCTGCTACAAAACAATTTCACAACGTTCTGCATGTCAGTGATAAAACTCAATTTTGATTGTAAACCTGATTGCATGAATATAGGTTTCTCTAATTTCTGGTAATTTCTCCCTCCTCCCTCCACCTCCTTATTCTGGCTTATGCCTCCTTCCTTTCCAGTCCTGATGAAGGGTCTCAGCCCAAAACATCGACTGTTTATTTCTCACTATAGATGCTACCTGACCTGCCGAATTCCTCCAGCATTTTGTGTGTGTTGTTCCAGATTTAATTACTTAATGTAAATTCCCGTGGTCCATGATGAAAATTGAATTTGTCCCTCTACAAAACTCTGCTGTTCATTGCCATGCTGTTACAGTGGCCTCATGATTATTCTTGTTTTACACAAAAGGGAGTGGGATTGCTGCAGGAAAGGAGAGGGAAAATGGTGGGTGCCATCTGTGGCCAATAGTCAAGCTTGGGTCAAATTCTGCTCCCCGTGATCACAGACAATGGGGAATTCTCAATCACAAGAGATTCTGCAGATGCTGGAAATCCGCAGCAATGCACACAAAATGCTGGAGGAACTCAGCAGGTCAAGCAGTATCTATGGAGAGGAATAAACTTTCAGTGTTTCAGGCCAAGACCCTTCATCGTTTCTGGAACGGAAGGAGGTAGAAGCCAGAATGTTGGGAGAGGGTAAGGAGTACAAGCTGGCAGGTGAAACCAGGTGAGAGGGGAAAGGTGGGTTGAAGTGAGAAGCTGGGAGGGGATAGGTGAAAAAAGTGAAAGGCTGAAGGAGAATGAATCTGAAAGAAGACAATGGACAATGGGAGAAAAGGAAGGAGAAGAGGCACCAAGGCGAGGTGACAGGCCAGTGGAGAGAAGGAGTGTGAGGGGAGCAAGATTGTCGAATGAAAAAGAGAGAACGGGAAGGAATTACTAAAAGATAGAGAAATTGATGTTGATGTTGTCAGGTTGGATGGAGGCTTCCCAGACAGAATATGAGATGTTGCTCCTCCAACTAGAGTGTGACCTCCACCACGTTAGTCAAGGAGACTATCGACTGACATGTCAGAATGTGAATGGGAAGCTGAAAGATTCTACCTCCTCTTCATTGCCAACCCTACATATACATGAGGAACATCCCAAGCACAGCTCAAAGAACCTCCCCGGTCAAAGGCAACCCTGGTGCGCACGGTTGTAACTTCTGCAGAGATCAGCAATTTCCACCACTCATTCAGAAAACCCTGCTGCAGGACATTGTCAAATCAGTGTCAGTAAACTTGCAGTATTTTGAGAAGCTTTGGGTGCACAGGGCTGTCATTTAGAATGATGCAACCAGGCCTTTTGAAAGTCCAGACCTTGCATCCAAGTCCCCGCCACCAGATAGCTAAAAAAAAAAGGGAAGAATGCAGAGCAAAAGAAAATTGGGGAAAAACAAACTGACTAGTACTCAAAGAGGCATTAATAGGTTTTTACCCAGAGGAGATTATACAAGTGGCCACATCCGGGTGAAACAACACCCTCTGCAAAATTAGACTCCAGGCTCAATGCCCCATGCATTGACTCCATTCCCAGGATTGTTTATAATTGCACCCTCAGTCTATAAGCACATCACATTGGAAGCACGGTTGGTGCCACAATACAGAGACACAGCAAGATCCCACAAACAGCACTGACGTAGCGAAAGCAGCACAAGCCAATTCAGCCCCTCAAGCCTGTACTGACATTTAATATGATCACAGCGGACAAACCTCAGCTCCACTCTCACAGCAATTGTTTTTATATTTTAACAAATCAATGGATCTCTCTCTTGTACCTGCTCAGTAACTGAGTCCTCTGTTGGGTAAAGAGTACAAAGATTTTAACAACCACCCCGCCCCAGGGCAATGTTCCCTCTAAGGTGTGTGTGAACACACATCATTTGCTACTAGCACACAAAGGGATTTAAACTGCACACAAAAGGTTGTCACCCTCTACCTCACTGGCATGTTAAGTACATTTCATGATTGTACACAATCACTTTTCCTTTTCCAGTTTCTGATGTGGACGGTGTTGACAACGTGGAGTTTGTGTCGATTTGTCTGCAGATTTTGGAATTAACTTATTTATACAGTTTTTATTGAAGAAATTATTGATTCACTATGTCGAATTCCAAAGAAGCAAAGGGTGTGAAGTGCAAAAGAATTGTTAGTTCATTTAAAGTGGTATGATTTTTTAAGTGTCATTTAGCATGCAAATCACATCTGGACAGTGTACGAGAGCTCCAATGAGAAAATCCTTCATTACCCGCTACAGGCCTGCTACACGTTTAGTGCAGATGAACAAGTGTAAAAATGATCAAACCCAGAGGACATCAAAGTTTGTACTGGCAGTGGTTTGCTACCTGTCAAAATGAATACCTCTATATATAAAGATTCAGTGCACACGAACAGCACAAGATCTTTGTGCACAATGGCCATTACAAATTGGGTGAAGTTGTTCCCTTCTCACCCCAGTTCTGAATGCGGGACGTCAAGATACATGTAGGGTCCATAACAGAGTCACAGAAACAAGCATTTTGGCCCATCGAGTCTGCAGTCACCATTAAGCACCCATTTACACTTTGACCTGCTCCTGACTCTCCCACAAGGTCCATCTTATCCTCGTCTGTAACTATCTCACTGTTCCCTAACTGCTCACCCACTGAAACGCTGGTCACCTGCTGGGCTCATTACCCAGTGCTAGATCCAGAACAAACCATCCTTTTGTTGACTTTCTTGGATGCACCCAAGAAATTCTGCCATCTAGCCCTCTTGCTTCAAGTAGTTTATATTAGGGACATAGAAGTCTCCCACGACAACAACCCTATTGTTTATACACCTTTCCTTATTCAGCCTGCATATCCATCCCTCAATGTTCCAGTGGCTATTGGGAAGGTATTACAATCCCAGAGTGATGGCACCCTTCCTATTTTGAGTTCCACTCACACAGACTCAGTGGGCGAGCCCTTCATTATGTCCCCTCTGAGTGTAGCTGAGATATTGTCCCTGATTAGTTGTGTATCCCCTTAATTATTTATTGAGATGCAGCACAGAGTGGGCCCTTTTGGGCCTTCGAGCTGCACTGCCCACCAATCCCCTGATTTGACCCTAGCTTAATCACAGGAGAATTTACCATGGCCAATCAATCTACCACTCAGGAGGTCTTTGGACTGTGGGAGGAAACCGGAGCACCCAGAGAAAATCCACACAGTCACGGGGAGAATGTACAAATTCCTTAAAGGCAGTGGTGGGAACTGAACCCAGGTCGCCTGTACTGTAAAACAGTGTGCTAACCACTACGCTACCATGCCTCCCTCTCTATCTGTTCTATAGATCAAAAACCCTGGGACATTAAGCATCCATTCCTGTCCCTCTCTCAACCAAGACTCTTTAATGGGCACGACATCGTAGTTCGATGTACTGATCCATGCTCATCACCTTTACCCATAATACTCCCAGCATTAAAATACACACACTTCAAACTATCTGTCCCATCGTATCTATTAGTTTGACATCTACCTTCCTCTCCACCTTTCCACTTTCTGATCTGGTGCTCTGATTCCCACACCCCTGCCAAACTAGCTTAAACTTTCCCGAGTAGCATTAGTGAACCTCCTGAATAGAATATTGGTTCCTCATACGTTTAGGTGCAACCTGTTCCACTTGTACAAGTCACTCCTGCCCTAGAAGAGGTTCCATTGATCCAAGAACCTGAAACCCTTCCCCCTGCACCAGTTCCTCAGCCACTCACTCATCTGTACTATCATTCTATTCCTGGCCTGACTAGCATGTGATACTGGAAGTAATGCAGAGATTACTACCTTGGAGGTCCTCTTCTTCAACCTTTCTCCTAACTCCCTTTACTCTCTGCACAGGACCCCTTTCCCCCTTTCTACCCATGTCATTGGTGCCAACGTGCCTACGACCTCTGGCTGCTCACCTTCCCCCTTTAGAATATTCTGCAGCTGCTCTGAGACCTTCTACACCCCAGTACCAGGGAGACAACACACCATCCTGGCTTCTCTGAGAAACCCGTAGCCACTATCACTCTGCCTGACTTTACCTTTCTCTGCTGAGCCCCAACAGGTCAGACCCTCAGCTGTATCCAAGGGGGAATACTTGTTGCTGAGGGGAGTCTCGTACTCTCAGTCGCTTCACGCCACAGAAACCGGCATAAGCACCGGCCTGATGGGCCACAAGGCTCGGGACAGACTTTAACTTTTACCTGTGCCTGCTCTCTGAAACCTTTGAGTTTCACACTCACCTAGGTCACTTACTCGCCCTCTTCTCATTGAGCTTGATATAGTTTTGGCTCCAACTTCTCAAGCCCAAGTTCTACAATCAAAAATCAATTGTCGCAAATGACTCAGAGTGGGAGGCACAGGCTCAACAGGCAGAGGCTAAGAATGCCTCTATCAGTGGCCCACTCCAACACTGGCCACTCTGCCTACACCTTGCTCCTTTTTATTGTCTCAAGTAAAACTAACTCCTGGTGCAATTCGTTCTTTTCAAGTGGCTTCAAATAAGTGGTGGGTGCTTCCTTTGGAGAAAGGTCTTTGAAGGGAGATTCAACTGTGCTTTACTTTAAAAAAAACTATTCCCGAACAGAAAATTCAAAAATTCCACAGGCTGGAAACCCGAAATGAAAATGGGAATTACATGTGACGGCACTTTCCAGGACAAAGTTTCTTACTGCAACTTACAGTAGAGTTTATGTATTGCGTTGTACTGCTGCCACAAAACTGCAAATTTCACAACGTATGGTAATAGACTGATCCTGAACACTTCTCACTGATTAACCCTCTCATTCCCAGGGTCATTCTCACAAAACTCGTATGAACCCTCTCCAATGCCAGCACATACTTTCATAGATATGGGCCCCAAACAGAACATGGGACATTCACAGAGCAGAGCTCAACAGCAGCACAGAGAATAAAAAGTTAAATTCTGCCTACCGTAGGGCCCGTACGCCAGGACTATCCGAGGTGAAAGATTGGCAGAAGAAGACAGAAAGATAGAGTGAGAGAGGGTGAGAGAAAGGTCCCCTGCCCCTATAAACAGCACCGGTTATGAAAGTACAAGAACGATTCCATAGTATACCTGCTTTTGCTCAATGGCAAATGTAGTATTGCACAAAGAGATGAGGTAATGGGCCTCCCTGGTGGCCTTTCGTTCTAACTGGGTAACCTCTAGGGAGCAGTACTATGACAGCCAGAGAGAGTCTAACAGGTGGGATCAAGACAGACAAACCCTACAACTTGAGGGTTGTATTTACAGAGACTGCCTGTCCTCTGGAGGCACTGGTAAAACTCAGACTCCACATCTCCACACTTCCATAGAACAGTATAGCATATTACAGGCCCTTCGGCCCATGATATTGTACTAACCTTTTAACCTCCAAGATCAATTTAACCCTTCCCTCCCACATAGCCCTCCAATTTTCTTTCATTCATGTAACTAAGAGTCTCTCAAATCTCCCTAATGTGCCTGTCTCTGCCACCACCCCTGGCAGGGTGTTCCACCACTCTATGTAAGGAATTTACCTCTGACAATCCCCATAATTTCCTTCAATCACCTTAAATGCCCTCTGTTGTCAGCCATTTCCACCCTGTGAGAAAGAAGCTGGCTGCAAACTCTATCTTTGCCCGTTTACATCTTGCACATCTCCCAGGAGGAAGTTTGAACCCACATCCTCTTTCGTTGTCTCCTTCCCTCTGAGCGACCAATGGGCAAGGGGCGGAGACAAGTTTCTCAGGAACCACGTGGCCTTGCCTCAGAGTTGACTCTGACACCAGGTATCTGACCAAGCCACTGAGGGCTGGTTGAACCACCAGTGATGGGCAGGTGGGAAACCCAGCTACCTTAAGTACCCATCGACTGAAAGAAGGGTTTTGCCTAAACGTTATTCACCAACAATATCCCTCTTGGCAACCCAAAGTAGGGTAATCACTTACTGAATTCCCTTGGTTACATTTACCTTGCGAGTCCACTCGCTTGTCTCTGTAGACCTTGGACGTAAAGGCGTAGCGCAGGGCGATGGCAGCAAAGAACATCTCGATGCAGATGATGAAGTTCTGGTAGCCCGCAGCAACCGTCCCCTCACCCACGTAGACATCAGCCACTGCAATCTTGGGGATGGCTCCGCACTTTTCCAGAATAGCCAACAGCATTCCTGATGGGAGGAGGAAATGAAAGGTCAGCCCAACTACTAAATGCAAGGGGCCGGAGAGGGCAGAGACACAAGAGGGGAATAGACTCAACCCAGTACATCACCAGCTTGTCTCTCCCCACCAGAAAAGTATCTGCAGGAGGCACTGGCTCAAGAAAGCAACATCCATTACAGATCTTCATTATCCAGGCTATGCCATCTTCTTGCAACTCCCACTGGGCAGGAGATACAGAAGCCTGAAGACTCTCACCACCAGGTTTAGCAATAGCTACTTCCCTTCAACCAATCAGTTCTTGGACCAACCTGCACGACCGTAATCACTATCTCAGTAGAACAACAATGTGACCACTTTGCACTGCAATGGACTCTATGTTCTTTCTTTTAAAATTGTGTCTAAAATGGTTTTCTTGTGTGAATGTTGCTTATCTGATGCTGTCCCTGTGATGCTTCTGCAAGCAAGTTTCTCTTGCACCATGTATGTACACAGACAATAAACTTAACTTTGGGTGGGATTGAACATGGGGAGCTGCAAATGTCCAATAGAATTTATCTTCAAACATCCCCATAGATGTAAGAAGGAATGACATTGGTCAAAGGGTGAGTGAAAGGGGAAAGAGGAGACAGCACACAGTGACACAATAGTTAAATTACCAGACCATCATTTACAGTCCTGGCTAAATCATCTGGGATCATGGGTTCAAATCTCACAAGGGCAGCTGGAGAATTAAATCGATACAAAAGATTATGAAAATTCTGGAAATCTTGAGTAACACACACAAAATGCTGGAGGAACTCAGCAGGTATCTGTAGAGAGGAATAAACAGTTGATGTTTCAGGCTGAGACCCTTCGTCAGGACTGGAAAGGAAGGGGGAAGAAGCCAAAATAAGAAGGTGGTGAGTATGGGAGGAAACCAAGCTGGCAGGTGCTAGGTGAGACCAGGTGAGAGGGAAGGTGTCTGGGAGGGGGATGAATTGAGCAGCTGTGCGGCAATGGGTGGAAAATATACAGGGCTGAAGAAAGAAAGAATCTGATAGGAGAGGAGAGTGGACCAAAGCAAAACAAAGAGGAGAAGTGGAATCACAGAGAGATGAGGGGCCGATGAGAACAGTTGAGACAGCAACCTGAATGAGGAATGGAAAAAAGAGGGGAGAAATTGCTAGAATCTGGCAAAAATCGTAGTTCACACCATCAGGTTTGAGGCTACCCAGACAGAATTGCAGCATTAGAGGTGGCCATAGCTCGAAGTGTCAGAGTAGGAATGGGTATTAAATAATTATGATGGAAAAAATTCTGCACAAGTGGGCCAAGAAGTTACTGAAATGCCATTAAAACCCAGCCAATAATCCCACGGCAGTGAATCATCTATTTACAGTTATATAGTGGTCTTGTGATTGCCACTTGAATCTTTCTTTTGATTCCTAATGCATTCATTTGAATTTACGATCCGAGGAAGCCACTGGGAGATTCAGAATTCTTTTGTCCGTACCTCTGGATGCCAATGCAGTTCGCTTGCCTGCTAGGCTACCATCCCCAGAGAAGGAACCAATTCTAAATCAATTATCATCTGCCTGACCTAACCTTTAGGAAGCTAGTCCCAGAATTAAATATTTATTGAGTCCCGTAGTTGCAATTCAGCTCCCCAACAGCAGAGGGCACTTGCAGCTGCACTTTGGAGCCTGGCACCCATCACTCAGTGAATCCTTCAAGCTTAATTAAATCACAAGGCTGCAGAGCCAAACAACATGAAAATAAGCACTCCGGCCCCTCGAGTCTGTACACGAGAGGCAATTTACAGTCACAATATAACCTAACCACCCACACATCTTTGGGATGTAGGAGGAAGCTGGAGCAACCCCAGTTTGAGCATCAGCCACTAAATCCATAGCCTCAAAGGTTCAACTTTGACCTCTGGTACTGTCCGTGTGCATTTTTTAAAAACATTTCTCACACAGAAAACAAACTCCACGCAGACAGCGCTGGAGGTCAGAGTTGAACCTGGGTCTGTAGGTTTCCGCAAATAAAATGAGGGGTTTTTATGTTTAACTAAACCCATAACACGGTTTATTGAACTCTAAAAACCTACACAACAAAGCACTAAAAACCTTCTACATAATAATGTCATCACGTCAGACCAGCCTCTTAAATCAAAACCCCAACTCAAGTCGGTGGTCGTGAATAATGTACATTTCTCCCAATTACGTTACCCTGCAGGTCTCTGGAGCTTTGAGGCCACAGATCTGCTGGAAGGGGCCCAGTCTAAACTGGACGGAACATCAGACCATAAACTTGTTGTTAAACCACAAGAATTAGGAACCAAATTAGGCCTTTCAGCCCATCGAGTCTGCTCTGCCATTCCATCATGGCTGATTTATTATCCCTCTCAATCCCATTACTCCATTCTTCTGTCTTCTCCCTTTAACCTTTTACACGCTTATTAATCAAGAACCTATCAACCTCTGCTTTAAATATACCCAATGTCTTGGCTTCCACAGCCATCCGTGGCAAAAAAATTCCACAGATTCACCACCTTCTGGCTGAAGAAACTCATCTCTGTTGGGCAAGACTTGAACTAAAAGTCATAGGTTAAGGGTGAAAGGTGAAATATTTGATGGACAACTTCTTCACTCAGAGGGTGTTGAGAGTGTGGAACAAGCTGCCAGTGGAAGTGGTGGATGCAGGTTCAATTTCAACATTTAAAAGAAGTTTGGACATGTGGTATATGGATGGAAGGAGTATGGAGGGCTATGGTTCAGATGCAGTCAATGGGACTGAGCAGAGTAACAATTCAGCATGAACTAGATGGGCCAAAGTGCCTGTTTCAGTGCTGCAGTGTTCTGCATCTCTGATGGGACATTCGCATGCTAATTTCCACTGGCAGTAATCATTAATCAAGGGACAAAATTCAGTGCAGGAGCTTGCCCGGGCTAAGTGTGACAGCTCCTCCCAAACCTCTGGCCAAGGAGGGAGGACCGGGCACAAGAGAAAAGCCTGCCCGCCAGCTTGCTCCTGGAAAATCACATATCACCCCGTCTTGGAAACAGATCACTGTTCCCTCAGTCGGTGCATCTCAACCTTGGAACTCCCACCCCAACCATACTCAAGAACAGAATGAGTTAGCCATTTTGCCTACAGCTTGTCTGCCACTGACTGGATCTCTTGTACAACACGATGGACTCTTGGCGTCACTATCTCGCTATGATCTTGCACTTGATCATTTACCTGCACTTTTTCCAGAAGCCTTTACACTTTATTCTGCATTGTTACTCTTTTACCTCGTTCTACCTCACTGCACTGCGATTTGATCTGTATGAATAAGACAAGCCTTTCACTGTATCTCGGTACATGTGACGATAGTAAACCACGCAAACCACTCATTTCAAGTTCAGTGGTGGGAAAGCTCTTGGAACCCTTGATCGGGGATGGGATTAATAGACACCTGTGCAAAGTGGATTAGTTATGACAGACCTGCACCGGTTCATTAGGCAAATTATGCTCAATTTGATAGAGATTTTCTAACAAGGTAACAAGAGTTTAGTGAGTGTAAAGGAGTTGATGCGCTGTGCATGAGCTTCCAGAAGACTTTTGATAAAATGCCGTCTAATAGTCTTACCAGCAAAGTTGAAGCACACTTATAGAATATCACAGCACAGTACAGGCCCTTCGGCCCATGATGTTTGTTAAACTTTTATCCCACTCTAAGATCAATCTAACCCTTCCTGCATAACCCTTCACATTTCTTTGTAGCTGTTACACTTTATTCTGCATTCTGTTATTGCCCTACCTCAGTGCACTGTGTAACGATATGATCTGTATGAACAGCATGCAAGTTTTCCCACTGTATCTCGGTACCCATGACACTAAATGAATAATTAACTACACCATTCAGGACCAAGGCTCGTTTTCTACCTTTGCACCATTTTCCTGCACTTTCTGGGCGTCATGATAGCGTACTGATTAGCACAAAGCCTTACAGCACCAGCAATCTGTAATTAGGCTTCAATTCCCACCGCTGTCTGTACCTTCTCCCCATAACCATTCTCCTCCCATATTCCAAAGACATATGGTTAGGGTTGGTAACATGTGGTGTGCTACATTGGTACTGGAAATGTGGCAACACTTACGTCTGCCCCCAGCACAATAGTCAAACTGTAGTTATCGATGCAACGATATATTTCACTGTACATTTCAATATGCATGTAACAAAGCTCATCTTTAATTTTTTTATCCCCATATTGCTTGATTCTCTGAAATGCATGCTAATCTGCTGATCCATTGTTTAATGAATATGAGGCAGCCTCCACAGATCTCAGGGTAGAATGATCAAGAGTCCACCACACCCTCTGAGTGAAGAAATGTTCCTTTATTCAGCTCGAGATGGCTTATCAGGAGCCAGTCCTCAGCACTGAATCACATCACTTTCCAACAATAAAACTGTCACATTGGGGTCAGTCTTTCCCAGAAAGCCCCTCAAGATTACAAACCAACCCTTTCTCATCGCACAAAACAAGATTCAAAACAGGCGTTTCACCCCACAGTTGGCTCCTAAACAATGACCAGAGTCTCAAATCCACTCTATGAACATCTTTCACTTCAGCAAACTGTTTATCCGTCATTCAGGATTACGGCTGATCCGTAACTTTCAGCATCCTGGACTGATACGGGGCGGCATGGTAACGTAGCGGTCAGCTTAATGCGATTGCAACTACAGTGAGACCACTGCCAGCAAGGAGCTTACATGTTCTCCTGTGATTGTGTAGTTTTCATCGGGATGCTCCAGCTTTCCCTCACCTCCCAGAGATATCGTTCGTAGGTAATTGGTCACACAGGTGGTGTGGCTCCAGGGCCCAGTCACTGTAATGGGTATCGCTAATTCAATAAACTTGCATGCCATCCAGATCGCTCATTCTGAAATTGCACAGCCTACCTGTAGATTATACTCTGCATAATACTGTATTAATCCTGTTATATGACAGAGATCTCCACCTATGGGTAAATAGTCCCACTGCCGCGGGAGAGACGAAGGGTAGGTGGGTAAACCCAAACAGCAAATTCAGAGTGGAGCCCCGAAGGCGACTGGACTTCACTAAAGGTCCTTCCGGCAGCTCCTGCAGCCAAACGTATTGCTTCATAAGCTTTCCTTTGGACTACACTGGTGAGGCCGAGAGGGGGATCTTAACGATTGGGCATCTCAGTGTCTCCATGCCTTCCGTCCAGGCTTGCGACGATGATCATCACCACCCATTGTCCTTCGAGACAGATGGAAGCCAACCAACTACTTTGCAGTTATGATCTGTCATATCCTGTTTCCTATAAAATTACTCCTTTCAATGTTGTCTGTGGAAATGTCAATAGGAAACACGGAAGGTATTTGGGGGGGGAACCCAGAAGGAGAGCACAATGGCCAGAGTGATCCATTCGAAACCAACATAACAGGACCCACTCCCCTTTATCACCAAGTCCCGCAGTACCACCAACCGCGCTCGCTGAGGAAAGCAACGTGTGCACTCACCCTGCCAGAAGGAGAGGAAGATGACAGATTTCACCATGAAGAACTTGAGCACGGGGCTGTAGGGGCTCAGGAGCTCCCTCGTGGCAAAGTAGAAGAGGAACAGTGCGTAGAGCGAGAGGCTGACGGAGATGTTGTAGATGATCATAACGTAGAGGTAGCCACTGGCAACGCTGGGGGGTGGAGAAGGAAACAGATTTAACCCAGTCCCAAAACAAGACAAAAACTGCAATCTCATTACCCTAATTATCCACAGAATCATATCCTTGCTTCCTTATTCTAGCCTCCTACTCATCCCCAAATAATCATTCTAGCCTCAGCAAGATGCATTGTAGTTAGGCAAACACGTTATAGCACCGGTGATCAGGATTAAATCCCCACTGCTGTCTGTAAGGGGTTTGTACGCATTTCCTGTGACCATGTGGATTTCCTCTGGGTGCTCTGGTTTCCTCCCATATTAATAGGGGTACAGGTTAGGAAGTTGTGGGCATACTATGCTGGTGCTGGTAACATAGCAACACTTGCTGAATCCCCACAGCACATTCTTGGAATGCATTGGCTGTTGATGCGAACTTTGTTTGTCACATGTGCATCAAAACACACAGTGAAATGCGAAGACAATCTGGCATCATGCTTTCAGCCAGGACACAAGCCCTTTGGCCCATGACATCTGTGGCAAGCATGATGCCAGATTAAACTAGTTTCTTCTGCCTGCACATAATCTATATCCCTCCATCCCTTGCATATTCGGGTTTTTACCTAAAAGCCTCTTGATCATCACTATCGCATCTGCAACACCCCTGGCAGCTCAATCCACACATCCATCACTCTGCAAATCCCCTTTAAATACCTCCCTCTCTGCTACTCAACATTGCCACCCTGGGTCAAAGACTCTGACCATAAGATACAGGAGCAGAATTAGGTCATTTAGCCTAACGAGTCTGCTCTGTCATTTCATCATAACTGATCCATTCTCCTGCCTTCTCCCTGTAACCTTTGACACACTGACTAATCAAGAATCTATCAACCTCCACTTCAAATATATCCAATGACTTGGCTTCCACGTCCATCTGTGGCAATGAAATCCACAAATTCACCACCACCTGCTAACTTCCCCTCATCTCTGTTCTAACAGGGTATCCTTCTGTTCTGAAGCTGTGCCCTCCGGCCCTAGACTCCACCACCCCCCCAACTGTACAAGCCATCTCTGTTTAACTCAGGGGTCAGCTGAACCAACATAAAGCTGAGATGAGGGTTAACAGTAGGAGTTGTTTGTGGTGTTGAATACAGCAGAGGGTGGCCAGTTTCCCTTTGAAGGGTGAGCCAACCTTCCCAGCTGCTGTCTCCTCTTCTAATGCAAACGGTATAGGCAGGTCTACCCCCTCATTGTCTCTCAGTTTTATAAACTTTTATCAGCCTTTGATGCCCAAGAAAAAAGTTCATTGGTCCTGAACTCTGGAATTCCTTCCTCTTCACCTTTCCTTTAAGATACACCATAAGACAGAGCAGAATTAGGCTATTTGGCCCATCGAATTCTGCTCTGCCATTCCACTATGTATGATCCATTCATTTCCTTCTCAGCCCCAATCTCCTTGCCTTCTCCCTATATCCCTTCATGCCTTGACCAATTAATAAACTATCAACATCTGCCTTAAATACACCCAATGACCTGGCCTACACAGCCACCTTTGGCAACGAATTCCACACACTTGCAACCCTCTGGCTAAAGAAATTCCTCATCTCTGTTCTAAAGGGATGTCCCTTTGAGGTCCTAGGCTCTCCCACCATAGGAAACATCCTTTCCACATCCACTCTATCTAGGCCTTTCCAGATTGAATAGGTTTCAAAGTGATCCCACCCCATTATTCTAAATTCCAGCAAGTACAGGTCCATTATCATCAAACACTCCTCATACAATAACCATTTCATTCCTGGAATCATTCTCATGAACCTCCTCTGGACGCTCTCCAATGTCAGTACATCCTTTCTTAGACAAGGTGCCCAAAACTGCTCACAATATTCCAAGTGAGGCCTCACCAATGCCTTAATAAAGCCTCAGCATTACATCCTTGTTTTTATACTCTAATCCTCTTGAAATGAATGCTAACATTGCATTTGCCTTCCTCACCATCAACTCAACCTGCAAGTTAACCTTTAGGGAATCTTGCACAAGGACTCCCAAGTCCCTTTGCATCTCAGATTTTTGAATTTTCACCCCGTTTAGAATATAGTCTATGCTTTTGTTCCTTCTGGGAATCCTAGGAGACCTCCAGCCTCCCTGATGGCCACATCTGCGCCAGGTGCACCGAGATGCAGCTCCTCAGAGACCGTGTTAGGGATCTGGAGCTGCAACTTGATGACCTACTGCTTATCAGGGAAAGTGAAGAGGTGATAGTTAGGAGCTACAGAGAGGTAGTCATCCCTAGGCTACAGGAGTCAGAAAACTGGGTCACTGTCAAGAGAGGGAAGGAAAATGCCCGGATAGTGGAGAGCACCCCTGTGGCTGTCCCCCTCAGCAACAAATATCTTGTTCTGGATGCTGTTGAGGGGGATGACTTGACAGGGGACGCCCACGGTGATCGGGTCTCTGGCACTGAACCTGGCGCTGTCGTGCAGGAGGGAAGGAGGGAGAAGAGGAATGCGGTAGTCATTGGGGATTCCACAGTCAGGGGAACAGACAGGAGATTCTGTGAGCCTGACAGAGATACCCGCATGGTATGTTGCCTCCCAGGTGCCAGGGTATAGGATGTCTCGGATCGGGTCCAGAATATTCTGAAGGGAGAGGGCGAGCAGCCAGTTGTCTTAGTACGTGTTGGTACTAATGACATAGATAGGACAAGGGAGGAGGTCCTGAAGAGAGATTTCCAGGAGTTAGGAAGGAAGCTGAGAAGCAGGACCTCCAGGGTAATAATCTCGGGATTGCTATCTGTGCCACATGCTAGCGAGGGCAAGAATAGTAGGATCAGGCAGATGAATGTGCGGCTGAGAGACTGGTGCAGGGGGCAGGGCTTCAGATTCTTGGATCATTGGGATCTCTTCTGAGGGGAAGTATGATCTGTTCAAAATGGACAGGTTACACCTGAACCTGAAGGAGACCAATATCCTGGCGGGAAGGTTTAATAGAGCTGTTCGGGAGGGTTTGAACTAATTTGGCAGGGGGATGGGAACCAGAATGATAGAGCAGAGGAAGGGGAAAACAGAAATAAATCTAAGATAGTGAGCAGTAAAGATGAAAGGAAAGACAGGCAGGTGATGGGGCAAATTTGTAGCCATTGGGACGAGTTGCAGTGCAATAAAGTTGCAGTGAAATCAAAGCGAAAAGTACCAAATATTGGTGTTATACTTAAATGCACGCAGCATAAGGAATAAGGTGGATGATCTTGTCGTACAGCTACAGATTGGCAGGTATGATATTGTGGCCATCACTGAGACCTGGCTAAAGGATGCATGTCTCTGGGAGCTGAACGTCCAAGGATACACGGTGTATCAGAAGGATAGGAAGGTAGGCAGAGGGGGAGGCGTGGCTTTATTGGTAAGAAATGATATTAACTCATTAGAAAGAGGTGATATAGGATCGGAAGGTGCAGAATCTTTATGGGTTGAGCTAAGAAATCGCAGGGGTAAAAGGACCCTGATGGCAGTTATTTATATGCCTCCAAACAGCTGCAGGGATGTGGACTACAAATTACAACAGGAAATAGAAAAGGCTTGTCAGAAGGGCAGTGTTATGATAATTGTGGGGGATTTTAACATGCAAGTGGATTGGGAAAATCAGGTCGGCACTGGATCTCAAGAGAGAGAATTTGTAGAATGTCTGCGAGATGGCTTTTTAGAACAGCTTGTTGTTGAACCCACTAGGGGATCAGCTGTACTGGATTGGGTATTGTGTAATGAACCGGAAGTGATTAGAGAGATTGAGGTGAAGGAACCCTTAGGAGACAGTGATCATAACATGATTGAGTTCACTGTGAAATTAGAAGAAGAGAAGCCAAAATCTGATGTGTCGGTATTTCAGTGGAGTAAAGGAAATTATAGTGGCATGAGAGAGGAACCGGCCAAAGTTGACTGGAAAGGTACACTGGCGGGAAGGAAGGCAGAGCAGCAGTGGCTGGAGTTTATGCGAGAAGTGAGGAAGGTGTAAGACAGGTATATTCCAAAGAAGAAGAAATTTTTGAAGGGAAAAAGGATGCAACCGTGGCTGACAGGAGAAGTCAAGGCCAAAGTTAAAGCAAAGGAGAGGGCATACAAGGAAGCAAAAATTAGTGGGAAGACAGAGGATTGGGAAGTTTTTAAAAGCTTACAAAAGGAAACTAAGAAGGTCATTACGAGGGAAAAGATTAACTACGAAAGGAAGCTAGCAAATAATATCAAAGAGGATACTAAAAGCTTTTTCGAGTATGTAAAGAGTAAAAGACAGGTGAGAGTAGATATAGGACCGATAGAAAATGATGCTGGAGAAATTGTAATGGGAGATAAGGAGATGGCGGAGGAACTGAACGAGTATTTTGCATCAGTCTTCACCAGACACTCAAGGGTGGCAGGGAAGAGAAGTGTGCGCAGTCACATTACGACTCAGGAAAGTAGTCAGGAAGCTGAATAGTCTAAAGGTAGATAATTCTCCCGGACCAGATGGAATGCACCCTCGTGTTCTGAAGGAAGTAGCTGTGGAGATTGCGGAGGCATTAGCGATGATCTTTCAGAAGTCAATAGATTCTGGCATGGTTCCGGAGGACTGGAAGATTGCAAATATCACTCTGCTATTTAAGAAGGGGGCAAGGAAGCAAAAAGGAAATTATAGCTTGACAATGTTAGCTTGACATCAGTGGTTGGGAAGTTGTTGGAGTCAATTGTCAAGGATGAGGTTACAGAATACCTGGAGGCATATGACAAGAACTCAGCATGGATTCTTTAAAGGAAAATCCTGCCTGACAAACCTATTACAATTTTTTGAGGAAATTACAAGTGGGCTAGACAAGGGAGATACAGTGGACATTGTATATTTGGATTTTCAGAAGGCCTTTGACGAGGTGCCATACATGAGGCTACTTAACAAGATAAGAGCCCATGGAATTACGGGAAAGTTACATACTTGGATAGAGCATTGGCTGATTGGCAGGAAACGGAGAGTGGGAATAAAGGGATCCTATTCTGGTTGGCTGCAGGTTACCAGTGGTGTTCCACAGGGATCCGTGTTGGGGCTGCTTCTTTTTACATTGTACATCAACGATTTGGATTATGGAATAGATGGCTTTGTGGCTAAGTTTGCTGACGATACGAAGATAGGTGGAGGGTCCGGTAGTGCTGAGGAAACGGACAGTCTGCAGAGAGACTTGGATAGATTGGAAGAATGGGCAGAGAAGTGGCAAATGAAGTACAATGTTGGAAAGTGTATGGTTATGCACTTCGGCAGAAAAAATAAACAGGCAGACTATTATTTAGATGGGGAAAGAATTCAAAGTTCTGAGATGCAACGGGACTTGGGAGTCCTCGTACAGGATACCCTTAAAGTTAACCTCCAGGTTGAGTCAGTAGTGAAGAAGGCGAATGCAATGTTGGCATTCATTTCTAGAGGAATAGAGTATAGGAGCAGGGATGTGATGTTGAGGCTCTATAAGGCGCTGGTGAGACCTCACTTGGAGTACTGTGGGCAGTTTTGGTCTCCTTATTTAAGAAAGGATGTGCTGACGTTGGAGAAGGTACAGAGAAGATTCACTAGAATGATTCCGAGAATGAGAGGGTTAACATATGAGGAACGTTTGTCCACTCTTGGACTGTATTCCTTGGAGGTTAGAAGAATGAGGGGAGACCTCATAGAAACATTTCGAATGTTGAAAGGCATGGACAGAGTGGATGTGGCAAAGTTGTTTCCCATGACGGGGGAGTCTAGTACGAGAGGGCATGACTTAAGGATTGAAGGGTGCCCTTTCAGAACAGAAATGCGAAGAAATTTTTTTAGCCAGAGGGTGGTGAATCTATGGAATTTGTTGCCACGGGCAGCAGTGGAGGCCAAGTCATTGGGTGTATTTAAGGCAGAGATTGATAGGTATCTGAGTAGCCAGGGCATCAAAGGTTACGGTGAGAAGGCGGGGGAGTGGGACTAAATAGGAGAATGGATCAGCTCATGATAAAATGGCGGAGCAGACTCGATGGGCCGAATGGCCTACTTCTGCTCCTTTGTCTTATGGTCTAAAGTCCTGAGATGCAACGGGACTTGGGAGTCCTCATACAGGATACCCTAAAGGTTAACCTCCAGGTTGAGTCGGTTGTGAAGAAGGCGAATGCAATGTTGGCATTCATTTCTGGAGGAATAGAGTATAGGAGCAGGGATGTGATGTTGAGGCTCTATAAGGCGCTGGCGAGACCTCACTTGGAGTACTGTGGGCAGCTTTGGTCTCCTTATTTAAGAAAGGATGTGCTGACGTTGGAGAGGGTACAAAGAAGATTCACTAGAATGATTCCGGGAATGAGAGGGTTAACGCATGAGGAACGTTTGTCCGCTCTTGGACTCTATTCCTTGGAGTTTGGAAGAATGAGGGGAGACCTCATAGAAACATTTCAAATGTTGAAAGGCATGGACAGAGTGGATGTGGCAAAGTTGTTTTCCATGATGGGGGAGTCTAGTATGAGAGGGCATGACTTAAGGATTGAAGGGTGCCCATTCAGAACAGAAATGCGAAGAAATTTTTTTAGCCAGAGGGTGGTGAATCTATGGAATTTGTTGCCACGGGCAGCAGTGGAGGCCAAGTCATTGGGTGTATTTAAGGCAGAGATTGATAGGTATCTGAGTAGCCAGGGCACCAAAGGTTATGGTGAGAAGGCAAGGGAGTGGGACTAAATGGGAGAATGGTAAAATGGCGGAGCAGACTCAATGGGCCAAATGGCCGACTTCTGCTCCTTTGTCTTATGGTCTTCTACCAAAGTGCATGACCATACACTCCTTGATACTGCATTCCATCTGCCACAGCTTTGCCCATTCTCCTAATCTGTCCAAGTCCTTCTGCAGTGTCCCTGCTCCCTCCACTATCTTTACATCACTTGTAAATCTGGTCACAAAGCCATTAATTCCGTCATCCAAATCATTCACATATAACTGATGCCTGTAGCACACCACTAGTCACCGGCAACCAACCAGAAAATGCTCCCTTTGTTCCCGGTCTTTGCCTTCAGCCAATGCTCCACCCATGTTAGTGTCTTTCCTGCAATACCATGGACTCTTATCTTGTTTATTTCTTCAAAGAATTCCAACAGATTTGGCAAGCAAGATTCTCCCTTAAAGAAACCATGCTGTCCAAGGTCTATTTTATCATGTGTCTCCAAGTACTGAGACCTCATCCTTAACAATTGACTCCAACATCTTCCCAACCACTGAGGTCAGGCTAATTGACCTATAATTTCCTTTCTTCTGCCTCACCCCCTTCTTGAAAAGTAGAGTGACATTTGCAATTTTCTAGTCCTCCAGAACCATGCCAAAACCTAATGACTCTTGAAAGACCATTACCACATACCTCCATAATCAGTTCAGCTACCTCTTTCAGAACCCTGGGGTGTCATCTTCTTGGTCCAGAGGAATTATCTACCTTCAGCCCTTTCAGCTTCCCGAACACCTATTCCCTGGTGATAGCAACTGCACTTACCTCAGCCCCTGACACTCCTGAACTTCCAGCACACTGCTCTCACCTCTCTTTTACTCTATTTATCATAAAAAAAACTTTTGGCATTCTCATTGATTGGCTGGCTTACATCTTTTTCATTTTTTCCATCCTTATGACTTTTTCCAGTTTCCTTCTGCTGGTTTTTAAAAGCTTCCCAATCCTCTAACTTCCCACTAATGTTTGCTCTATTATATGCCCTCTCTTTGGATTTAATGTTGGTTTTGACTTCCCCTGTTATCCACAGTTGAATCATCCAGCCTTTAGAATACTACTTCTTTGGGATTTATCTATCCTACGTTCCAGATGGTTGCCATAGCTCCCACTACATATAAAGTGCTCCCAATGACATGCATCTCAAATTAGCCTCTGATAACCAAGTCCAACTCCTGGCCTTCACATGGCGGAACTGTTTACACTGACAGGAGAAGGGGCGAAGGCGGGTCACTGGTGCCTTAAAACCAGTTGCTTCAGGCAGGTGGGGCTCATTAACCTGGAAAGGCAGCACACCTGGGAAAAGGAAAACTGATTTAAAACTCCCACTGTTTTGCGGCTATACCTACTCATAGGGAAGGTTTCAGGAGTAAACAAAGGAAGAAATCTGGATCGCAGCCCCTAAGACAGTCTGATGTTGATTCAATGTCATTCTGGCAGCTCCTGCAGTCCAGCCATCATCAAAACATTATGCCTGGCATAATGCATCTGGACCGAGAGGAGGATTATGAAGCTTGGGCAACTCATGGTCTTCATACACCTCCTGTCCGAGATTTCGTTACGCCAATCTCCACAACCAACTCAAAACTTGGGGCGATGGGCAAGTAGTGATGGTGGCAGGCATGAGATGGTGCTGAGAGCCATTAGTCATGGACTGCTAGTCAGGCAGCCAAGACAGGATGGTTGTTCTCTTCTCACCAGGCAAGGGCAGTGTTCAGCAGCCACCTTGACGATGAAGCAGCCCTCTTCAGGGACTGCATGGCTCCCCACTCATGGGCAAGGGTCTGGGAAAGGTGACCTAAAGAAATCTTGCCTTACTCTACCCTGTCAGCATACCACAGCTGACTGGACATCTGTTTTGTAGTGGAACTACCTCAAAAACCACAAAAGAAAGTAGAATCACCAGAAAGCTGAGCAAACTCTGTGTTGGAGCCTGGCTTGTCAGGACACTCGTGGACAACAAGACTAGTAATGGACCAGAGAGGCAAGCTGCATTTGCAGGACACGTGCTTCAGAAAGTACAACGTCGATGCTGTAGCGCTCAGTGAGACACGCCTGGCCGAGACTGGTGAAATCACAGAAGTAGGGACTGGCTACTGGTTTTTCTGGAGTGGCAAGGGAAAGGAGGCGGCTAGAGAAGCTGGAGTTGGCTTTGTCATCCGGACTACAATCGTCAGGAACCTGGAATTCCTCCTCAGAGGAATCAACTTTCGCCTCCATGGTAATTACCTCTGACTCTGATCAGTGCCTACACCCACCATGACCTACATAACTTAACAGAAGAAACTGTTCTACCATAGCTCGGCCAGCTAATATGCTCTGTCCCCAAAAATCAGATTATTAGATTAGATTAGATTATGAGGACATTCAGTCCTCATTTATTGTCATTTAGAAATGCATGCATTAAAAAATGATACAATGTTCCTCCGGTATGATATCACAGAAACACAAGACAAACCAAGACTAAAACTGACAAAAACCACATAATTATAACATATAGTTACAACAGTGCAAAGCAATACTGTAATTTGGTAAGAGCAGACCATGGGCACCGTAAAAAAAAGTCTCAAAGTCCTGATAGCCCCAGCATCTCACGCAGATGGTAGAAGGGAGAAACTCTCCCTGCCATGAGCTTCCAGCGCCGTGAACTTGCCAATGCAGCATCCTGGAAGCACCCGACCACAGTCCGACTCTCAGTCCATCCGAAAACTTCGAGCCTCCGACACCGAGCACCATCTCTGCCGAGCGCTTCGACCCCGGCCGCCCAGCAACAGGCGAAGCTGTGGATTCAGGGCCTTCCCCTCCGAGATTTCGGATCACACAGTAGCAGCAGCAGCGAAGCGGGCATTTCAGAAGATGACAAGATCCTGCTGCTTGGCGACTTTACTGCCCAAGTAGGCAGTGACATGGCCGGAAGTCATTGGCAAGCATGGCCTTGCAAAGGGTAATTGCACAGAAAATGGGCTGACAATCACCAACATCCTCTTTTCAGCTTCCAGACATCCACAAGGCTACCTGGATGCACTGGCGCTCCAAGAAATGGCACTTGACGGATTATGTGAACACAAGGCGCAGGGACATCGAGGATGGGATCAACACCAGAGCGATGAGGGGTGCAGACTGCTGGACTGAGAAGCAAGCTGTCCTTTCACATCGCCAGGGTGCACAGACATCAGCAGGCTGCCACTAAGCAGAAGCTGAACATTCAACAGCTCGCTGACACCAGCATCAAAGAAGAATTGATCAGCACGCTGGAGGAACAACTTGAGCAACTACCTGAGGAAGCAGACCCAGAAACAGCATGGGCTGTCTTCAGAGACACCCTGTACAGGGCGGCGAGTGCCATTCTCTGGCACCTCAAGAGGAACATCGGGATTTGGTTCGATGAGAACAACTCTGATGTCGTCACCCTTCTCAACCAGAAGCAGGAAGCCTTTGCAAGCTGGCTCAGTGACAAGCAGTCAACCTCCAAACATGACCGATTGAAGCACCTCTGCAGAAGATGAAAGATCAGTGGTGGGAGGCCAAAGTGGCACAGCTTCGGCACTACGCTGACCAGAACAACACAAGGAAGTTTTTTTGATGGTCTAAAGGCAGTGTATGGACCCTCCTCTGACATCATGGCACCAGTCCACTTCTTGGACGAAGACCAGCTTCTCACTGACAAAGGCGACATTGTCCAACACTGGGCAGACCAGTTCAACCAGCTGCTGAACAGGCCATCCCAGATAGAGGACCAGGCCATAGAAGATATGCCCCAGTGCCCAGTCTTGGAGACCCGTGAAGATCCCTCCCCACATTGGTAGAAGCTAGGAAGGTAGTCAACCAGCTGCAGCCAAGTAAGGCCCTTGGCCCGGATGGGATCCCACCAGAAGTTTTCAAGGAGGGCGGTAAAACCCTCCTTCAGAGGCTAACAGAACTCATGCAGCAGCTCTGGGAGAAGGCCTGTGTACCTCAGGGCTTTAGGGATGCAAACATCATCCACCTGTTTCCGGAACAAGGGATCAGGGCATCCTGTGACAACCACAGAGGCATAATTCTCCTCAGCATAGCTGGGAAGATCATGGCCCGTATCAAATGAACAGGGTTACCTCTCACCTCCTGGATGACATTGTCTCAGAGAGCCAATGTGGTTTCAGATCTAACAGAGGGCATGATCTTTGCTGTCCAGGAGTAGTGCCAGAACCCAGGACTCGTCAGGTCATTCCACGACAGCATGGTGGCCACGGTCATTGAAAACGGCTACACCTCTGACCCTTTTCTAGTAACTAACGGTGTCAAGCTGCGTCCTCACATCTACTCTTCAGCCTGCTGTTCTCTCTCAGCCTGATATGGGAATAACAATTCGCTACAGGACTGACGGGCGCTTCTTTGATCTGCAACGCCTCAAGGCCAAGACCAAAGTGCTGGAAGCAATAGTGTGAGACTTCCTCTTTGCAGGTGACCACGCTCTTGCAGCGCACAGTGAAAGGGGCCTGCAGGAGCTCTCTGTGGCAGTAAGAAAATTTAGCCTAACCATCAGCCTGCAGAAGACAAAAGTTCTGCTTCAGTCTGCACCCCATAACAATCATGTGGAAGCATGAATTGAGAGTGAAGTCACACAGCTCAAAAATGTTGACACCTTCACCTACCTGGGAAGCTGCCTTACCTCCTCGTGCAGTCTTGATCCAGAGGTCTCAACCAGACTTCCAAAAGCTGGGGAATCCTTTGGTAGTCTGTGGACACGTGTGTGGGAAGAACATGGCATCCAGCTGAAGACCAAGATGGCAGTCTACAAAGCAGTCGTCCTGACTTCTCTGCTGTACGGCTGTGAAACATGGATCCAATACTGCAGGCACATCGAGGTGCTTGACCAGTTCCACCTGTGATACATTTGCAAGATCTTGGGCACCTCGTGGCCAGACAGGGTCCCCAACACAGAAGTGCTACGAAGGGCGAGAGCTCTGGCACAGACACATTGATCATGAAGGCTCAGCTTCGATGGGTTGGGCACGTGGTCTGGATGGAAGACAATGTCCTTCCAAAGATGGTATTCTTTTCCGAGCTGGCACATGGCACCAGAAAGCAGGGAGGCCCCATAAAACGCTATAAAGACTGCATGAAGGCATACAATATCTCCATGACTTGTTTGGAGGCCTTGGCCAAAGACTATAATGCCTGACACCTGGCAGTCTACAAAAGGCACCAGTGCATTTGAAGAGCAGTGACTGAAGGTCCGCGATCCAAGTCACCAGGACCACGAGGAGAAATGACCCGACCCTTCAATGGCCATAACATGCCCAACTTGTGCTTCCCAATTCGGGCTTTGCTCTCAGAGACATCACTGATGTCATAGTCATTCCCGACAGACTTCCAAGATAATCCTGCGTCTTCCAAATTGCTCCCACAAACACCAGTCATTGCTGCTCTGTCATCATCCCTGCTAGTGTCCCCTTCTAATCAACTTTGACCAGCTCCTCTCTCATGCCAATGTAATCCACTCAGACTGTGCAAATCAGAAATAACATCTCCGCCTCACCAAGGATCAACACTGGGGCACCTCAAGGATGTGTGCTTAACCCATTGCTCTACACTCTCTACAGAGTGTGGGGCCAGGCACAGCTCAAATGCCATCCTTAAATTTGCTGACAACACAACTATTGTTGGCAGAAGTTCAGATGGTGACGAGAAGGCGTATCGGAGCGAGACGGATCCGCTGGTTGAGTGATGTCACAGCAACAACCTTGCACTCAACGTCAGTAAAACAAAAGTAGTGATTCTGGACTTCAGGAAAAGTAAAATGAGGGAACACACACCAGTCCTCAGAGGGATCAGAAGTGGAAATGGTGAACATGTTTAAGTTCCTGGGTATCAGCACCTCAGAGGATCTATCCTGGGCCCAACATATCAATGCAGTTACAAAGAAGACATTACAGCAGCTATATTTCATTAGGAGTTAGAGGAGATTTGATATGACACAAATGACACTTGCAAATTTTTACAGAGGTACCACAGTGAGCATTCCGACTGGCTGCATCACTGTCTGGTAATTGGGGGGGGGGGGGGAGCAGTTACTGCACAGGATCGAAATAAGCTGCAGAAAACCGAACCCAGTCAGTTCCATTATGGCCATTAGCCTCCGCAGTATCCAGGCCACCTTCAAGGAGCGATACCCCAAAAAGGCAGCATCCATTATTAAGGACCCCATCAACCAGGACATGCCCTCTTCTCATTGTTCCCATCTGGAAGGAGGTACAGAAGCCTGAAGGCACACATTCAGTGATCCAGGAACAGCTTTCTCTCCTCTGCCAGCAGATTTCTGAATGGACATTGAACCCATGAACACTACCTCACTACTTCTTCCTCTTTCTGATATACACATTACTGTAAAACAACAAATTTCAACATTTGCCAATGATATTAAACCTGACTCTGAATTCCCTTTACTCTACTGTAGTACTGATACATCTGAGTTTAGCTTCTCCCTCTCAAGTGGCAGGGTGAATTCTATCATATTATGATGCCCGTCTCCCAAGGTTCCTTTATCTTAAGCTTCCAAGTCAAATGCAGAATAGCTGATCCCCTTGGGGGCTTAACCACAAGCTGCTCTAAAAAGCCATTACGCAGGCATTCTACAAATACTCTCTCGGGATCCAGTACCAACTTGATTTTCCCAACCTATCTGCTTATTGAAATCTCCCAAGATTATCGTTAACACTACGGCTTCTTTTACTTTCCTACTGTAATTTGTAGCCCACATCTTGGCTACTGCTCCTGTACATAACATCCATCAAGGTCTTTTCACCCTTGCAGTTCCTTAACTCTACCCACAACGATTCTGCGTCTTCTGATCCTATGTCACCACTTTCTCAGGATTTGATTTCATTTGTTAACCAGCAGAACCACCCCACCCTCTCTTCCTCCCTGCCTGTCCTTTCGATACAAAGACCGCTTCGTCCAGCACCTCCACTCCGTCTGCCACAACAGACAGGATCTCCCGGTAGCCACCCACTTCAACTCTGCTTCCCATTCCCATTCAGATATGTCCATACATGGCCTCCTCTACTACCATGATGAGGCTAAACTCAGGTTGGAGGAGCAACACCTCATATACCGTCTAGGTAGTCTCCAGCCCCTTGGTATGAACATAGAATTCTCCAACTTCCGGTAATTCCCTCCCCCTCCCTTCCTCTATCCCTATTTCACTCTACCCCCTTCCCCAGCTCCCTCATGGTTCAGCCTCCTTCTTCTACCACCCATTGTTTTCAGGGCTATGATGTCAATGCTTCCCGTCCCCCACCCCTTTGTCTTTCAAATTACTGGTCTTTCAACTGAAGCTACAAGCACTCTTCAAATCCTTCCCCATCTTTCATTCTTCAGTCCTGACAAAGGGTTCCAGCCCGAAACGTCGACTCATCGTTTCTAACTGATGCTGCCCAACCTGCTGAGTTCATCCAGCGTACTGAAAGTGTTGCTTTGATCACAGCATCTGCAGATTATTTTGTGTTTATGATACAACGTGCATCCTTGGATTTAAGCTCCAACTATGATCTTCTTTCATCCCCAAGTCAGTGATGCCCACAAAAACCATACCTACCAATCTCTAACTATGCTACAAGATCATCAGCTTTATTTTGTGTACTGCATGTATTCAAATACAACACCCTCAGTCCTGTATCTGTCACCCTTTTCAATTTTGTCCATGTTTTACACTGCAACTCATCCCACTGATTGCAATTTTGCCCAATCATCTGCCTCTCCGTCCTGACAGTCTTTCTAAGATGTTCCTTAAAATCGACTGTTTTAATCCCGCTCAACCAGAGTGAGGAACTCTCAGCCTGGGCTTTCTCAAATAACACCTGGGGAAGTGAGGCGAGGAACTGTAGTCCAATCAGAGGTGACTGTGGCTGTCAGTGTTTTGAGGGATGGTATCTCAGGCCCCCACCAAACGGAACCTCATATACAGGGAGACACGCATCCTAGCCAAACCTGCAGGTGCCTAGCAGCGGAGTAGTAAATGCCACCTGTAACTGTAACTTCCAGGGAGAGGAAGGAGTATTTTTTTCCCCTGGGAGATAGCAGCTGTACCACCTATACTACTGCAGACCCTCTCCAACCAGTAAATAGCACCCACTGAGTGTATGGGAATCAGGCCTATATATGACTCCCAAGGGAAACTGCTAGTATAGATGGGAGCTACAAAGTCCCAGCAAAGGGTGGACCGGCTGTTGTTATCTAGCATATTTAGTACCCCATCTGAGAGTCATGGCCCAGCCGCAGGATCACCCCCATTGGAATAGGCAACGAAGAGGCATAACGGAAAACAAACGATTTTAGATTATTGCCTTTCCCTCCTACGGGAGGGCTAGAAATTTCAGGGAGATAATTAACTTAGCAGCAGCCCTAGAGGAGTTAGCCAACAATACAGCCAGGGCACTGACTGATACTCAAGCACAGGTGACTGAAATATCCACCAAAATGATTGCAATCCGGCAGATAGTCTGACAGAACTGGATGGCCCTTGATTTTATTCTGGCAGAAAAAGGAGGATACTGTGCCATTATACGAAAAGAATGCTGCACCTATATCCCTGACAATCCTCAAATATTACTGATCTATCTAAACACATAACCCAAGAGATCCAGAAAATTCGAGATGTTGGCAGTAAGCTACACAATTTTGGGACCAGTAAGGCAGGAAAATGGCCCTGGTCCTTTAATATAATTCGGGGATTTCTGGGGGTTGTGTTTGCATTTCGGAAGTCTGATTGTATTAATTTTGATTATTGTCTGTATCCTACGATGCCTTTGGCCATGTTTTGTATCATGTTGTAGAAACGACAATCTGTTCTGAAAGGTTATCATGTAATGATAAAAGGAGGGAGTGATGAAGTTATTTTTAAGGGTACTGGGGACATAAGAAATAATTCTTGGACTCTTGTAAATAACGGGTTAAAATTAAGTGCCAACTTATGTGTGCTCTATTCTGAGTAGTGTACAAATTTCTGTTTGTCCTTCACTGAGAAATCTACCTGCAGCTTGTTTAGATTAATGACTCACAGATGTCTCCTGAAGACTGTTGTGGGGGTTGGGTTCTCATGGGTCGCACACCTCCTGACTTATGGTTTTGCACGAATTGAGCAATGCTCCAGTCTACCCAGCTGAGAATGGGTACCGGCAAAAATGCTGGGGGTTAACCTCGTGATAGACTGGCATCCTATCCGGGGGGGAGTCTTGTACTCTCAGTCTCTTTATGCCACGGAAACCGGCATGAGCACCAGCCTGATGGGCCACAAGGCTTGTGACAGACTTTAATCTTATCTAAGTAATTAAGTTTTGCTCCAGACTTGGTGGGAATACCAGTTTAACTAAGTGCTCTTTGTCTTGCTAGTGCTATAAATTGTAACGTTTCTGCATATTAGACAGAGGTTCCACACGAGCCCCAGAGGGACAGGAATTCTGTCCCTCTGTTGTGTGTGGCTCCAAACTTCTCGCCAGCTGAGTTCCAACAAATAAACTGGTTAAAAGCATAAAGTAAAGAACTGTTTGTGGTGTGGTTACTGGTCCGGCAAATTTTACTTTACACACAAGGGGCAACGTCTTCACTCAGAGAGTGGAACAAGCTGCCAGGTGAAGTGGTGGATGGGTGTTCGACTTCAACATTTAAGAGAAGTTTAAAGTGTAAAGAGGCTGAGGTTTCCCTTATTCATATGTACTGAGCCTGTCCTAGTCTAGAGAAATTCTGGAGAGAAGTTTTTTCAACCCTATCTCATATTCTTAATGTAGGCAAGGGTCTCGGCCTGAAACGTCAACTGTACCTCTTCTTAGAGATGCTGCCTGGCCTGCTGCGTTCACTAGCAACTTTGATGTGTGTTGCTCATATTCTTAATTGCCATTTAGAACCTAACCCTGTGGTTGCTCTTTTTGGCACCTTGGGTGAAGTAGATATGCACTTGAGTCTGACTAAATGTCAAAAATTATCTTTTGCCTCTCTCTTGGCTAGATGGTTGGTTCTTCTTAGGTGGAAAGATGCTGCCCCACCCACTCACACTCAATGGCTTAGTGATATTACGGCCCATTTAGACCTTGAAAAGATTAATTATTCAATTCTTAATTCAGACATAAAGTTTCATAAGGTGTGGGGACCTTTTCTTGAATATTTTCATAACTCTTCTTTAGGTTAAGTTTATCCTTTTTTCTGTATACAATCCCTTACTTCGTTTTTTTTGCAATGTTATACAGTTTTTTGTTGTGAATTACATTACATTTTTGGTAGTCGGCATTATACTTTCTTTTTTCCTATATATATTTACAGTTCTCTGAGGTTGAATGCTCCGATTAATTCTTTTTTCTTTTACACGCAGAAATGGTTAGCCTGGGTTTTTTTCCAGTGGGAGGTTGGGGTGGATACTAATTTTACATAAACAACAGGAATTCTGCAGATGCTGGAAATTCAAGCAACACACATCAAAGTTGCTGGTGAACGCAGCAGGCCAGGCAGCACCTCTAGGAAGAGGTACAGTCGACGTTTCAGGCCGAGACCCTTCATCCTGACGAATGGTCTTGGCCTGAAACGTCGACTGTACCTCTTCCTAGAGATGCTGCCTGGCCTGCTGTGTTCACCAGCAACTTTGATGTGTGTTGCACTAATTTTACATAATTCTATTTTGGGTGCTTTTTTTATTGTTATGAATTAATTATTGGGTTTGTTTGTTTTGCACTGTATAAATCTCCATTTTGTTGTTGGTTTTTTTCTGTAGTTTTATTGTAGAATGCATTAAAAATTGATAAAAATAAAAAAAGAGAGGTTTAGACAAGTCCATGGATGAGAGAGCTATGGAGGGCTGTGGTCCAAGTTTGGGTCATTGGGACTAGGCAGAATAACAGTTTGTTGCAGACTTGGCATCCAAGGGGCCTGTTACTATGCTGTAAGTGCTCTAACAGGCCACATTCAGGCTGGAGGAGCAACACCTCTGGGTAGCCTCCAACCTGATAACATGAACATCACTCCCCACAATTAATGCTAACTGAGTTGGTGAGTTCCTTCAGCAACTTGTGCATGTTGCTCAAGATCAGAGTGAGTTTAGACTACTCCTTAGGGTAGGAACAGCTTCAGTACAGGACACCACAATGGATCAATCTTGGCCAGAGAGGGCGAAGAGATAACCACACAGGAAGGAGGAGGTTAGGTCACTGGGACACATGCAATTGCTCAAGTATTCAATTAAGTCCCAGCTGGCCTTTTATCTCAAAACCAGGATTTTGCACCAACCCCATTACCCTCAATATCCAAAACTCTGTCGTGGACACCCTCAGCGAGCAAGTCTCCCCAAATACTTATGGAGCCATGGCTTCAGTGACAGTGATCTCCCGACAGAAAGCCTTCAGGAGAGTAAATGGACATTTATTGGTTGAGGCAGGGGAAAAAGAGGAAGGTTAGAGATTGCTCACTTGAAGTCGCCGTCTTTGTATTTGCCGAAAGCTTGTAGAATCACGGTGATGATGGCCATCAGTGGTTTCACAACGCAGAACTGAAGAGTCGCCTGTGAAAAACATATGATGTTTCAATGACCAAAATTCAGGCACCAGCAACACCCACCATCAGTAATATCTACAGGAGACCCTGCCTCAAGACAAATATATGCAAAGATCCATGACACCCACCCCCCAATCCATGATGTGCCATCTTCTCACAGATACCATCAGGCAGGAGGTACAGAAGCCTGAAGTCCCACACCACTGGGTTCAGGAACAGCAACTTCCCTAGGCCTCCTGCCCCATGATCCTCTCACTTCCCTTCTGCAAATCAATTGTCCAGCTCTTGGCTCCATCCCTCCCCCTCCTCCTATCATTTTGGATCTCCCCCTCCCCATCTCAAATCTCTTACTAGCTCTTCTTTCAGTTAGTCCTGACGAAGGGTCTCAGCCCAAAACGTCGACTGTACCTCTTCCTAGAGATGCTGCCTGGCCTGCTGCGTTCACCAGCAACTTTGATGTGTGTTGCTTGAACTTCCCTTCAGCTATTTGGTTCTTGCAAAACCCTAATAGTGTTGCTCTACTGGAGTAGCTATGACCACTTTGCATTACAATGAACTTTTTATTCCAACTGTTCCCCTCTTTTATAATTTATGGGGTTTTTTTTGTGAGTGATGTTTATCTGATGCTGCATGTGATGCTGCTACATGTAAAATTTTCTTTGCACCTATGGAATTATTTTGTTCTAATACTGATATATATAGTGTAACGTCTGAGACTTTGACAAATTCCTACAGGTGTGTGGAGGAGAGTATATTGTCTGGTTGCGCCACAGCCTAGTATGGAAACACCAATGCTCTCGAATAGAAAATCCAACAAAAAGTAGTGGATACGCCCTAGTCCATTATGGGTGGAGCCCTCCCCACCATACAGCACATCTACACGTTGTTACAGGAAAGCAGCATCTGCCATCAGGATCCCCACGTCAAAGGCCAAGCCTTCTTCTTACTGCTGCCATCAAGGTGGCACAGGAGCCTCAGCACTCACACCAGCAGATTCAGGAACAGTTATCACCCCTCAACCATCAGGCTCTTGAACCAGTGGGAATAACTTCACTCAAATTTGTTTGCCCCATCACTGAACTGCTCCTAGCACCTATGGATTCACTTTCAAGGACTCTTCATCTCATGTTCTCAAAATTTATTGCTTATTTATTTATTATTTCTGTTCTTTTGTATTTGCAGAACCTGTTGTCTTTTGCACCCTGTTAGGTGTTGTCTTTCATTGGTTCTATTATAGTTATTGCATTTACTGAGCAGGCCCACAAGGAAATGAATCTCAGGGCTGTACATGCTGACATACATGTACTTTGATAAAAAATTTACTTTGAATTTTGTTCATTGTGTATAATTTATATTAGATTTATATTTTTCTTGTGAATGCTTTGTGTTTTTCATTGCCCTGTGCACATATGTACTTGTGCGAGTGACAATAAACTCAACTATGATATGGAATTGAATCAGGGAACACTCGCATCAGCCACCAAGGCTGTTGCTCACTCAGACTCCCAACAAGCATGGAAACATGGCCAACAGCCCATCAGGTCCCGCCTCACACAATCCTTTCTCCCAGTCAAAGAAAGAGACCTGCACTTCTACAATACCGTTTTTTGCTAATGGCATCATTCTGAAGTTTGGCCAATCGGCCAGGAAACCTGGCAGCTCCCGAAAGCAACCATGCCCCAGTGTCAGCAGTGGGCAAATACTGTCCACTAAACTGGAGATCATTGCAGTGCTCTCTTTCAGAACAGTACAGCATGGGAACTTTCATATCTCAAAAGATTGGACGTGTAACAAGGAGGAACTCCCTCTACACCACACTGCAAGATGACATGTAGGTAGTGCCAAGTAGGGGAGAAGATCGGGGGTGCAGTTGGCAGGTGAATGATAGATGCAGACAAAATAAGGAAAAAGAAATGTTGAGAGGTGGATGAAGCACCTCAGGCTTGTAAACAGAGGGGACTCTGCAGATGCTAGAAATCAACACACACACCCACAGTACTGGAGGAACTCAGCAGGTCAGAAACACAAGAGATCTTGCAGAGGCTGGAAATCCAGAGTAACACACACAAAATACTGGAGAGACTCAACAGGACAGGCAGCATCTAAGGAGACAAATAAACAGTCGTCATTTTGGTCCAAGACCCTTCATCAGGAAGGATCTCTGCCTGAAACAATGTCTTTATTATTAATTTCTATTGATACTGCCTGACTTGCTGAGTTCCTCCAGCATTTTGTGTGTATACTCAGGGTTCCATCCCATTACTTCCCTTGCCACCCCCCCACCCCCCACCACCATACCAGCCACTTTGCCTCTCCAGTCTCAGTCTTGATGCAGGGTTTTGACTCAAATGTCCACAATTCCTCCCCCACACAGACACTGCTCGAACTGCTGAGTTCCACCAGCAGACTGTTTGTTGCTCCAGATTCCAGCGTCTGCAGTCTCATGCATCGCACTAAGTGGCTGATTTCTAGTCAGAGCACTACAGCACAGAAAGACCTTCAGCCCTTCTAGTCCATGCCAGCCTGGTCTTCTGCCTCATCCTCTCTATCTGCACCCACACCATAGCCCTCAATGCCTCTTTCATCCACACACCAATGAAATCCCCTCTTAAATGTTACAATTAAACCCGCATCCACCACTTCTGCTGGCAGCTCGTTCCACACACTCACCATTCTGAATGATTCAAATTCAGATTTATTTATCACACGTGCATCGAGACCTGGGAAATGAACCTGGTTGGGTGTCAGGTCTCTCATTAGGAGAGTATTTTGGAGATAGTGATCACAATTCTATCTCCTATACCATAGCATTGGAGAAGGATAGGGACAGACAAGTTAGGAAAACGTTTAATTGGAGTAAGGGGAAATATGAAACTATCAGGCAGGAACTTGGAAGTATAAATTGGGAGCAGATGTTCTGAGGAAAATGTACGGCAGAAATGTTGTAAATGTTCTGGGGATACTTGCACAGTGTTCTACATAGGTACGTTCCAATGAGACAGGGAAAGGAACCATGGTGTAACAAAGGTTGTTGAAAATCTAGTCAAGAAGAAAAGAAATGCTTACGAAAGTTTCAAAAAAACTAGGTAATGATAGAGATCTAGAAAATTATAAGGCTAGCAGGAAGGAGCTTAAGATGAAATTAGGAGAGCTAGAAGGGGCCATGAGAAGGCCTTGGAGAGCAGGATTAAGGAAAACCCCAAAGCATTCTACAAGTATGTGAAGAGCAAGAGGATAAGATGTGACAGAATAGGACCAATCAAGTGTGACAGTGGAAAAGTGTGTATGGAACCGGAGGAGGTAACAGAGATACTTAATAAATACTTTACTTCAGTATTCACTACGAAAAAGGACCTTGGTGATTGTAGGGATGACTTACAGCGGACTGAAAAGCTTGAGCATGTAAATATCAAGAAAGAAGATGTGCTGGAGCTTTTGGAAAGCATCAAGTTGGATAAGTCACTGGGACCGGACAGGATGTACACTAGGCTACTGTGGGAGGCGGGGGAGGAGATTGCTGAGCCTCTGGTGATGATCTTTGCATCAATGGGGATGGGAGAGGTTCCAAAGGATTGGAGGGTTGCGGCTGTTGTTCATTTATTCAAGAAAGGGAATAGAGATAGCCCTGGAAATTATAGCCCAGTGAGTCTTACTTCAGTGGTTGGTAATTTGATGGAAAAGATCTGAGAGGCAGGATTTATGAACATGTGGAGACATATAATATGATTAGGAATAATCAGCATGGCTTTGTCAAAGGCAGGTCGTGCCTTATGAGCCTAATTGAATTTCAGCAAGGCATTTGATAAGGTACCCCATGCAAGACTTATTGAGAACATAAGGAGGCAGAGGATCCAAGGGGACATTGCTTTGTGGATCCAGAACTGGCTTGCCCACAGAAGGCTAGGAGTGGTTGTAGCCGGGTCATATTCTGCATGGAGGTCGGTGACCAGTGGTGTGCCTCAGGGATCTGTTCTGAGACTCTTTCTCTTTGTGATTTTTATAAATGACCTGGATGAGGCAGTGGAGGGATGGGTTCATAAATTTGCTGATGACACAAAGGTTGGGGGTGTTGTGGATAGTGTGGAGGGATGTCAGAGATTACAGCAGGACATCGACAGGATGCAAAACTGGGCTGAGAAGTGGAAGATGTTCAACCCAGATAAGTGTGAGGTGGTTCATTTTGGTAGGTCAAATATGATGGCAGAATATAGTATTAATTTTAAGGCTCTTGGCAGTGTGGAGGATCAGAGGGATCTTCGGGTCTGAGTCCATAGGACACACAAAGCTGCTGCGCAGGTTGACTGAGTGGTTAAGAAGGAATACGGTGTATTGGCCTTCATCAACTGTGAAGGCCAATACACTGTGGGATTGAGTTCAAGAGCCGAGAGGTAATATTACAGCTATATAGGACCCTGTTCAGACCCTACTTGGACTACTGTGCTAAGGGTGCAGAGGAGATTTACAAGGATGTTGCCTGGATTGGAGAGCATGCCTTATGAGAATAGGTTGAGTGAACTTGGCCTTTTCTCCTTGGAACGACAGAGGATGAGAGGTGACCTGACAGAAGTATACAAGATGATGAGAGGCACTGATCATGTGGATAGTCAGAGGCTTTTTCCCAGGGCTGAAATGGCTAGCACTAGAGGGCATAGTTTTAAGGTGCTTGGAAGTAGGTACAGAGGAGATGTCAGGAGTAAGTGTTTTTTTTTTAAAAAAAGGCAGTGGGTGGTAGGTGCCTGGAATGAGCTGCCAGCAACTAAGGGGTGGCCGATACAATAGGGTCTTTTAAGAGACTCTTGGATAGGTACATGGAGCTTAGAAAAATAGAGGGCCACTGTAACCCTAGGTAATTTCTAAAGTACATGTTCGGCACAGCATTGTGGGCCAAAGGGCCTGTATTGTGCTGTAGGTTTTCTATGTTTCTATGAGACATTCAGTAAAATGTGTTGTTTGTGTTAACAACCAGCATGCTGGGGGCAGCCCGCAAGTGTTGTCACACCTCACAGTACTAGCATAGCACGTCCACTACGTTCCGCAGAAAACACAAGCACAAGAAAACAAGACCACAACAGCGAAAATGTGCCCTTTCCCCATCCCTCCCACCCACCCACAGGTTCCCCTGAAATATTTCATCTTTCACCTTAAACCTACCGTTTCCAGTTCTAGTCTCACCCTACCCAAGGGGAAAAAAGCCTTCGCACTTTGCACCTGGCAAAAATAAAAGGCTTGTTCGCACGACCACTTCGTGATGAGGTGTAACCACACCCTCCCATATGCAGAGATTCACCAGCACTTAACCAGTGCCTCTGGGCACAGAGGAGAGAAGATGGCCCTTTGCGAGGCAGAAAGCAGGAGCAGGCCAAGTGGGAAGTGGGTTCTAATCCCACAGATCGTTGCCACCCCCAAAAGGCTCTTGGGAAGCGATTAGAAAACTGGGAACACTGGGGTGAAGCTGGAATGGTGTGTACCTGCTTGCAGAAGCGTAGGAACCCAATGGAGTAGGTCTTTCCCCAGAGGCAACAGGTCCCATACAAACAGCTCAATCTGTGGGGAGACAGACAGAGACACATTGGTCAGATGTATTCCACGCAGAGATGGCAACGTCATGGCAGACCATGTCCCTTGAGGATCTGACTGCTGATCCGACAAACCACACATGCATCAAATGGGCCCATCTCTAAACCAAAGCACATGCAGAAAATACCCGAGGAACTCTTTCCCCATAGAAATTGAACTCTCTCTCACCACAGAGACACTCACTCTGCTCAGGATCTAAGATGTAGGTCAGTTTTATTTTTAAATTCGTTTTCAGGGCCTATTTACTGGCTTAATGAGTTTAGAAGAATGGGGGGGAAGAATCTCATTAAAACCTATCAAATACTGAAAGGCCTAGATAGAGTGGACATGGGAGGATGTTTCAGATAGTGGGGGAGACCAGGACCAAGGCCATGGCCTCAGAGTGGAGGGATATCCCTTTAGAAGAGATGAGGAGGAATTTCTTTAGCCAAACGGTGGTAAATCTGTGGAATTCATTGCCACAGACGGCTGTGGATGTCATGTCATTGGGTATATTTGAAGCAAAGGTTGACAGGTTCTTGATTAGTAAGGGCATCAAAGGTTACGGGGAGAAGGCGGGAGAATGGGGGTAAGAGGGAAATAAATCAGCCACGATTGAATGGTGGAACAAACTTGATAGGCCGAATGGCCTAATTCTCCTCATGTCTTAAGGGTCTTCATAATCACCTCTGAGCACAGCTGCTCCCATAGCCCCATTGTGTCTTTGATATTAAGGGATATGGGTTAGTTTTAACAACAGTTGCAATGGTAAAGGATCAGCTGTGACCTTATGGCAGAATAGGCAAGATGGGCCAAATGGTCTACTCTTTGCTTCTATTAGTCAGAGTGTTACATCACAGGAACAGGCCCTTCAGCCTGCACTGACCCAATCTTGTGCCTAGTATATCGACCCGCATCTGGACCATAGTCCCCCATACCCCTCTCATCCATGTACCTATCCAGTACCCAACCATGGATTGAGTAAATGCAGGAAAGGGGGCATAGATGGGAGGTTCCTGAAGCGAGATTTAAGAAAAACTGCAGATGCTGGAAACCCAAAATGAAAACCAAAGGCTCAGCAGGGACCTGACGAAGGGCCATTAACCTAAAGTGTGTTTTTTTTGTGTATCTTAGAGATTTGGCACAGCATCAGCCCCTTCCAGTCCAGCCAGTCCACACACCCATATGACCAATTATCCTGCTACCCCGTATGTCTTTGTAATGTGGGAGGAAACCAGAGCACCCAGAGGAAACCCATGTGGTCACGGAGAAAACATATGAACTCCTTTCAGATAGCAGTGGAACTGTACCTGGGTCACTGGCGTTAAACTAACTGCTACAATACCGCATCATCTCATTAACAGTTTGCCTTTCAATATACACAAAAGGCTAGAGGAACTCAGCAAGGCAGGCTGCATCTGTGGAGGAAAATGAATACAGCATCCGGATAAGAATCACAGCCCAAAACATCAGCTGTTTATTCCCCTCCACAGATGTTGCCTGACCCACTGAGTTCCTCCAGCTCCAAGATTTCCAGGCATCTGCAGAATCTCGAGTCGGTTTCTCCCTCCACAGCTGCTGCCTGGCCTGCTGACTGTCCCTGGCATGCTCCAAAGGCAAGACACTTTGAGGCAAAGTAGGACCAAGACTGCGTTTGGCAGGTGACTCACTCGACGGGCTTGCCGCGGATCTCCGACATGATGGCACTCTCGCCTCCGAGGTACTCGTAGCACAGGCTCAGGAAGTTGTAAATGACAAAGGCTGCAAGAGAACATCAGTGACAAACCAGTTACTATGCATCAATCCTCAAGTCATCGCTATACATCAGTACAGGCAGCAAGCTGATCATTGCAATCTGAGAAAAATAGTTTAATAAAAACTTAACCTTTAAAAGCATACAGCAGAACTAGTGAATATAAACTTGAAACAGAATCAGGTTTTTTTTAATATATAAAATCGCTGACGTACGAGGGGTGATTGATACGTTTGTGACCTAAGGTAGAAGGAGTCAATTTTAGAAAACCTAGCACATTTATTTTTCAACATAGTCCCCTCCTACATGTACACACTTAGTCCATACAGATCCCTTCTTTGTAGAAGTGGTCCACAGCAGGGGTGATTGATAAGTTCGTGGCCTACGGTAGAAGGCTGGTGGCGTGGTGGCATCAGCGCCAGACTTCGGAGCGAAGGCTCCCAAGTTCGAACCCAGCCGGTTCCCCAGGCATGCTTTCCATCCGTGCTGGGTTGAGCGTCAAGCTAGCAACTCGACCTCATAAAAAAATTGCCTGCTACAGAAACATCAACAGCAAAAAGTCGATGGCCTATGCTTTCTCATGAGCTTAAAAGGCAATTTCCTTTTTCCTTCCTAAGGTAGAAGGAGATGAGTTATTAACTTCAAACTTTCTGTATTATCACTCAGAGTTGAACTGCACGTGCATGTAACGAGAGTGTCTTGGACCTCCAGGTGGTCCACAGCAGGGGTGATTGATAAGTTTGTGGCCTAAGGTAGAAGGAGATGAGTTATACAGCTCTCGTTAAATGCATGTGCAGTTCAACTCTTTGAGTGGTTATGCAGAAAGTTTGAGGTTAATAACTCATCTCCTTCTACCTTGGGCCACGAACTTATCAATCACCCCTGCTGTGCACCACTTCTGGAGGTCCAAGATGCCGAATTCTACAAAGAAGGGATCCCTATGCTGGACTAAGCGTGTAAATGTAGGAAAGATAAATGTGCTAGGTTTTCTAAAATTGACTCCTTCTACTTTAGGCCAAGAACTTCTCAATTACCCCTCGTATGTCACGAGATTCATTTTACACCCTCTGTACAGAATACATTAAAAATTACTATAAAAAGAAAGATAAGCGTCTTAAAACAATTCTGCTGTGAATCAGAATTCAAATCAGGTTTACTATTTCTGGTTCCTGGTTTCGGTTCTGATTCTGGGTGATTTTTGATTGGCCCGGCCTGCAGATAACAAATTGAATATGCCAGGACCGTTCTTCGCTTTTTTCTTTGCAATTTACACATTTTTTTGTGCATTGGGAGATTTGATGTTTTTTCTGTGAGCAGGTTCTATAGTTTTTTTTGTTTCGTAGCTGTCTGAGGGAAGATGAACCTCAGGGTTGTATACTGCACACAATCTATAAGGAATGTACTTTGAAGCTTTATCACTGATAGATGTCATGAAAGTTCTGTTTTGAGGCAGCAACACAGTGCAAGACAAAATATACTATAAATCGCAACATACACTTAGGGCCAAAAGCAACACTATTACAGCTTGGGCATTCCAGAGTTTGGAGTTCAATTCCGGCACCGTCTGTTATAGTTTGTATGCTCTCCTAATGAATACATGGGTTTTCCCCAGACGATCCCGTTTCCTCCCACACTGCAAAGATCTACCGTGATTGTAAATTGTCCCGTGATTAGGTTAGGGTTAAATCAGGTTTGTCAGGAGTTGCTAGGGCAGCACAGCTCAAAGGAAGGGCCTACTCCACCCTATAATCGCCAAATAAAGTGAATAAAAATAAATAAGTCTTGCAAAAATACTGAAGTAGTGTTCATGGGTTCATTATATATTCAGAAATCTCATGATGGAGGGGAATAAGCTGTTCCTGAAACACTGAGCGTCTCTCTTCAGGCTCCTGTACCTCTTCTGATTGTTCCCATCAGAGAGGAGAACATGTCCTGGGTGATGAGGGTCCTTAATGATGGACGCCACCTTTCTGAAGATATCCTCAATGCTGGGGAGGCTAGTGTCCTTGGTGGATCTGGCTGAGTTTACAACATACTGCAGCATTTTCCAACACATGTTATGACGGATATATATTGTGAAAGATGTTGATTTAAGGCAGCAGTACAGTGCAAGACAAAATAAACTATAAATTACAAAGAATATGAAAGGCCAAATGCTCAGTAGCATAGAGGTTATTGAAATACTATTACAGCTTGGAGCATCTGGAGTTCAATTCCGAACCATCTGCAAGGAATCTGTGCAGTAGTCCCTCCATACTGGATGGTGATGCAACCTCTCTGTGTCCACTCTATCTAGACCTTTGAACAGTCATAGGTTTCACTGGGATTCCACCCCCCTATTTTCTAAACTCCAGGAAGTACAGGCCCAGAGCCATTAAATGCTCCTCATATGTTAACTCTTCCACTCCTGGAATCATTCTCGTGAACCTCCTCTGGACCCCCTACAATCTCAGCACATCTTTTCTTAGACAAGGGGCCCAAAACGGCACACAATTCTCCAAGAGCAGTCTGACCAGTGCTTTATAAAGCCTCAGCATTACCTCCTTGCTCTTGTGTTCTAGTCCTGCTGAAATGAATGCTAACACTGCATTTGCCTTCCTCACCACCGACTCCACCTGCAAGTTGGATCAGATACCATTGTGTCTGCTCAAACCATTTCCTCTGGACTCTCCCTCTATAGGAAACATCCTCTCTGCATCCACTCCACCCAGCCCTTTCGATATTCAGTAGGTATCAAGGCATTGTCACGGACCCCTGCCATCCGGCCCACAATCTCCCTGACCTCCTTCCTTTAGAATAAGAACACTGCCTGCTAGGCGAGTAACAGTTCCTCCCCTGGCTGCAAGGCTTTCAAACACCCTGCTACCACTCAGTGCACATTATTTATGACAGCACGACAGTAGTACTATAATGCTGAGTAAACTTGCGGAACGGTATCATCAGAAGCTCCCAATTGACCCACTTCCCTGTCCTTTTCTCCCCCCCACCTTTCTTCCCCAAGGGAGGGTAACTGCACAGAAGCTGATTAACGGCTGACTCACTTTCATGTAGCCTACCACAAGCCTCCAATAGTAACCACAGAACCCGAGGAACGAGCGCAGAATGTTCACAGTCTGGGGTTCTGTGGTTACTATCGGAGGCTCGTGAAAGGCTACGCAGAAGTGAGTCACCCGTTGAATCAGCTTCTGTGCGGTTACCCTCCCTTTGGGAAGAAAGGGAGGGGGAAAAAGGACAGGACGGTGGATCAATTGGGAGCTTATAATAACACCGTTCCCCAAGTTTACTGTAACCTGACGGCTTTCACAACTTCAGCAGCCCACCCAGTCAAACTCTCAACCCCGCAACTGTAACTTTAACAGTACTTAATAGGCGAATTAACAATTCATCTGGAGTTTGAATATCTACCCCACTTTCCAAAACCCCATTATCTCTAGTCATAACACAAACATTGCTGCTACAAAGAAACCATTACATTAGCAGTGAAACCTTACAGTGTATTAGTTGTATTTTTAACTATACATCATATATGTACTTCCTTTCAACTTGTACATCTATAGAACGTGTTTATCTGTTAATACTGTTATGAGATGTATGCACTGTACTGTGCACTTTGCTTCCAGAGGAATGTTGTTTCATTTAGCTGTATACATGTGTACAGTTGAATGACAACAAACTGAACTTCCACGAGATTCCCGCGTCATCCTTCTAAACTCCAATTGAGTACAAGCCCAGAGCCAAACACTCCTCATAAGTTAACCTTGTCATCGCCAATACCATTCTTGTAAACCTGCTCATCCAATGCAGCTCATTATCTATTCCCACCATCTTCTGTAGAGTCTACAAAGATCTGCACCACTCCTCATGAAGCAAGAGATTCTCCACAATAACGTCTGTCAGGAGACAACGTTGCTTGATAAGGCTCTCTAACCCCGCAAGCCTCCAACATTGCAACTATTCCCTTTTCCACCAGTAACTGGGCCATTAGCCTCTCAAGACTCTAGAATTCCCTACTTCCCACCATTTGCTCTTCCCACTTTCTTTAAAATGCTGATTAAAATTTACCCTTTATTCACGGATTTTGATCACCTGACTACCCTGCCCCCCCCCACTTTAGTGGCTAACCTTCAGTATTTGTCAATCTGTGCCTCCGTGACCATACTGACTGATTGTACTCATTACAAGAGTTGTATAAATGCAAGCATATAAACACATGAAAATTTAATCACTTATAAATTAGTAAACCCACATGTGTTATACATTCATTGCTTTAATAAATTATTCAATCCTAGAGAACAAAGCACACAACTCAGTTGAATTCTGAGTGGTGTCTGAACCTGGGTGGTGTCTGTGTTGGATGCAATTCAGAACACCGTTCCCAATGTGCCAAAACACTTCCCAGCTACTGTGACAATTTCAGAAGTGCACACACCATTTTTTTTTACTCAGAACATGCTTCAACGCATTGACATCATAATGTTAAGAATGTAAAATATACAGTGGCAGTACTGGCTCTTCACCCTACAATGTTGTACTGACCTTTTACTCAAAGATCAATCTAATCCTTCCCTCTCACACAGGCCTCCATTTTTCTTTCATCATGTTCCTATCCACGTCTCTTAAATGTCCCTAATGTATTTGCCTCTATCACCACCCTGTTAAAAAACCTACCACCCTATACTTTCCTCCAGTCAAAGTTGTGCTAATCACCTTCGCAAGACTGCTCAGAAACTCACTGAGATTAGAACTAGCGATCTACCTCACTTACTTCCCTACCCAGAGCCTTAGCATCCTCAGTGTGGATGACCATATTGACAGGGAATGGGATCCATAATCCCAGACATTTTCCTCATCTTTGAATGTGGTTGAAAGTTTAACCAGAGGCCACAACTCTTGGCATGGATGTGCCAATCAAAGGGCCTGGCCCAGTGCTGTGGAACTGTGACCTATAACTAATTAACCAAGGGAACAGCCTTGATGCAACCAGCTTGTCTACCACGTTCAGAACGTCACCATTCAGGTCTGCTTGAAATCTTGCAGACACTTCCTGGTCCCCACCCAATGCACACAAGTACAGGACTAACACATGAAGGCAGAAGACACAAACTTTTACCCAGCCTGTCAGAACCTCACCACACAGGCCATGCTCTCTTCTTGCTACTACCATCAGGTAGGAGGTACAGAAGCCTTAGGTATAGTTACTAGCCTTCAGCCATCAGGCTCCTGAACCATTGTGGATAACTTCAATCACTGCAACTCTAATTTGATTCTACGAACTACGGACTCACTTTTAACAACTCTTTACAACTCATGTTCTCAGTATTATTTTTACTTGCAGTTTGTCTTTTGCTCATTGGTAATTTGTTAGTCTTTGTCTTCTTACGTATAGTTTTTCTAAATTCTACTGTATTTTTTTCTGTAAATACCTACAAAAAATGAATCTCAGGGCAGTAGTATATGGTAACATGTAAGCACTGCAAAATTAATTTACTTTGAACTTTCAGCCTCATGGGGGGGGGGGTTTAAACGAGGAAAAACAAGCTTCCAAAGCTCCCAAAGCTCCCAAGCATTATCCTGGTCACATCGGTGAATGCCGTTACACTGAATGCAGAGAAGATCAAGTTTCAAGCAACCTCATTTGATTTAATTGGGTTGATTTAAATATATTTAATCAATCACTTTCTAGTGTTCAATTTTGAGATTCCCAACACCTGCAGTGTAGTAGTAATTTTCAAAACTCAAGTCAGAGAAACAGGCCTTCAGCCCAACCTGTCCACACTGACCAAGATGTCCATCCCAGCTTGTCCCAATTGCCTGCATTTGGCCCACCTCCTTCAAACCTTTCTTATCAATGTTTATAAAATCTTAAACATTGTAATTGTGTCCACGTCTACCACTTCACCTGGCAGCTCACTCCATATACACACACAGCTGTGTGTGAAAATGCTTCTCCTTAGGTCCTGTTTAAATCTGTCCCCTCTCGCCTGAAATCACTGTCACTTAGGTTACCCTCTGCAATGCTGGGGAAAAGACCAGGGATTTTCATCTATCTACAGACTTCATGATTTTATATACTTCCCTCATAACTGCCTGATACATCCTGACCAACTGCTTCGACAGCCAGAAAACCCAAAACTGGACTTGCCACTTGTGATTAGATAGGTTCTTGAGTTGGAAACCAATCACCTGCAGAAGATTTTGTCCAAGGAGCCGATCTGGTCATCCCAAACCAACTGTGGTCAAAAGGTAGCTAAAACGCTCATATGGAGATGGGCCAAAAGGATAGGAAAAGGACTTTCTATCCAGGCCCTCTATCTGATTAAATCATGGCAGATCTATACCCTCCACTGCTCCTTCCCAATTTGGTTTCCAATGCCCAGCCAGATGACATTAAAAGTAGGTCTCATCGCCCAAATGTTGTCCCGAGGGAACCTGAACATCTTACAAGTCAGAGTGGAGAGACAGACTGCAGTTGCTGGCATCCAGAGGAACCATCAGGCTCCTGGGGAAACTCAACGGGCATGCAGCACCTGTGGAAGAAATGGTGGGGGGGGGTCTTCTTTAGAGTATTGTGTGCTCTCTTCTGACTGCTGCCATCAGGAAGGAGGTACAGGGGCCTCAAATCCCACACCACCAGGTTCAGGGACTATACCAGAACCATCAGGCTCTTGTACCAAAGGGGACAATTTCACTCACCCCATCACTGAACTGATTCCACAACCTATGGACTCACTTTTAAGAACAGTACAACTCACGTACTTGATATTTATCGCTTGGTTATTATAACTTTTTTTGTATTTGCACAGACACACAGAGACACACAAAGTAAGCAGGCTTTTTCTATTGCAGTTGAGTGAAACCAGAACTAGAGGTCATGGGTTAAGACTGAAAGGTGAAATATTTAGGGGGAACATGAGAGGGTAACTTACTCACTCAGAGGGTAAAGTCACAGAACATTACATCAGAAGCAGGCCCTTCAGCCCATCCAGTCCATGCAGGACTATAAATCCACCCAGTCCCATTGACCTGCACCTGGACCATAGCCTTCCATATCCCTCCCATCCATATATATCCAAATTTCTCTCAAATGTAAACCCACAACCTCTAGTTCAAGTCTCACACAACCTTAGTGGAACAGGTCTACTTGCATTTACTCTATCTACACCCCTCAATTTTCTATCCCTCTATCAAATCTCCCCTCATTCTCCTATGCTCTAAGACAAAAAGTCCTAACCTATTCAACCTTTCCCTATAACTCAGGTCCTCTAGTCCCGGCAACATCCTGGTAAATTTTCTCTGTACCCTTTCAATCTTATTGGCAACCCTCCTGTAGGTAGCTGACCAAAACTGTACATAATACTCCCAATTAGACCTCACCAACATCTTACACAATTTCAATATAACTCCTGTACTCAGTATATTGATTTATGAAGGCCAGTGTGCCAAAAGCTTTCTTTACCACCCCATCTACCTGCGAAGCTACTTTGAAGAAAATATGGACTTGTATAGATCCCTCACTGTTCAAGTCCTACTCTGAGAGATGGTCCTCCCAAAGTACAACACCTCACACTTGTCTGCTTTAAACACCACTGGCCATTTTCCCAGCTGGCCCAGATCCCACTGCAAGCTTTGACAGTCATCCTCGTTGTCCACTACACCAGCAAGCTTGGTGTCACCCACAAATTTGCTGATTCAGTTTATCACGTTATCATCCAGATCATTGATATAGATGACAAACAACAATGGACCCAGCACTGATCCCTGCAGCACACCACTAGTCACAGGCCTCCAGTCAGAGAGGCAACCATCTACTACCACTCTCTGGCTTCTCCCACAAAGCCAATGTGTTATCCAGTTTATTACCTCATCTTGACTGCCAAGCGACTGAACCTTCTTGACCAACCTCCCATGCGGGACCTTGCCAAGTGCCTTGCTGAAGTCCATGCAGGCAATATCCACTGACTTGCCTCCATCAATTTTCCTGGTAACTTCCTCAAAAAACCAAAAGATTGGTTAGACATGACCTAATGTGTAAAAAAAATTGTGCTGACTATCCCTAATCAGTCCACATCTATCCAAATACTTGTATATCCGGTCCCTTAGAATACCTTCCAATAACTTTCCCAGTACTGATATCAGGCTTACTGGCCTATAATTTCCTGGCTTATTCTTAGAGCTTTTCTTAAACAGTGGAACAGCATTCACTAACTTCCAGTCCACTGGCACCTCATCCGTGCCTAAGAACGTATTAAATATTTCTACTAAGCCCCTGCAATTTCTGCACTAGCCTCCCACAGGGTCCAAGGGAATACCTCATCTGGCCCTGGGGATTATTCCACCCTAATCTTCCTCAAGACAGCAAACACCTCCAACCATGTAATCTGTAGAGGGTCCATGACCTCACTGCTGCTTTGCCTCACTTCTACAGACACTGTTGAGTAAATACAGATGCAAAAAATCCATTTAAAATCTCCCCCATCTCTTATGGCTCCACACATAGATTACCAGTCTGATCTTCCAGAGGACCAGTTTTGCCTTTTGCAATCCTTTTGCTCTTAATACATCTGTAGAAGCCCTTAGTATTCTCCTTCACCTTGTCTGCTCGGGCAACCTCATGCCTTCTTTTAGCCCTTCTGATTTCCTTGTTAAGAGTCCTCTTACATTTCTTATACTCCTCAAGTACCTCATTTGCTCCTTCCTGCCCATCCCCGCACATGGGAGGCAACATCCCATCCTGGAATCTCGTTGAACTAGCTGCCCATTGAAGTGGTGTAAACGGGTTTGATTTCAATATTTAAGAAAGTCTGGATGAGTACATGGAAGGAAATGGTCCAGGTGTGGTTCAATGCAGCTAGGCAGAATAACATTTCAGCATGGTCTAGATGGGCTGAAGGGCCTGTTTCTTTGCTATAGTGCTCTATGAGCTCCTGGATCTGGCTACAAAGTCAAGTCTCTCAGAAGTAATCTGGATCTTTTGCCAGGAAATGAGGATTTATGAAAGCAGGGAGCAGGGGATGAAGTGAACTTGAAGTGCAGTTTTAATTGTAATCAATCCAGAGATGGCAAATGCTCTCCTTGGAAACAGCTAAAAACTCCAAGTATCTAATAAAGAGGCTTTCTCACAAACTACAGCAGTATTGATTGAAGATCAAGACTCATCAGAGATTACGTGTTCTATAAAAACATGGTTTGAAATCCCAAATGCTCTTGAGATCGAAAATAATTTTTATTAAATAGCTCCACAATTCATCCTAGAATCAGAAATAGGCCTGAGTAACTCCCACCAGGCCTACACATCCCATACCATCACCCAGGCAACCAGAGCAGATGTTATGTCACTCAAGTCCCTTAGAAAGATTAATCAAAACACATTGCTAAGCAACAGCCTTTGAGCAAACAGCTAACCCTCCCTTAGGCCCCAGGGTAAAACAAACATGGCTACTGGCACAGGGGATGTCATCTGCTGTCTCTAAACTGGTCTGTGTGGCTAACAAAAGGCGCTGCTGGTCTTGTGACACCCATACAGATAGCCTCGTCAAGACTGTTGAAAACCAGTGTGCAAATGCCTGCATAAATTAGATCCAGCTTTTAATTAAAGGCGTATGGTCCAGGCTGAACTCCAGTTCAGACGAGAACAAATCCATCCTAAATCAACAGTGACAAAAGATTAAACAAAACCAAGGGGTTTACAACACGCCATCACCTCTTCAATCCTTCCCTGGACAGCAGCAGTCAGATTTAATTACCCGTTTAAAGCGAGTGGAGGAAAGTTTAGCAGAGATGTCAGAGGTTTTTTTTTTGAAAAAACAGAATGCTAAGTGCCTGGAACACAGTGCTGGGGAAATGGTAGAGACTGATGAAGGCATTGGACAAAATGGCATCGATAAAGGCGTCTGTTTGCATGCATCTCTGATGGAAAATATCAAACATTCCCATTTAGGATTACAACAGCTGAAATCCAGTCACAGACATGGGATCTGCTGTAAGCAGCATTGTCTTAAGACATTTTTTTTCCCCAAATCTATTGATACTCAAAGTCGATGTATGCCATGACGGCAGACTCAGGTTGCTAGTGCAGCTCTCCTTTAAGAAAGCGGAAGTGCAGAAGCCAAGATGATCTACTGGTACGATTGTAGCGCTTTGGACTTCCACTCCTGACTATCCTGCTGGTGAATGTAGTCTCTAGAAAGCAAAAGTGAAGACCTCAGAGCAAGGTTGTTGCACCAGAGGGACACCAGAGACTGCTGTGTACTTTGCTTCACGGAAACATGGCTCACACCCGCCATTTTGTGCACAGCCTCACCATTCTCCACAAAGACAGGACAGCTCAGTCTTTAAAGGCAGAAGAGATGGAGTATGCTTTGATTAACTCATCGTGTACACAAACATGGCAGCTCTGTCTCGGTCCTGCTCACCTGACGTAGCACATCAAGTGGTGAAATATCATCCATTTTATCTGCCGAAGGAGTTTTCCGCCATCATCCTGGTAGCAGTGTACATTACACTTCCACCCAAAGCCAATGTAGGCTGGCACTGGAGGATCTGAGCACTGTAAAAGCAGGCACAAAACTGCACACCCTAATGCCTGCCCCATCATTGCAGATTTCAACCAGGCCAGCTTGAAGTGTCTGAACAATTACCACCTTTGGAACCAGAGGAGCCAACGCACTTGACCACTGTTATACCACTGTCAAGAACAATTGCTGTGCCATCCCAGGCCACACTTGGGAAAGTCCAATCACTGGCTATACTTCTCTCAGCTTATAGACAGAGACTAAAGACCAAAGCATCAGTGGCAAGGATAAAGATAATCAAGGCAAGTGGTGGATCACCTACAGGACTGCTTTGAGTCGGTGGACCGGACAATATTCAAATATTCATCCTCAAGTCTGAATGAATGTGCCACAGTCGTCACTGACTTCATCAAAACCTGCATGGATGAGCATGCGCCTTCAAGAACGTGCCAGACATACCCAAATCAAATGCCGTGGATGAACTAGGAGATGGCTAGTTTGCCAAGGGCTATATCAGTGGCACTGAAGACCAGTGAACCAGAACTATACAAGTAGTACAGGTATGACCCATGGAAGGCTATTTTAAGAATAAAATATTCCCAAATGAGGTTAGAAACAGAATTGGACACACATCAGCTCTAGCAGATTTTGTAGGCCATCACTTCCTACAAAGCAAAACCTAACATGAATGGTTGTGATGCTTCACTCGCAGGTGAACCTTTTATGCACGCTTTGAAAGGGGGAATAAAAGAACACCTGTGCAAATCCCTGCAGCATCTGGTGACATTATAATCTGCCAGAACAGCTTTAAAAAAAAAGAAAGGGTAAACTCTCGCAAGGTGTCAGGCCCTGACGGTGCACCTGGCAGAGCTCTGAAAACCTGTGCCAACCAACTGGCAGGAGTCTTCAAGGAAATCTTCAATCTCACTGCTGCAGTTAGGGGTTCCCACCCGAATCAAAAGGGCATCAATCATACCAGTGCCCGAGAAGAAGGATGAGCTGCCTCAATGACTATCACCCAGTGACATTCACATCTACTGTGATGAAGTGTTTGAGGTTGGTTATGGTTAGAATCAACTACCCAGGGATCTGTACCCACTGCAATATGCCCATTGCTACAATAGGTCTACAGTAGGTACAATCTCACTGCCTCTTCACTCAGCCTTGAATCATCTGGACAATAGCCATACCTATGTCAGGCTGCTGTTTACTGACTACAGCTCAGCTTTCAGCACAATCATACCCTCAGTTCCAATCAACAAGCTCCAAACCTGGGCCTCTGTTAACTCCCTCTGCAAATGGATCTTTGACTTCCTCACCGACAGACCACATTCTGTGCTGATCGGAAATAACATTTCCTCCACACTGACAATCAACACAGGCACACCTCAAGTGTGCGTGCTTAGCCCACTGCAGAATTCCCTCTACGCCCATGCCTAAGTGTCTAGGCACAGCTCAAACACAATCTATAAATTTGCCGACGACACAATTATCATTGGCAAAATTTCAGATGGTGACGAGGGGACGTACAAGAGTGAGATAGATCAGTAGGTTGACTGGTGCTCAGAACAACACCGCACTCAATGTAAAAGGGAATTGATTGTGGGAATTCAGTTAGGGGAAGTCGAGGGAACACACACCAGCCCTCATCAAGAGATTAGCAGTGGAAAGGGTGAGCAGTTTCAAGTTCCTGGGTGTAAGTATCTCTGTAAATCTATCCTAGGCGCAACATATCAACGCAATTACAAAGGCGGCACAACAGCGGCTATATTTCCTTAGGAGTTTGATGAGATTTGGTGTAATTGCATAGGCTCACTACCTCACGCAATCTCAAACCCTGCCCTGAAGCCCCAGATGAAGTCTGTCCTGGCTCTAGGCACCCCAGTGAGGGTGAAAATCTTCCCTGCACACAGTCCGTCTAATCCTATCAGGATTCCATAGATCCACTCACTCACTCAACACCTGACCTCAAATCAAACAACCTGCAGTTTGTGACCCTCTAGCATCCAAGCACATCGTCATCTGCACAAGCGCATGTGCACAGAGCTGCATTTTAAAAAATGCATACTTGCAGCAGCATCCTGCCACAAAGCAATGCTACACATTCACTAGACAAAGAACAAGCCCTCTGTATACACAATTAAAGGTACCACATTGTGTGCCACGTCATACGATACAGGTGATCATGGCCTTTCCATGACCATGATTGTTCTGTACAAAGGTGGGTATAGATAAAGTAATGCAAGAAGAATTTTTCCACTGAGGCAGGGTGGGACTAGGACTAGAAGGGTGAAAGGTGTTTAAGGGGAACATGAGGGGAACTTCTTCACTCAGATGGTGGTGAGAGTATGGAACGAGCTGCCAGTGGAAGTGGTAGATCCGGGTTTGATTTCAACACTTATGGCAAGTTCGGATAAGTAAATGGGAGAGCGATGGCCTAGGTGCAGGGTGATTGGATTAGGCAGAACAGTAGTTCAACACAGACTAGATGGGCCGAAGGGCCTATTTTGTGCTGTTGTGCTCTATGACTCTAACAAAAGCCCACTGGGGCACAACGTGGGTGGCGTGGTAGCTCATCGGTCAGCAGAGCACATAAACAGCACCTTGGATCTGCTACCAGGGTTCAGTTGCACCACTGTCCACAAGGAGTCCGTACATTCTCCTCATGGGTTTCTCCCAGGTGCTCCAGTTCCCTCCCACATTCCAAAGACACATGGGTTAGGCTTAGTAAGTGGTGGCAATGCTATGTTGGTGCCCCCAGCACATCCTTGGTCTGTTGGCCTTCGACACAAATGATGCATTTCACTCTATGTTTCAACACACACACACACACACACAACGTTAATCTCCAGTGGCAAATCTGTGGAATTCGTTACCGCAGGTGGCTGTGGAAGCCAGGTCATTAGGTATATTTAAGGCAGAGATTGATAGATTCTTGATTGGTCAGAGCATGAAGGGATATGGGGTGACGGCTGGAGATTGGGGCTGAGAGGGAACTGGATCAGCCATGATGAAATGGCAGAGCAGACTCGATATGCCAAACAGCCTAATTCTGCTCCTACATCTTATAGTCGTTATCTTTAATATGGTCATACATAGTGTTGCTACTATACTGAAGCAGTGCTGGGTGGTTGAAGGAATACTCAAAGAATGAGACAGGAACTATAGAATCGAAGTACAATTTAGGCCACTTTGCCTCTTAAGCGTGTTCCACCATTCATTACATCATGGCTGACCTTCCCCAAGAGACGTCTCCTCAAACTTTCAAAGAAATGGCTCTTCACCCATCTCATATTCTGGGAGCAGCACTCTGACAGAATCTCCTACCATCACCCCATGCAAAAATCTTCTCTGCCCTGGAAAATCCCAAGATAGGGAATAAAGTGCACTGTGAAGGTGACACTCCATTCCCTGCCTACACCCACAGCCCTTGCCCTTTATCTCCACAAGACATGTCAATGGAGTGTCCACGTTCCCAGAACAGAGGGCATTCCGGTCTACTGCCATCGGGATTAGCTAGTAGGGGGACCCGACTCCATGAGGTGAAGACCAGAAGTTGCCCGAGCTCTTTTGTTTAATGTGCAACACAGAAGATACCACATGGCCATCTTCAGAGCTAGGCCCCAATCCATGGCAAGGGAGACCAGGCTGTGTTCATGTCTCAGTGTACAGGTTTAGACAGAGGGAGAAGGGGAGACACACATATACGCACAGGAGCTAGACACTTCTCTCTTCTCCTCCCCATCAGGGAGGAAATAAAAAAACCCGTTGCAAGACAAGCTTTTTTCACTGCATCTCGGTACATGTGACAAATAATAAACAAATTCCAATTTCTTCCCACTGTCTCATCTATACTTTTCACTGTCTCAAGTAAAGCAGCCAGCATAATCACAGTCCCTACGCACGCCAGACATTCTCTCTTCTCCACTCTGCCATCGGGCAGAAGATACAAAAGCCCGAAAGCACGTCCCACCAGGCTAAAAGGCAGCTTCTACCCCGCTGTTATCAGACCCTTAAATGGACCTCCTGTACAATAAGAGCTCCGTTAACCCCACAATCTACCTCGTTATGACCTCGCACTTTGTTTACCTGCAGTTGTTTTTGTAGTTTCTACACTTTATTCTGCATTGTTATTGTTTTACCTTGTTCTACCTCAATTCACTGTATAATTATCTGATCTGTATGAACAGTATGCAAGACAAGGTTTTCAATGTATCTCAATACATGTGACAGTAATTAACAGATTCTAATGCAAGTGCCTGGACAAGGAGCTAGAGCTTTGTACTCAGCCCACGACAGCAACTGCTCCGGAATGACAGAACGTACAGGACGCAGTGAACACTGCCCAGTCCATCCCAGGCTAAGCACTTCCTCCCATCCAGCCCATCCGCACAGTGCACTGCTTCAGGAAAGCTAACAGTATCGTCAGTACATCTGCCAGCCCAGCCGTACCCTTTTAATTAGATTAGATTAGATTCAACTTTATTGTCATTGTGCCGAGTACAGAAACAAAGCCAATGAAATGCAGTTAACATGTGACCAGAAATGCAAAGAATAGTGTTATTTACAAAATAACTGCGAATAAGAAGTGCTACAGCACACAAATATGAAAGTACTGAGACAGTACAATATGGGTGCAATACTGCTTAGTGCTGTGATGTGAGGTTCAGCAGGGTCACAGCCTCAGGGAAGAAGCTCTTCCTGTGCCTGCTGGTGCGGGAGCGGAGGCTCCTGTAGTGCCTACCAGATTGGAGAGTAAAAAGTCCATGGTTAGGGTGAGATACATCCTTGATAATGCTTTGTGCCCTGCCCAGGCAGCGTTTATGGTAGATGTTCTCAACGGTAGGCAATTAGGTGTCGATAATCCGCTGGGCAGTTTTCACCACATGCTGGAGTGCTTTGCAGTCCGATACAGGACAATTGCCGTACCACACTGAGATGCAGTTGGTGAGTATGCTCTCACTGGTACAGCGGTAAAAGTCCGTCAGTATCCTGGGACAGAGGTGAGCTTTCTTGATGCTCCGCAGGAAATAAAGGCGCTATTGATCAGGATGGAGGAGTTCAAGGACCAGGTGAGATCCTCGGAAATGTGGACACCAAGGAATTCGAAGCTTGATACACGCTCCACAACAGATCTGTTGATTTAGATGGGGACGCGAGTGTGGCTCCTAGCATGCCTGAAGTCCACAATGATCTCCTTGGTCTTCTGGGTGTTAAGGGCCAGGCTGTTGTCAGCACACCATGCGGCCAGGTGCTGGACCTCATCCCTGTAGGCTGTCTCGTCATCCCCTCTGATCAGGCCAACCACTGTAATGTCGTCTGTGAACTTGATTATGGAGTTAGAACCATGTACAGGAACGCAGTCATAGGTGAAAAGGGAGTACAGAAGAGGGCTCAGCACACAGCCTTGAGGCATGCCGGTGTTTAGGGTGAGAGTGGAGGAGGAGAGGTTGTCTAACTTAACTGATTGCCGTCTGTTAGTCAGAAAGTCGCTTTCTAACAGGAAGTCTGTTAGTCAGGAAGTTTCTTCCTTCTCCTGAAAGATATAGAATGGCCAGACTCAAGAACAGTTTCTTCCCCACTGCTATCGGACATCACCCATGTACCAACACAACACAGGGCCCCACAATGAACTATGACCGGATAACCCTCTGAAACTTTCTGACAATGAATAAAAGTAGCCAGGACACAAGTGGGTACACAATTCAATAGGGTAGCGAAGGCCACAGATGGCAATGCTTGCCTATATTAGTCAAGGCACTGAGTTCAAGAGTTAGGAAGATGCACTGAAGCTTTATAAAACACCAGTTATGCCGCATTTGGAGTATTGCATTCAGGTCCAGTCACCCCTTTACGAGGACATGGAAACTACTGAGAGGATGCAGGAGAGGTTTACCAGGATATTGCCTCTGATACAAGGAGAGGTTGGACATTTTCTCTGGAGCAGCATAGGCTAAGGGGAAACCTGAAAGCTTGTAAATTTACGAGAGGCATAGAGGGGTATCTACCCCCCACCACCGGGGGGGCGGGGCGGTCTAATACTTACTAGACAGCTCTGTTGATTACCCCCCCACCTCTCACATTTAAAGTTGGAGGGGTTCAAAGGAGATGAGTGGGGCAGTTTTTTTTCCTAAAAAAATACGATTTTAAATATAGGGTAGTGGGTGCCGAGAGTGAACTGCCAGGGGTATTTGTGGGGGCAAATATAGTAGGCAACCCCCTCACCCGCATGAGATCGGTCTGCAGTTCCCGACCAACACAGGGAAGTCCTGACCAACACACAGAAGTACGACTCCCAGTGGGGCCAAACGCACAGCAAGCATAGACAGAAGGGCTGTCCACTGACTCCAAGTGGTCATATCTGACAAGCAACAAATATCATACAAACATCTCCTTTACATCCAGAGTTGCTCAGAGATTCAAGATTGTTTAATGTCATTTCTAATATACAAGTGTAAAGGAGAACTAAATAATTGTTACTCCAGATCTGATACAGCATATGAAATTGCACCAAGATATAGAACACTAATAAAAACACACAAGAAATATATATACACAAGATAACTTAAATAAATAGACTGACTGTATGCCCATGAAGTGACGCCAGGCATGGGAGTGTCTGTACATAAGGTGACTGACAGGAAATGATAAAAAGTAGTGGTGGTTGGGGTGTGGAGGGATGGGTTAGTGGGTGGAGGTGTTGATCAGCCTTGCCGCTTGGGGAAAGGAACTGTTTGAGTCTGGTTGTTCGGGACTGGAGGCAAGTCAACTGCGTTGAAAGGCTTGTGAATAAAATTGTCAGTGACAGAACACAGTCTCAATGAGCTGATCCTAGTCTCACTCTGAGCGGAGAGAACAGGGTGGAAGACTGTTGAGGCACTGGAAACATTAACATTGTGTGACAGATTTTAACATACATTTGAACGAGCAGAGGCCCTTGGTTCAATTCTCCAAACACTGCAGCACTGTCAGCACACCACAGTACACATCCTCATAGCCCAGTCCAGAATCCCAAGCACTGTGTTTCAAGCCGAACTGCTAGCAAAGGATTTGAACAAAATGACGCAGCTTGTTGCCTGACTCACTTCAGGGTAGAGAACTCTCAAGACTTTTATTATTATTAAAAGAAAAATGCAGAATGGTGGGTTAGTAGGTTTGCTGATGACACAAAGATTAATAATCGGGTTTCAACTTCCGTCGCCGATGTTCTGATGTATGTGACAAATAAAGCTAACCTTCAATAACTAAGATGGTGGCAAATAGGTAGTGTAATATTTAGCACCGATCGTGGTTCAACTCCCTCCACTGCCTCTAAGGACTTTGTACTTTCTCTCCATGACTGCGTGGGTTTCCTCTGGGTGCTCTGGTTTCCTCCCACATTGCAAAGGCATAATTTTGGGTTTGAGAGCTGTGGGCATGCTACGTCCGCAATACTTGCAAACTGCCCAGCACAATCCTTGCTAACTTGACGCAAACAACATTTCAGAAAAAAAATTATAAAGAATGCACGAAATTGGGGCTAGGTGGGTAGGGCACCGTGCTCAGCATGGACCGATGGGCCAAAGGTCCTGTATCCACATAATCATGTCTGGAGCAGCCTACTGGATTTTGCGGCTGCCGTATGAGATTTGAACTCGGGACCTTCGGGCTGCAGGTCCAGGGGTACAGCTCGCCCCGAGCACTAAGGTAGCAGGGGTGGATCCCGCAGTCAGCGCAGTGACCTACCCTCGTAGCAGTCTCGGACAGTGTTGAAGTAGACATAGTACTGGTCATTGGTGAAGAAGAGGAGGCTGAGCCAGGAGTCAAAAGCGTAGATCGGAACGATGAATAGGATTCTCACGATGTGGCGCTGCTCATTCGGCACGCTGTAACATCGAAGGTGCATGTAAATCTGCAAGAGAAGACAGACGGTTGTCAGCGCGAGGAACGGGAGAGCGAGAGGAGAGCCTCAAGTGGACGGGACTGGCTGGGCGCCTTTGTTTCTTCACAGCCAGATCAGATTAGCTTTATTTGTCACATCGAAACGTACAGTAAAATGTGTCGTTTGCATCAATACGAACCAGTGAGGATTGTGCTGGGCAGCCGGCAAGTATCACCAACCTAGCATGTCCACAACGCACAAACCCTGATCGTGTACCTTTGGACTGTGGGAGGAAACCACAGCACCCGGAGGAAACCCACACAGTCACAGGGAGAAAGTACAAACTCCTTACAGAGAGCAGCAGGAATCAAACCCCGATCTTGCAGCTGGCACTGTAACGCAACTGTCCTAACCACCAAATACAAGACCATAAAATATAGGAAGCCATTTGGCCCAATGGTTCTGCTCTGCCATTCCATCATGGCTGAACCATATCCTTCTCAGCCTTAAACTCCTGCCTTCTCCACAAATCCCTTCATGCCCTGACAAATCAAGAATCTATCAACCTCCATCTTAAGTACAACCAATGATCTGGCCTCCATAGGCACCTGTGGCAATGAATTCCACAGATTTGCCACTCTCTGACTGAAGAAATTTCTCATCTCTGTTCTAAATGGATGCCCCCCTATCCTGACGCTCTGCACATCCTCTCCACATCCACTTTACCTCAGCCTCTCGACGTTTGATAGGTTTCAATGAGATTCTCATCTCATTCTTCTGACTTCCAATGAGTACAGGCCCCAGGGGCAAACATACCTCATATGATAAGCCTTTCAATCCTTGAATCATTCTCATGAACCTCCTTTGAACCCTCTCCAATGTCAGCACATCCTTCCTTAGATAATGGGCCCAAAACTGCTCACAATACTCCAAGTGAGGCCTCACCAGTGCCTTATCAAGGCTCAACATTACATCCTTACTTTTACATTCTAGTCCTCTCAAAATAAATGTTAACATCGCATTTGCTTTCCTCACCACCAACTCAACCTGGAAATTAACCTTTAGGGAATCATGCACGAGGACTCCCAAGGCCCTTTGTGCCTCAGATTGCTTAATTTTCTCTCCATCTAGAAAATAGTCTACCTTTTACTTCTTCTACCAAAGTGCATGACCATATACTTCCCAACACACCATTCCATTTGTCACTTCTTTGCCCATTCTCTTAATCTGTCTGTCCTTCGGTAGCCTCTCTACTTCCTCAACACTACTTGCCTCTCCAGCTATCTTCATCTCATCTGCAAACTCGGCCACAAAGCCATCAACTCCGTAATCCAAATAATTAACATATAACATTAAAAAAAAGCGATCCCAACACAGACCACTGTGGAACACCACAAGTCACCAGCTGCCAACAAGAAAAGGCTTCTTTTATTTCCACTCTCTGCCTCCTACCAATCAGTCAATGCTCTGTCCATGCTAGTATCTTTCCTGTAATACATGGGATCTTAACTTGTGAAGCTGCCTCATGTGTGACACCTTGTCAAAGGCCTGCTGAAAATCCAAGTACTGTTTCTCATTTGTCTATCCTGCTTGTTATTTCTTCAAAGAATACCAACAGATTTGTCAGGCAAGATTTTCCCTTGAGGAAACCATGCTGACTACAGCACATTTTAGCATCTTCCTCCAAGTACCCTGAAACAACATCCTTAACAATCAACTTCAATTTCTTTCCAGCCACTGAGTTCAAACTAACTGGCCTATAATCTCCTTTCTTCTGCCTCTCTCCCTTCTTGGTGTGTGATATTTGTAATCTTCCAGTCTTCTAGAACCATTCCATAAGATCATTACTAATGCCTCCCCAATCTCTTCAGCCGCCCCTTTCAGAACCCTGGGGCTTAAAGTCATCTGGTCCAGATGACTTAACCACCTTCAGACCTTTCAGTTTCCCCAAAAACCTTCTCCCTACTAATGGCAATTTCAATCAATTCTGCCCCCGACACACTCGAACTTCCAGCATACTGGTATTTCCTTCCATAGTGAAAACTGAGGCAATTATTTATTCTGCCAATTCCTCACTCCCCATTACTACCTCTCCAGCATCATTTTCCTGTGGTCTGATATCCACTCTTACACTATATATCTGAAGAAAGTTTTGGCATCCTCTAATATTATTGGCTAGCTTATTCCAACTTTGACTTTTTAAGTTGCCTTCTGCTGATTTTTAAAAGCTTTCCAATCCTCTAATTTTTCACTAATTTTTGCTCTATTATATGTCCTCTCTTTGGCTTTTATGTTGGCTTTGAATTCTTTCATAAGCCATAATAGCATCATCTGCCTTTAGAATACTACTGCATCCTTGGGCTGTATCTATACTGTGCCTTCCAAATTGCTCCCAGAAACTCTGGTCATTGCTGGGCTGCCATCATCTCTGCTAGTGTTTCCTTCCAATCAAATTTGGGCCAGCACCTCTCTCATGCCTCTGTAATTCCCTTTACTCACTGTTTTACTGAAACACCCAACTTTAGCTTCTCCTTCTCAAACTGCAGGGTGAATTCTATATTATGATCACTGGTCTCCTAATGTTTCCTTTACTTAAGCGCCCTAATCAAATCAGGTTCATTGCATAACACCCAGTTATAACACTATGAAAAAAAAATTTCCTTAATTTTGAAACTCTTTCTCAATGGTGGTGAGGGGTGGTCCGAATTTCCGAGAAGAGGCCAGTTGTGGAGGGTGGTCCTGACAGAGGCCCAGGCATCAGATGGGAGCCTGAGCCTGCGAGTGCGCTGTAGACTGAAGGGAAAGACTGCCTGTCCAGGAGTGAGGTAGGTGTGCATGTACGTGCGTGTGTTTTGCCATGTGCTGTGTTCTGCGAACATTGCTGGCATTGGAATATGTGGCCACACTTGTGGGCTGCCCCACAGCATATCCTCGAATATGCTGGCTGTCAACAGATTTCACCGACAACACGCTGGAGGAACTCAGCAGGTCGGTCAGGTCGGACACCCTTTGTCAGAATTCTGGCCCGAAACATTGACTGATCATTTCCACAGATGCTGCCCAACCGGCTGAGTTCCTCCAGCGTGTTGTGAGTGTTGCTTTGACCCCAGCATCTGCAGAGTATTTTGTGTGAACACATTTCACTGTACGTTTCAATGTACTGTACATGTGATACAGCTGTATCTGAGTGGCCCATTCTCGCTCGATTTCTGTTTGCAGGGCACTAGTGAATCAGGTTTGTCTGTCTAATGGAAACAAACATCAAACAGAAGATTGGCAGATACGACTCTGTTACCCAGGAAGCCAGTTTTAGACAGGGTGACTACCACAACAGATCCTGTCCCTGACCACATCCGCCCTCCTCAATAAAGAACAAGGCATCTACTTGGCTGCCTGGAACACAGGCTTGGCCAGGAGACAGCACTACAAAAACTGTGCACGTCTTGCTGGTGTGAATGCTGTTGCCCAGCAACCAGTTTCTAGGGGCAACGTCAGTGGCACTCCATCACAATGGCTGCCGACATTAGCTCGTCAGGTTGGGAGAGAGTGAATCACACGACATAGGAGCAGAAAAAGGCCATTTGGCCCATCAAGTCTGTTACATCATGCTATCACAGCTGACTATCCCACTCAACCCCATTCTTCAGTCTTCCCCATATAACCTTTGACTCCCTTACTAATCAAGAATCAATTAATCTGCACTTCAAGTATATTTAATCGTCTTGGCTTCCACAGCCGTCTGTGGCAATGAATTCCACAGATTAACTATACTCTGGCTAAAGAAGTTCCTCCTCAGCTCTGCTTTGAATGGGACATCCCTCTATTTTGAGGCTGTGCTCTCTGGTCCTAGACTCCTCGCACTATAGGAAACATCCTCCCCACATCCACTCTGTCCAGGCTTTCAATGTTCGATAGGTTTCAATGAGATCACCTTCCCCCGTTCTACTGAACTCCATCAAGTACAGGCACAGAGCCACGAAATGCTCCTCATATGTTAACCCTTTCATTCACAGGATTATTCTCATGAACCCCTTCTGAACACTCTCCAAAGGCAGCACATCCTTTCTTAGACATGGGGTCCAAAAACTGTTCACAATACCGCAAATGTGGTCTGTCCAAAGCCTTAGCATTACACCTTTGCTTTTATATTCCGGCCCTCTTGAAATGAACATAAACATTGTGCCTGTGAGAAATAAAACTAATTGTTAAATACATCGAAACAGAGGAAACCCACTTGGTCAAGGGATGAACGTGCAAACTCCTTACAGGCAGCAAAGGAAACTGAACTCCAATTCTCTGATCACTGACACTGAAGTTTTATACTGACTGCTACACTACCATGATGGGTGCCTGGAACATGCAGCCAGGGAAGAGGGTGGAAGCAGATCCGAAAATGGTATTGAGGAATATTCAATGAACTCTTAACAGCAGCATAAAACGTTGGAGGAAGGAGGAACACCTATGTCGGACATTTGCACAGATAGGGAATGGAGACACACAGACCACAGGCAACACACACAAAATGCTAGAGGAACTCAGCAGGTCAGGCAACATTTGGAACGGAATAAAGAGCCAACATTTCGGGCTGAGACCCTTCATCAGGACCGGAGAGAAAAGTGTGCAGAAGCCAAAATGAGAAAGTGAGAGTCAGGGATGAACTAAGACAGTGCAAAGGTTGTTGTACAGATCAAATCTCTACACAGTAACTTGGTGTTGTGATTAGTGCAGGCATCGTGGGCTGTAGATCCTGTTCCTGTGCTCCACTGATCCACACTCACTGGCCACTTCATTAGATACATCGGTACTCCTGCTCGTTCTAATGCAAATATCTCATCAGCCCATCATATGGCTGCAACTCAATGTAGAAAAGCATGCAGACATGGTCAAGAGGTTCAGTTGTTACTCAGACCAAACATCAGACTGGGGAAGAATATGATCCAAGTGACTTTGACTGTGGAATGATTGTTGGTGCCAGACAGGGTGGTTTGAGTATCTCAGAAACTGCTGATCTCCTGGGATTTTCAGTCTCTAGAGTTTAGAGATAATGGTGCAAAAAGCAAAACATCGAGTGAGTGGCAGTTCAGTGGGTGAAACGCCTTGTTAATGAGAGAGGTCAGAGGAGAATGGCCAGAGTGGCTCAGGCTGACAGGAAGGTGACAGTAACTCAAATAACCACACGTTATAACAGTGGTGTGCAGAAGAGCATCTCTGAATGCACATGTTGACCCTTGAAGTGGATTGCCTACAGCAGAGGACCATACTGAGACCATCCTGTGCCTTATAAAGTGGCCACTGAGTGTATGTTCCATGTTCCAAATGCTCTGCTAATTGACAGAGGAATCTTTGAAATATATTTGTTGTCAGTGACAAAGTCAGCAAGGAACAGATGGCTAGATGGCTGGCGGGGGGGGGTTTCTTCACCCAGTCTTGAATGGCTGCTAAAGCCGCTTCCTACAACCGAGAAATGTTTTCACTCGCTTTGCTGAACAGAGGAGTGAACAGAAGCTCAGCAGGCTGATATCACACAGAGGAGCTGCTCACCAGAGCTTGCTGTGATTCTGGGCTCTGCCTTGTTACTGCGGGTGTGGAACTTGTGCAGGGGCTGGGGTGGGTCGGGGGCGGGGGGAATATCACCGTCAGCAAAGGAAGCCATCACTTCAATTAATCAATTAAAATTTGGGTGAGAAAGTGAAAGCATTGGTCACATCAGGTCTTACTGAAAAGGCATTACCCAACAAAACCACTTAGACTCTTGAACAGATTCTTGTATGATGAGATAGTCTCTTGGCCTCACAATCAAACTCATTACGATCTTCCTCTTTTCATTTTCCTGCACTTCTTCAGTAGCTTTTACTCCTTATTCTGCATTCTGTTATTGCTTTACCTTGTTCTGCCTCAGTGCACTGTGTAATGATCCGATCTGTGTGAACAGTATGCAATACAGGTTTTTCACTGTGTCTCAGTACATGTGAGAATAGTTTCTTCCCACTGTCTCTGTATCTCACATTCCCTCAGTAAAGCGGCCATCTCCCATCAAGGACCTCTACCATCTCAGATATTCTCTCTTCTCCCTTCACCAACTGGGGAAAAGACGAAATTGGGCCTGAAAGCACATCCCACCAGCTTCCAAACCACTCTTTGTTATAGGAGTCTTAAATGGATTTCGTGTACAATAAGACAGACTCATGGCCTCACAATCCACCTCATTATGATCTTGGACTTGTTTACCTGCACTTTTTGATTAGCTTTTACACTCTATTCTGCATTGTTATTGTTTTACTGATCAGTGCACTGTGTAATGGTTCCATTGGTAAAAAAAAACAGCATGCAGTTTATGGTTAAAATGCAGGTAGATGGGACTAGGCTAGCACAGACAAGATGGACCAAATGGCTTACTTCGGTGCTGTAATGTTTCATGACTATGAACACCCTCGCACCCTCACCTGCTGGCAGGTTATAAGCAGCGCTGTCCATACGAAGAACCCGGAGACGCCCTGGGCTGCCGTGGTCATCAGGAAAATCGGCTGCTCCAATGGGGTGGGGGTGTCGGGCATCCACGAGACACTGGGGCTGGCCACGGTGGTGGCAGAGCTGAGCTTGGGAGCCACCATGGCCGCGGAGAAGGTGGCGACACCAGTGGAGGTCTCGTTGTTGTTCTCAAGCGGCCTGCCGTTCATCTGACAGAGAATCAGAATTAGGGTTATTACCACTGACAAATGTCCAGAAATTTGTTGTTTTGTGGCAGCATTACAGTGCAATACATAAAATCACTACAGTTACAATAAGAAAAACAAAGAATAAACAGCAAAAGGATTGTAAATTAGTGAGGTAGTGTTCATGGGCCATTCAGAAATCAGAAATGAAGAAACTGTTCCTAAAGCATTAAATGTGCCCTTCCTGATGGTAATATGAGAAGAGGGCATGTCCTGGGTGACGAAGCTCCCAGTGATGCATGTCATCTTCTCAAGGCATCAACTTTTGAAGATGTCCTCGATGGTGGAGAGGCTCATGCCTATGATGGAATTAGCTGAATCTACAACCCACTGGAGCTTTTTGTCAATCTGTGCATTGAAGCCTCCATACCAGACGGTGATGCAGCCAGTCAGAATGCTCTCCACCGTACATCTGTAGAAATTTGCTGGGATCTTTGGTGACATACCAAATCTCCTCAAACTCTTAATGAAGTATAGCCACTGGGGTGCCTCTGTCATGATTGCATCAACAGGTTGGGCCCCAAGGAAAAAATCTTTAGATGTTGGCGCCCAGGAACTTGAAGCCTCTTGCCCTTTCCACTACTGACCCCTCGATGAGGACCGGTGAGGTCTCCCAACTTCTTCCTTTCATGAGAAAGGGACAGACAGCATGGAGGTGCAGAGGGAAGGGCTGGTGCGAACAAGACCAGAAAGGGAGACGGGGGTGGGGGGGAAAGAACCAAAATTAAAGGAGCTAAAGGAAGGTAATTAGCAAAAACCAAGAACACACTGACATAACACATGACACAAAAAGATTCTTAAGATTAGCTGTTCCCTAAAACAACACGGCACTCAGAGGTAGTCCCTCCCAACTTGGGACGTCCCCAATTTCTTTCAGTGTTGTTTTGCAAGAAATACAGCTCATGACAATCACACAAAATGCTGGAGGAACTCAGCAGGTCAGGCAGCATCTACAGAAAGGAATGAACAGTCAACATTTCAGGCCAAGAACCTTCATCAGGACTGGAAAGAGGGAAAAGACAGGATATGAAGGTGGTGGGAGTGAAGGGAGGGGATTGAGTACGAGCTGTCAGTTGAGAGGGAAGGTGGGTGGGTGAGGGAGGAATGAAGTGAGAAGCTGGGAGGTGACAGGAGCACAGGTGAAGGGCTGAAGGAGGAATCTAATGGGAGAGAAGAACAGGCCATGGGAGAAAGGAAAGGGGGCGAGGAACCAGAGGGAAGTGATGGGCAGGTGAGGAAATGAGAATGGGTGAGGGGGAACCAGAATGGGGAATGGGAAAAGAGAAGTATGGGGGAAAAGAGAAGTGTGGGGGCAAAGGAGGAAGAAATTACAAGTTATAGAAATCAGTGTTCACGCCACCATAGTGGTGATAACCCAGACAGAATACAAGGTGTTGGTGCCTCCAACCAGAGAGTGGCCTCATTATGACAGTAGAGGAGACCATGGGCAGACAGATCCGAACGGGAACGGGAATGGGAAGTTAAACTGAAATGGGTAGCCACCGGGAGATTCTGTCTTTTGCTGGAGACTAAGCAAAAGTATTCAATGAGTGGTTCCTCCAGTCTAAGCCAGAATCCTCCTGCATGCCGACAACGCTCGCACACAGTCTAAGGATCACCTCAAAAAGGAGGAGAAAGATCCAGACGTTGAGGGGGGCAGTAAGGCCACCTGAAGGGCCTCGGCCCAAAAACGTCGCCTGTTTACTCCTTTCCATAGTTGCTGAGTTCCTCCAGCATTTTGATTCCCAGTGTTAGCAGAATCTCATGTTTATGACTTGCAGCTGATGACAACCTCACGCACAACAGCAATGTGACAAAAACAGATGACTTGGCCGTTAAGAGGTGCCGGTTGAGAGGAAAACATTGGCAGTGTCACCAGGGAGAAGCTGCCTGCTCTTAAAAACAGAGCTGTCCGTGCTAATACAAGCTGCTACACTTCAGGAGGACTGAAGTTTATCAGTCAAACATATTGGTACTTCAGTTGGGATGAGGAGGGGAGATTTGACAGATGTACACAAACTTATGAGGGGTATTGAAAGGATAAATGCAAGCAAGCTTTTTCCCCACTGAGCTTGGATGGAAGTACAACTAGAGGTCATGGGTATGGGGGTGAAAGGTGAAAAGTTTAAGGGAAGCGCGAAGGGAAACGTCTTCATTCAGAGTGGCAAGAGTGTGGAATGGGCTGCCAACCCAAATGGAGCATGCATGTTTGATTTCAACATTTAAGAGGAGTTTGGATAGGTACATGGATGGCAGAGGTATGGAGGGCCATGGTCTGGGTGCAGGTCAATGGAACTAGACCGTTTAAATAGTCTGCATGGACTAGATGGGCCAAAGGGCCTGTTTCTGTGCTGTACTTGTCTATGACTATTCAGACTTGGGATTTCACAGCACTAGAGCCCGGCAGAGTTCTTATGCTCCCAACCCGTAGGCAGGAGTTGGAGGAGCAGAGCATGTGGACACAGTGAGGCAGAGTTAAGTAGCCCCAATTCATGTTTAATTATCATTCAACCACACAAAACTATATGGCTAAATAAAACTTCGTTCCTTTGGGGCTAAGATGCAAAACACAGTACATATAGTCACACAGCATAGTCACAAAATAATATTTGCATAAGTCCCTGACTGGCATAGCCTGAAGATTGATTGTACATGCGATGTTGTCCTGGAGCCACGTTTCCACAAGAACAAGCATGCAGCAGTTCCTCATCTCCCACAGTTGCCAATGAGGGCAATCCAGCTGGTCTTCACCGCCTCTTAGGAAGGTGAAATTGAAAAAGTTTCTGCAAACCTTCACATTCCAAGTTTGATCAGAAGCCCACAAACTTCTGGCTCCTTAACCTACCGAGACATATTCAGCAAGGCTAGCTGTTGGTGACTTCAAGTCGACAATATGTGGAATTATAGAGGCACTAAACGGCGACTCCTTTGCTTGCATCTTCAGAAACAGCTCTATTTCCATTTTTAATATCTCTATTTTTCCCTTTCAGGGTTCTTTTGAAGACCCTGACCTGGAGTTACACACTGACTTCAGTTCTTTGTGGGAACCGCTCTCGGGGTGTGACAGCTGGCCATTATCTGACATGCCAAGGGCGCACTCTAAGAGCTTGGCTCATCTTTGGAGGTCTCAGGGGATCTCGGGGCTCTGGAGACAGGCGGATCGAAGGTCAATGCCCCAGACCGGTATGTCGTGGGCATTGACCTGGGATCTTTGGGCACAGAGCTCAAAAAAAGCGACATAACAGACCTTTAACATTGTAAACCAGCAAGTTGTTTGTTATCTCTCCCCTCTCGCTGTGAAACGGAGTAATCTCTTTCTCCCTTATTAGGTATGTCGAATACCCGGTGAACGCATAGTCTTTGGGGTACTGCAAGTCTGTGTCTTTGCTGTTGCTTTGCTGCACACTTGAGTGCTCGGTGGTGGATGCCGATGCTTTTTTTTTTGCCAGTGGGGGGAGGAGGGATCATTGCTTGCTGCCGTTTATGCACAGGAGGGAAGGGAGCTGGGGGGGGTAAGACTTTGGGGTTCTAACATTTAACTGTCATTCATTCTTTGGGGGCACTCCTCTGTTTTTGTGGATGGTTGTGAAGAAAAAGCATTTCAGGATGTATATTGTATACATTTCTCTGACATTAAATATACCTTTGAAACCTTTTCTGGTGATGATAACATGAGATCACCCTCAGGACTCAAGAGTCAGAAGAGGCTGCGGCTTCAAAGCTATTCCACGAACCTGCGCACAAACATGCAGAACCACACTCCCTAGTGAGGCAGTTTGGGAGGACTGCATTCAGGAGAGAGAAAGCTTAGTCTGTGCTCCTGGGAGGTCAGAAAACAAGTGGCCAGGATATTGTCCTGACTAATACTGTATATATCATAGCACATAGAATAGTACAGCACAGTACAGGCCCTTTGGCCCACAGTGTTGTGCCAACCCTTAAACCCTGCCTCCCATATAACCCCCCACCTTAAATTCCTCCATATACCTGTCTAGTAGTCTCTTAAATTTCACTAGTGTATCTGCCTCCACCACTGACTCAGGCAGTGCATTCCACGCACCAACCACTCTCTGAATTAAAAACCTTCCTCTAATATCCCCCTTGAACTTCCCAGCACTCCTTCATATCACATCCAAAAACTTCCTGATATAAATAGTGTGATGCATGCACACTTCTCCCCTCTCTGGTTGGGTGAGACTACAACTAGAGGTCATTGGTTTAAGGTGGAAAAATGATATACTGAAGGGGTACTTCTTCACTCAGAGGGTGGGGAGAGAGTGAGGTGAGCTGCCAGCAGAAATGGCAGACGCAGGCTCAATTGTAACATCTGAGAGAGATGGGGACAGGTACATAGACGGAAGGAATATATTGGGCTCTGAACCAGATGCAGGTAGACAGGACTAAGCACAAGACCAGGGTAGCATGGGCTAGATGGGCTGAAGGGCCGGCTTGCATGCTTTAGTGCTGTATGATTGATAATCACATTCAGCTTATTGTCCAGCAGACCTCCTCTCTCAGTGAAATGGCAACCTCACTTCAGAAAGCACATCACTGCTTGTTAGCCCAAGGGCATTATATAAACTGCCAATGTTAAACTCTTCATTACCGGTGGTTTCGAGTTCGGCAATGATGTACCAACAGCAAGAGACAAAATAGTCAGCTGGTAATCCTGCACAAGAATGATTTCAGGAGAGTGTTAGGAGGACAAAGATTTAAAGTGAGAGGGGGCATTCAACAGGGGTTTTTACAGGGCAAGTTTTTTTCAAATAAAAGGCAAGGTGATGGGTGTCTGAAATGTACTCTCAGAATGGCAATGGAAGCAACTACAAAAGAGGCGTTTAAAAGCTGGAAGAACTCAGCAAGTCCGGCAGCATCCATGGAGGGGAATAAACAGTCCATGCTTTAGACAGAGACCCATTACCAGTCCAAATGGAATCAGTGAATGGCAGTTACCAGATGCCCGAATTATCTTAAGACCATACAATATAGGAGCAGAATTAAGCCATTTGGCCCATGAAGACTGCTCCACCATTCCATCATGACTGATTTATTATCCTTATCAACCCCATTCTCCTGTCTTCTCTCTGTAACTTTTGATGCCCTGACTAATCAAGAAGCTATCAACCCCGGTTTTAAATATACCCAATGACTTAGCATCCATGGCCGTCTTTAGAAATGAATTCCACAGATTAGACACCTTCTGATAAAAGAAATTCCTTTTCATCTCTGTTCTAAAAGGACAGCCATCTATTCTGAGGTTGTGACCTCTGGTTCGAGACTTCCCAACTATAGGAAACCATCTCCACATCCACTCCATCTAGGGCTTTCAATATTCTTAAAAGTTGCTGGTGAACGCAGCAGGCCAGGCAGCACCTCTAGGAAGAGGTGCAGTCGACGTTTCAGGCCGAGACCCTTCGTCAGGACTAACTGAAGGAAGAGTGAGTAAGGGATTTGAAAGTTGGAGGGGGAGGTGGAGATCCAAAATGATAGGAGAAGACAGGAGGGGGAGGGATGGAGCCAAGAGCTGAACAGGTGATGGGCAAAAGGGATACGAGAGGATCATGGGACAGGAGGTCCAGGAAGAAAGACAAGGCGGGGGGGGTGACCCAGAGGATGGGCAAGGGGTATATTCAGAGGGACAGAGGGAGAAAAAGGAGAGTGAGAAAGAATGTGTGTATAAAAATAAGTAACAGACGGGGTACGAGGGGGAGGTGGGGCATTAGCGGAAGTTAGAGAAGTCGATGTTCATGCCATCAGGTTGGATGCTACCCAGATGGAATATAAGGTGTTGTTCCTCCAACCTGAGTGTGGCTTCATCTTTACAGTAGAGGAGGCCATGGATAGACATGTCAGAATGGGAATGGGATGTGGAATTAAAATGTGTGGCCACTGGGAGATCCTGCTTTCTCTGGCGGACAGAGCGTAGATGTTCAGCAAAGCGGTCTCCCAGTCTGCGTCGGGTCTCGCCAATATATAAAAGGCCACATCGGGAGCACCGGACGCAGTATATCACCCCAGCCGACTCACAGGTCAAGTGTTGCCTCACCTGGAAGGACTGTTTGGGGCCCTGAATGGTGGTAAGGGAGGAAGTGTAAGGGCATGTGTAGCACTTGTTCCACTTACACAGATAAGTGCCAGGAGGGAGATCAGTGGGGAGGGATGGGGGGGACGAATGGACAAGGGAGTTGCGTAGGGAGCGATCCCTGCAGAATGCGGGGGGGGGGGGAGGGAAAGATATGCTTAGTGGTGGGATCCCGTTGGAGGTGGCGGAAGTTACGGAGAATAATATGTTGGACCCGGAGGCTGGTGGGGTGGTAGGTGAGGACCAGGGGAACCCTATTCCTAGTGGGGTGGCGGGAGGATGGAGTGAGAGCAGATGTACGTGAAATGGGGGAGATGCGTTTAAGAGCAGAGTTGATAGTGGAGGAAGGGAAGCCCCTTTCTTTAAAAAAGGAAGACATCTCCCTCGTCCTAGAATGAAAAGCCTCATCCTGAGAGCAGATGCGGCAGAGACGGAGGAATTGCGAGAAGGGGATGGCATTTTTGCAAGAGACAAGGTGAGAAGAGGAATAGTCCAGATAGCTGTGAGAGTCAGTAGGCTTATAGTAGACATCAGTGGATAAGCTGTCTCCAGAGACAGAGACAGAAAGATCTAGAAAGGGGAGGGAGGTGTCGGAAATGGACCAGGTAAACTTGAGGGCAGGGTGAAAGCTGGAGGCAAGTTAATAAAGTCAACGAGTTCTGCATGCGTGCAGGAAGCAGCGCCAATGCAGTCGTCGATGTAGCGAAGAAAAAGTGGGGGACAGATACCAGAATAGTTACGGAACATAGATTGTTCCACAAACCCAACAAAAAGGCAGGCATAGCTAGGACCCATACGGGTGCCCATAGCTACACCTTTAGTTTGGAGGAAGTGGGAGGAGCCAAAGGAGAAATTATTAAGAGTAAGGACTAATTCCGCTAGATGGAGCAGAGTGGTGGTAGAGGGGAACTGATTAGGTCTGGCATCCAAAAAGAAGCGTAGAGCTTTGAGACCTTCCTGATGGGGGATGGAAGTATATAGGGATTGGACATCCATGGTGAAAATAAAGCGGTGGGGGCCAGGGAACTTAAAATCATCGAGAAGTTTAAGAGAGTGAGAAGTGTCACGAACATAGGTCGGAAGGGATTGAACAAGGGGGGATAAAACCGTGTCGAGGTATGCAGAAACGAGTTCGGTGGGGCAGGAGCAAGCTGAGACAATAGGTCGGCCAGGACAGGCAGGTTTGTGGATCTTGGGTAGGAGGTAGAAACTGGAAGTGCGAGGTGTGGGAACTATAAGGTTGGTAGCAGGTTAGTACCCCACGAAGGAGCACCAGGCCATTGTCTCCCACACCATCACCGACTTTATCTGCTCAGGGGATCTCCCATCCACTGCTACCATGGGTCCTAGCTGTGCCTGCCTTTTTGTTGGCTTTGTGGAACAATCTATGTTCCGTGCCTATTCTGGTATCTGTCACCCACTTTTCCTTCGCTACATCGATGACTGCATTGGCTCTGCTTCCTGCACGCATGCAGAACTCGTTGACTTTATTAACTTTGCCTCCAACTTTCACCCTGCCCTCAAGTTTACCTGGTCCATTTCCGACACCTCCCTCCCCTTTCTAGATCTTTCTGTCTCTGTCTCTGGAGACAGCTTATCCACTGATGTCTACTGTAAGCCTACTGACTCTCACAGCTATCTGGACTATTCCTCTTCTCACCCTGTCTCTTGCAAAAACGCCATCCCCTTCTCGCAATTCCTCCGTCTCCGCCGCATCTGCTCTCAGGATGAGGCTTTTCATTCTAGGACAAGGGAGATGTCTTCCTTTTTTAAAGAAAGGGGCTTCCCTTCCTCCACTATCAACTCTGCTCTTAAACGCATCTACCCCATTTTACGTACATCTGCTCTCACTCCATCCTCCCGCCACCCAACTAGGAATAGGGTTCCCCCGGTCCTCACCTACCACCCCACCAGCCTCCAGGTCCAACATATTATTCTCCGTAACTTGCGCCACCTCCAACGGGATCCCACCACTAGCACATCTTTCCCTTCCCCCCCCCTACATTCTGCAGGGATCGCTCCCTACGCAACTCCCTTGTCCATTCGTCCCCCCCATCCCTCTCCACTGATCTCCTTCCTGGCACTTATCCGTGTAAGCGGAACAAGTACTACACATGCCCTTACACTTCCTCCCTTACCACCATTCAGGGCCCCAAACAGTCCTTCCAGGTGAGGCAACACTTCACCTGTGAGTCGGCTAGGGTGACATACTGCGTCCGGTGCTCCCAATGTGGTCTTTTATATATTGGCGAGACCCGACGCAGACTGGGAGACCGCTTTGCTGAACATCTACGCTCTGTCCGCCAGAGAAAGCAGGATCTCCCAGTGGCCACACATTTTAATTCCACATTCCATTCCCATTCTGACATGTCTATCCACGGCCTCCTCTACTGTAAAGATGAAGCCACACTCAGGTTGGAGGAACAACACCTTATATTCCGTCTGGGTAGCCTCCAACCTGATGGCATGAACATTGACTTCTCTAACTTCCGCTAAGGCCCCACCTCCCCCTCGTACCCCATCTGTTACTTATTTTTATACACACATTCTTTCTCTCACTCTCCTTTTTCTCCCTCTGTCCCTCTGAATATAACCCTTGCCCATCCTCTGGGTCTCCCCCCGCTACCTTGTCTTTCTTCCCAGACCTCCTGTCCCATGATCCTCTCGTATCCCCTTTTGCCTATCACCTGTCCAGCTCTTGGCTCCATCCCTCCCCCTCCTGTCTTCTCCTATCATTTTGGATCTCCCCCTCCCCCTCCAATTTTCAAATCTCTTACTCACTCTTCCTTCAGTTAGTCCTGACGAAGGGTCTCGGCCTGAAACGTCGACTGCACCTCTTCCTAGAGATGCTGCCTGGCCTGCTGCGTTCACCAGCAACTTTGATGTGTGTTGCTTGAATTTCCAGCATCTGCAGAATTCCTGTTGTTTGCCTTTCAATATTCTGTTCCCTTCAATATGAGGAAAGTGGAACCTAGGCCAAGTTCAAAGAAACAGTGGCTCCACCCTACTCCCATTTCAAAGACCCAAAGAACGCTATCAAAGAATGTACAAATTATACAACCCTGAGATTTGTTTGCTTACAGACAGCCACAAAGCACGAATCCCAATTTAAAGACCAACCCCAGTGCACAGAGAAAGAAAAAACAATGCAAAGTACAGAAGCGAGCAATGACAACAGCATTCCGAACCAAATTGAGCCCTTAGATCCGAATCCCTGGAGCAGATCGCTGGGCGTGAGGTGGATCCAGCAACCATGCTTAACAATAAAATGATTCCATCAAAAAAGATGTGGAGAAAGTAAATGTATGCTTTCCATTTCCTTGGAAGACCACATTTTGTGAAGAACTTAGGATGCAGAACAGCCTCACTTCTTCCCCCCCCCCCCCAGAGAACAGCACAGGTACTGGCCTTTCAGCCCACAACACCCGTGCTGAACAAAATGCAAAATTAAATGGACCAATCCACCCTGCACACTATCAACACCCCCCCACCACTGCACTTCCCGCATAAACAGGTGCCCTGGCCTCGAGGCACGGTTCATTCTGAATGAACCGCTTCCTATACAGAAGCTGTTTCTTAAGAAAAATAAACTGATCGCAATGCACACAAAATGCTGGAGGAACTCTGCAGGTCAGGCGGCATCCATGGAAATGAATAAACAGATGACATTCCAGGCAGAGACCCTCCTTCAGGAGAGGAAAGGAAGGGTAAGACACCAGAATAAAATGGGGAAAGGGGAAGGAGGATAATGTACAAGGTGACAGGTGGAGCCAGATGGGTGGGAGAAGTAATGGGCTGGAGAAGGAGGAATCTGATAGGAGAGGAGGGTACCCCATGAGAAAAAGGGAAGGAGGAGGGAACCCAGGGGGAAGTGAGAAGAGGTAGAAGCCAGAGTGGGGAAGAGGAGGGAAAAGAAATATTTTTACCGGAACGAGAAATCAATATTCATACCATCAGGTCGTAGGCTACCCACATGGAATACGAGGTGCTGCTCCTCCATCCTAAGGGTGCCTCATCATGGCACAAGAGGAGGCCATGGACCAACATGTCAGGACTGGAATGGGAATTAAAATGTTTGGGCACTGGGAAGTTCCGCTTTTGGCGGATGGAGCGGAGATGCTCACTTTTTGAAAAATATAGTTTCCTGAGCAGCTAATTTTTATTGTATTTGAAGTGCTCAGTGGAAAGACATCCATTTCCATCCACTCTGTATTTGCCCTTTAAATAGCAATATCTGCACAGCTTCAGTTTTTGGTAATATTGGTAAACATTTAGTAGATATATTTTGAAGGAAGTATTATGTTTTAAATTGATCTTTGGGCCATGAGTTTACACTGTATAGTTATGGAGTGTTGCATACTCCAATAACTACACACTGGTTGTGAGAATAATTACAAATAAGAATATTAGTATATTCATGCACACAACCAGTCTGTATTGAATTATGTGTTTTACTTAACTCTCTGCTGTTTCACAGAAAAGAGATTTCATTAAAAACCTTGAGGAACGCTTCGTTCTCAGGTGATTTTTGAGAAGTTGTTTAGCTCGCTGCATAGCTGTGTACGTACACAGTGAGGGTAGTAAAAAACAGGTTCTTCAACACCACTAACACGAGGAATTCTGCAGATGCTGGAGAATCAAGCAACACACGTCAAAGTTGCTGGTGAACGCAGCAGGCCAGGCAGCATCTCTAGGAAGAGGTACAGTCGACGTTTCGGGCCGAGACCCTTTGTCAGGACAGATTTAAACTTCTTCAGTGTAGACATCACTGGAAGAGGCTTTGCAGTAGTGAATTTAAAAACACAAACACGAGGAATTCTGCAGATGCTGGAAATTCAGCATCAACGTCGACTGTACCTCTTCCTAGAGATGCTGCCTGGCCTGCTGCGTTCACCAGCAACTTTGATGTGTGTTTCTTCAACACCACTATCTTATCTACTTCTGCTCACCAGCTCGTCAGAGGGACCGATCACACACAAACAAAACTCCTTTGCCTCTTTTACCTGTCCTTTAGCAATGCCACAGGATACAGCTGGCAGCAAAACACACGGCAGTTACTACAAGATGATTACAGCATGGAAGAGGCTATCTGACCCTCCAAATCCATACTAGGTCTATTTTATGACAATCCAGTCAGACACATTCCACCTCCTATCTCACTTCAGTTTGGCTCCTTCAGAGACATACCCAGTCTAGTTACAGTCATATCCCTTGAAATATTAGAGTAGACTTTTGTCATACAGACATTGAAACATCAAAACATTCGGTGAAATGCCTCATTGCATCAAAATACACACTGGGGGCAGCCCACAGATGTCGCCATGCTTCTGATGCCAAAATAACATGCTGACAACTTATTAACCTTAACCCGTACGGCTTCCCAAGCTTCCAGACGAAACCCATGGGGTCACAGGGAAAAATGCTCAGAACAGGTTCCAACCTCTTAATGGAGCCTTTCCATTAACTGACAGGTACGTGGACCCTAAGTTGGGAACCCCTGGCTTAGAGACATTGGAGGAGGTGGGCGGGGGGGGAATTGAATGTCTATTGTTGGTGCTGTATAGCATTGTGTGGGCACGTGGCCAAGTGGTTAAGCATTGGACTAGCAACCTGAAGGTCGTGAGTTCGAGCCCCAGCCAAGGCAACGTGTTGTGTCCTTGTGCAAGGCACTTAATCACACATTGCTCTGCGACGACACTGGTGCCAAGCTGTATGGGTCCTAATGCCCTTCCCTTGGACAACATTGGTGTCATGGAGAGGGGAGACTTGCAGCATGGGCAACTGCTAGTCTTCCATACAACCTTGCCCAGGCCTGCGCCCTGGAGTGTGAAGACTTTCCAGGCGCAGATCCATGGTCTCGCAAGACTAATGGATGCCTTTAAATAGCATTATACTAACCACTATGTTACCATGTCACCCTTATCCAGCCCAGTTTCAGTCATATCTCTTGGTGTAGCAAAGTGATAGGAAGTTGTGTCCCACACATCGTTACTGAGCATCAGAAACTGTCAGATAGCAGGCAGCCTGTGCTTGGTTGAATTCACTCAGTGACATGTTACAAACACAGGACTGAAAATTCTTCCGCGTCAGCAGGCCCAGTCTGAGCCACCTCTGCAGACATCAGCGAGGGGACCGAAATGCTGTTGTGAGAGGCTTAAGGAGAGCTGGACCAACGGGCATAGAATGTGAAGCATGCAAACACAGCTCGTGCTGAACTCTGATCCTCAATCTAACTGTGAAAAACAAGCTTGGAAAACAGAGCAGGAATTCTTCAATCAAAATATAGAGTTTTTTTAAGTTTATTCAAAAGACAATACGGTCATCAAGTGCAGGAGCAGAATTAGGCCATTGAAGCACCTTCAATAATTCCAAAAGACTGAAGTAGGGTAAATACTGAAAGGCTTTTATTTGCTGTACAATACGACCTCCATGCTGAGTGTCTGCCCCGGACTGAGGGGGAGGGGCAAGGCGAAATCACCTTTATTCGGGGATCTGTGGGAGGAGCCACAGGGGCAGTCAGCAGAGGGGCGTGTCCAGACAGGTAACCCAGTTACAACATATATATGGTTTACCACAGCCATTCAGCCCATCGAGTCTGCTGCACTATTCAATTATGACTCCCCCACCCCTCCAGCCCCATTCTCACTGTAACCACCCTGAAGGAGACTCACCATCCAGGACAGGCCCTCTTCTCATTATTGCCATCGAGGAGGTACAGGAGAATGAACACACACAATTTTTTGGAACAGCTTCTCCCTTCTGACAGATTAGTGAAGAGTCCATGAACAGTTCCTCACAATTCCTCTTTTCTCTTTTATACAATACATTTTATTGTAATTGATAGTAAATTTGCGATACCTGCAATGTACAACTGATTTCATGACCCACGTCAATGATAATAAACCTGGTTCTAACTCTCCGTCTAATCGGCACCCAATCAACCTTCACTTTAAATACACCCAATGACTTGGCCTCCACCGTCACCTGTGGCAACAAATTCTACAGTTTCACTCTCCGGCTGAAGAAATTCCTCCTCAGTTCTGTTCTAAATGGACGTCCCTCTATTCTGAGACCCTGCCCTCTGCTTCTAAACTCACCGACTATAGGAAACATCCTCTCCATTGAGGCCCTTCAACATTCATTCTTCTAAATCAGCACGTACAGGCCCAAAACCTTTAAATGCTTCTCATACATTAACCCTTTCATTCCTGGGATCATTGTTGTGAACTTCCTGTGGACCATGCCCAGGGTCAGCACATCCTCCTTTGGATACAAAGCAAACCTTCCTTGGATATGCCACTGCTCACATCCACCCGACAGTAGACTGCCAAACACCAGGAGCAGGACACAGGGAGTCACTCACCACAAATGCCAGAGTAGCAAACAGACCGTAACAGTACAGCACAGGAACAGGCCCTTCAGCCCACAAAATGTGCTAACCCAACTAATGTAACATCACCTAATTACACTGATCCCCTCTGCCCGCACATGGTCCATATCCCTCCATTTTCTGCATATCCATGTTCCTATCTGAGGCAAGAGGTTCTGCAGATGCTGGAAATCCAGAGCAACACACACAAAATGCTGAAGGAGGAACTCAGCAGGTCAGGCAGCATCTGTGGAAATGAATAAACAAGTCCACGTTTCAGGCCAAGAGCCTTTTATTCTTCTCCATAGATGCATCTTATGCCTATGCTTAAATGCCTCTATCATATCTGCTTCCACCACCATCTCTGGCACCCACAACGATAGACTTTTAAAAACGTGAACCTGTCACCCCTCAGTTCATATCAGAGAGGCAACTGGACTTTGTCCGGCTGTTCTGGGAGAAAATAGGCCACAATGTGAAGCCACTTGTTCCAGTTAACAGCAGCAATTCAACAGCCCTTCAGCTGTGCAGAGACGGCTCAAACTGACGTGGTCAGTGTTGCTTAAGACCATAAGACATAGAACAGGCCATTCAGCCAGGGTCTGCTACCCCATTTCATCATGAATTGAATTGACCATTTTTTACATCCTTCACACACGAGTAAAAATCTCTATGTTACATCTCCATCTGAATGTGCCATGTGCAATTTATAGTAATTCGTAACAAATAGTATGTACAATAGGACAGTCAATATAGCATAGAAATACAATTGTATCTGCGTGAATTAATCATTCTGATGGTCTGGTGGAAGAAGTTGTTCCAGAGTCTGTTGGTCCTGTTATGCTGTGGTACTGTTTCCCAGATGGCAGCAGCTGGAACGGTTTGTGGTTGGGGTGACTCAGGTCCCCAATGATCCTTCAGGCCCTTTTTACGCACCCTTCTCTGTAAATGTCCTGAATAGCGGGAAGTTCACATCTACAGATGCACTGAGCTGTCTGTACCACTCTCTGCAGAGTCCTGTGATTGAGGGAAGTACAGTTCCCGTACCAGGCAGTGATGCAGCCAGTCAGGATGTTCTCAATTGTGCCCCTGTAGAAAGTCCTTAGGATTTCTTCTGCCATCTTTTTTCACCACACAGATCACGTGAGATCTTCGGTGATCTTTATTCCAAGAAACACCCTGTCAACCCCAGACCTATTGATGTCAATAGTGGTTAGCCTGTCTCCATTCCTCCTGTAGTCAACAACCAGCTTCTTTGTTTTATTATCACCCTCAACCCTATTCTCCTGCCTTCTCCCTGTAAGCTTTGACACCCCAACTAATCAAGAACCTATCAACTTCCACTTTAAATATACCCAATGCCTAGGCCTCAATAGCCATCCCCATAGCAATGAATTCCACAGATTTACCACCCTCTGGTTAAAGAAATTCCTCTTCACCTCTATTCTAAATGGATGCCCTTCCATTCTGAGGCTGTACCCTCTGGTCCCAGACTCCCCAACTATAGGAAACATCCACTCCACATCGACTATCTAGGCCTTTCAATATTTGATGGGTTTCAGTAAGCACAGGCCCAGAGCCATCAAATGATCCTCACATGAAAACCCTTTCGTTTCCGACTTCCGGGTCATCAAGGGAATGGCGGCGTAAGGAAAAGGTCTCTCGACAAAAAAGAAGGTAAACTGCCCCAAAATCGAATTTAGACAAATATTTAATATTGCATAACTATATTAATAAAAGGGGCAAGGATGATGTCTAAGAACAAGAATAAAAAGTCCGCTTCGAAGGCTGATAAACATAAAGAGACGCAGCAAGGCGACGGGCCTAGCTCCCCCACGGCAAGCCAGGACGGAGATAATGAGGGGGAATCGGTGACTCTGTCTTTGATTCTCGGAGAGATTCGCGAGTTCCGACAAGATAACAGCAAACAGCTGGAAGATATTAAAGGAGAAATAGTAAAAACTAACTCGCGGATAGATGAAGCCGAAGCGAGGATTGTTGGAATTGAAGAGAAGCTACAAAATGCCGAGGAAGTGATAGCAGAAATGCTGAAGCTACAAGACCAACTCCAGTGGAAACTAATAGATCAAGAAGGCCGCTCGAGAAGGGAAAATGTGAGGATCTACGGAGTTCCCGAAGGAACCGAAGGTAAACCCGGATTGATGATTCCCTTCGTGGAGAAGCTGCTTAGAGAGAACCTTGATATACCGGCCGCAAAAGACCTACAGATAGAAAGGGCTCACCGTGCGTTGGCACCACAGCCTCCGGCAGGCGCCCAGCCCAGATCGATTCTGATCAGATTTCTCAGTTACAGAACGAAGGAAGAGGTGCTTAAAAGAGCATGGCAAAAGAAAGGTTTCATGTGGAACAACTGTAAAATCAGTTTAGACCACGACTGCGCACCGGGGATTCTTGCCAGACGGAAGGAATATATGGAAACACGGAGAGTCCTGAAGGAAAACAACATCAGATTCCAGACCCTATATCCAGCTCGGCTGAGAGTCTTTTACGACGAAGGGACAAAAACTTACGCTACGGTGGAGGAGGCAACGTCGGACCTGGCGGACCGGGGACTACCTATTAAAGTTATCACCCAACCGGAGTCGCTACTGGAGAGGATTCGGCAGAAGTCGTGGCAGTTAGTGGGGCGAGGACGCTCCACTCGAAACAGAGCGTCAAACTACAAGGAAAAGCTGCAAATATTCAGATGCGAATGTACAGAGAATACAGATTAATTAAGAGAAATGACTGAAAAGAGTAAATCGGACTTAAAAGTAAAATGAAAACTGGTAATTGAAAATAATCTAGGCGGAATAACTTGAATGATAGCAATATGGTTGAGACATAAATAGGAGAAAATTCTCTATGATTATTCAAACTGCTGAGGGCCCTCTAACACAGGGTGAAGATAGAGGTTATCCCTCTGAACTGAGGCGGGTCGGTGCTCAGGCCTCACTGTGGGAAGTCAGGGAAAATTTTCAAATGTTATACGTTCAGAAATGTCTAGGGTGTGGTTATATGTCTTGGTTTACTGTTGAGAAGGGATTGCTTACTGTTTGGTTAGAAAAGGAGAGTGCTTTTTTTCTACTAGAGAAAAATGCAAACTGAATTGGTAAAAATAATTTCCTATAATGTTAATGGGGTTTTGAATCCAATTAAAAGAAATAAGATTATGTCTAAATTGAAAAAAGAGAGGGCACAAATAGCTTTCCTCCAGGAAACACATATGAGCCAATTTGAACATGGAACATTAAAAAGAAAGGGCTTTAAGCATGTATTTTATTCATCATATAAACTGAGTCACAAAAGAGGGGTAGCTACTTTAATATCAAGTACTCTTAATTATGAACATATTTCAGAGACTAGAGACAAAGAAGGACGGTTTGTAAAAATCACAGGAAGAATAGAAGGTACAGAAATAACATTGCTGAATGTTTATGCTCCTCCAGGTAGTGAATGGTCATTTTATAGACACATTTTTGACCTAATGGTCAGTTCTCAAGGGGTAGTAATTTGTGGAGGGGATTTTAATATTAGATTAAATCCTATATTAGATTCTTCAAGAATAGTTACTCAGAATAAACCTCTGACTCGGAAAGTGAATTCATTGATGGAGGAGTTGGGAATTATAGATGTCTGGAGGGAATTACACCCTACTAGTAAAGATTATACATATTACTCTTTCCCTCATTCAGCCTATTCAAGGATAGACTATTTCTTTATCTTTAATACAGATAGACTCAGGATAAAAAACTGTAATATTGCAACAATTGATCTGTCGGATCATAGCCCAGTCTCTATGTCTCTAATCCTGGAAAGGAAAATGAGGAAAACACTATGGAGGCTAAACTCACATATACTTAATAACCCAAAAGTAATGGAGAGATTAAGGGGAGAAATCAAAGAATATCTAGACCTTAATGACACGGGAGAAACATCACCAGTGATTTTATGGGATACATTGAAAGCTGTACTGAGAGGGAAAATTATTTCCATTACTACTCACATGAAAAAAATCAATGCACAAAAATTAGCAGACCTTCAAGGAAAATTAAAACAACTTCAAGTTGGAGACAGCAACAAAAGTAATTCAAATCGAAAACAGGAAATTAGGAAATTGCAAAGTGAAATTGATGATATTTATACGTTGGAAACTCAAAGAAATTTTCTTTACCTGAGACAAAAGAATTATGAAGTAGGAGGTAAATCAGCTAGATTATTAGCATATAAATTACGAAAACAACAAGCAGACAATACAATTCATAAAATAAAGAATCCAAAGACAAAGCTTGTGGAGAGTACAATAGGGAAAATTCAAGAGAGTTTTGAAACGTATTATCGAGAGCTGTACTCCCAACCCCGGGCCCCCAATGAGCCCTATATAGACAGTGTATTGAATTTTTTAGATCTACCTAAACTTACAGATTTACAAAATGAAAGTTTATTAGAACCAGTAACTGTCAAAGAACTGAACGTGGCCATCTCTAGGTTAAAGGCTGGAAAGTCCCCGGGTTCTGATGGGTTTACCTCAGAGTGGTACAAGTCCCTGAAGACACAGTTAGCCCCATTACTACTTAACACCTTTAATTGGATCTTGCAGAGAGGAGAAACTCCACCTTCCTGGAGAGAAGCGATTATTTCAGTTATTCCTAAAGAGGGTAAAGATAAACTAGAATGTGGCAATTATCGGCCAATTAGTGTTCTTAATTTAGATTACAAACTATTTACATCTATATTAGCGCGCAGATTGGAAAAGCTTTTACCTGGCCTAATCCATTTAGACCAGACTGGATTTATTCAACAAAGACCAACACAGGACAACATAAGGAGAACTCTGCACATATTAGAACAGGTTAATAAGAACGAGACAGAGACAATGGTAGTAGGATTGGACGCTGAGAAAGCTTTTGATTCGGTTAGTTGGGCATTCCTATACAGAGTGTTAGGAAGATTCGGCTTTCAAGAAAGGTTTATTAAAGTAATTCAGACTCTGTATGACAGCCCAACAGCCCGAATTAAGGTAAATGGGGACCTCTCTGACTCCTTCATTTTAGAGAGAGGCACTAGACAGGGATGCCCAATTTCTCCTCTCCTTTTTGCGCTATATATTGAACCACTTGCCCAACTAATAAGACAGAGCGAAATCGTAAAAGGTATCAAGGTGGCAGGGATTGAACAGAAAGTGGCGTTATTCGCAGATGATGTTTTGGTCTATCTGAGTGAACCAGAAAAATCATTTATAGGATTGTTTACACTGTTGGATGACTTTGGGAAAATATCAGGTTATAAAATAAATGTAAAGAAAACGCAGGTTATGTCCCTAAATTATACACCATCCAAAAAATTGCAGGATACATACCATCTTAAGTGGGAAGCTAAATCATTAAAATATTTAGGAATAACCCTGCCGAAGGATCTTTCAACACTGTCACAGGTAAATTATGGGCCATTAATCTCAGAGATAAAAGCAGATATGCATAGATGGAATCTTATCTCCTTTTTAAGTTTAAATTCAAGGATAAATACTATAAAAATGAATATTCTTCCTCGGTTATTATATCTTTTCCGTACTTTACCAGTGGAGGTGGATGATAATCAATTCAGGGAATGGGACAAATGGATTTCCCGCTTCATTTGGCAAGGAAGGAAACCTAGAATTCGATATAACACTTTACAGTTAGGAAAGGAAAGAGGAGGTATGGTTCTTCCTTGCCTGAGAAATTATTTTTATGCCTCACAGATAACCCCTCTGTTATATTGGTGTAATAGGGAATATAAGGCTAGATGGAAGGAAATAGAATTTGGATTAGTTGACAGTTTTCCTCTTCAGGACTCAATAGCTGACAAAGGATTGATGGCCCAGTTGGAAAAATTTAATAATGCTTGGATAAATCTTACATTAAAAGTATGGCAGAAGGTGGTTAATTCATGTGGAATTAATAACATGCTAAAACTCTTTAGATGGTGTGCATATGATACCGAATTCCTTCCCAACAGAGGAGATAAAAGATTTGAGCTATGGATAAAGAAAGGTCTTACAACCTACCTCTCATTTATAGATAAAAGAGTATTACAAAGTTTCCAAATCCTGCAGGACAAACATGGCCTAGAACATAATGACTTTTTTAGGTACCTTCAAATACGAAACTATGTTAACCAGAGTTGTAGATATACAGACCTATCAACAGTAGAATTAGAATTTTTCAAGATTCTGAATTCGGCTTGCAGTTCAATACCTAGTAAATCAGTTTCTCGCCTATATAATGCACTCTCCCATGCTAAAAATGTAAATACACTGTATATTAAAGAGAAGTGAGAGAAAGAAGCGGGGTTGGTACTTTCAGAGGAAGCTTGGGGGAAAATCTGCAGCTTTCAATGGTCCTCGACTAATTCTTTGACTTGGAGAGAACATTGTTGGAAAAACATTATAAGATACTTCAAGACCCCATATCAGGAAAAATATAAAGATACAAATGTGATGTGTTGGAGAAGGTGCGGCTCTAAGGAGGCAAATCATTTTCATATTTTCTGGGATTACCCTAAATTAAGTCTATTTTGGGAAGGTATTCATAGAACATTAGTTAAGGTACTTAGGTCCCAGATACCTCTGAACTTTGAGACGCTCTATTTGGGGCATGTATTGTTCCTTGAACAGAAGGAAGATATAAAGTTGCTGCAGGCCCTCTTAGCGGCAAGTAAGAAATCAATCACTAGAAAATGGCTAAATCCAATACCACCTACATTAGAAGATTGGTACGAAATTATCTTGGAAATATTTAAAATGGAAAAGTTGACCTACTCCCTGAGAACTCGAAAAGAAACATTTTATCGAATCTGGAATAAATGGATTGAATACATAACCCCAATGCGAGCAGACTTTAGATGACTCTCCTAATGATTTATATTGCCCTTCACATCAACACAGTAATATTGCTAACGTAAGCACCCCTAGTCTAAATGTTTGTTGTTTTTTTTTGGAAAATAGAGAATTAACACAAGTAAAGGGAAAGATTTGGGAAAGGGATAAAAAAAATGAAAAAATTAAGTAAATAAGTACATAGGGATTGGATAATTATGTCTGCGGGCAGGAACAAGCACGAACAAATTGGGATATAAATACCTACAATGGTTGGTATATAGGCTTGTATGCAACATTTTGGACCAGTGGAAATGGTCCAGAAGGGTTGTATGGAAACTATTATTACCATTTTTCTTAACAACTAATTTCATTACTTAGCCTAATAGGTTAGATTTACCACAGTACATAATTATCTATTTAAATGTTTATTTTGCTTTTATATTATCTCAATGTGTACTTAAGAATGTATAAATAATTGTAGTTTTATACATATAAAAAAATGGAAAAGGTTATATGTGTGAAAAAAGTACATGATAATTGTGAACTCCTTATCCAAATAAAAATAAAATTAAAAAAAAAAAGAAAACCCTTTCGTTTCCAGAATCATTCTCCTGAACCTCCTCTGGACCCTTTAAAATGCCAGCACATCTGTTCTTAGATAAAGAGCCCAAAATTGCTCACAATATTCCAAATGCAGACTGACCAAGAGTCATATAAAGCCTCAGCAATACATACTTAGTTTTATATTCTAATCCTCTTGAAATGAATGCCAACATTGCATTTGTCTTCCTCACCACTGACTCAGTCTGCAAATTAACCTTCAGAAGAGTTCTGCTGTATTACTGACATTTGGATTCAAGATGTGAAATTGAACAGAGACAGATGTGCTCTCGTCACTATTGTACTGAAGAATAACGGTTAGCACAATCACTTTACAGCGCCAGCGATCACTGATCGAGGTTCAATTTCCGGTAGTTTAAATGTTCTCCCTGTGGCTGTGTGGGTTTCTTCCAGGTGCTCTGGTTTCCTCCCACATTCCCAGGCGTATGGGTTCGAGTTAGTGAACTGTGGGCATACTACGCTGGTGCTAGCTGCCCCCAGCACATCCCAACTGATTTGATTCAATGCAAGTTACACTTCTGGAGAAGAAGGATGCTTATGTGAGAATGCTGTTCTTGGACTATAGTTCAGCATTCAACACCATAATTCCATCCAGGCTCCACAGGAACCTCAGAGACCTCGGCCATGACCCTGCCTTGTGCAGCTGGATCTTGGTCTTTCTGTCAGATCGCCGGCAGCTGGTAAGAGTGGGCTCCCTCACCTCCACCCCTCTGACTCTCAATACAGGAGCCCCTCAGGGCTGTGTACTGAGCCCCCTCCTTTACGCTCTGTATACCCATGACTGTGTCGTCACCCACAGCTCTAATCTGGTAATTAAATTTGCCGACAACATGACATTGATTGGCCTTATCTCAAATAATCACAAGATGGCCTACAGGGAAGAAGTCATATCTCTGACACAGTGGTGTCAAGAAACCAATCTCTCCCGCAATGTCGCAAAAACAAAGGAGCTGGTTGTGGGCTACAGGAGGAATGGAGATGGGCTAATCCCTATTAATATAAAACAGATCTGAGGCTGAGAGGGTAAACAGCTTTAAGTTCCTCGGAATCCACATCACCGAGGACCTCGTGGTCTGTACATACCAGCTGTGTGGTGAAAAGGGCACAACAGCACCTCTTTCACCCCAGACGGTTTAGGAAGTCTGGTATGGTCTCCCAGATCCTAAGAACTTTCTACAGGGGCACAATTGAGAGCATCCTGACTGGCTGCATCACTGCCTGGTATGGGAACTGTACCTCCCTTAATCGCAGGACTTTGCAGAGAGTGGTGTGGACAGCCCAGCGCATCTGTAGTTGTGAACTTCCCAGGATTCAGGACATTTACAAAGACAGGTGCGAGAAAAGGGCCGGAAGGATCATTGGGGATCTGAGTCACCCAAACTACAATCTATTCCAGCTGCTGCCTTCCAGGAAACGGTACCGCAGCATAAAAGCCAGGATTAACAGGCTCTGGGACAGCTTCTTCCACCAGGCCATCAGACTGATTAACTCATGCTGATTTGAGTGTATTTCTATGTTACATTGACTGTAATATTTATTATAAATTACTACAATTGTACATTGCACATTTAGACGGAGGCATAACGTAAAGGTTTTTACTTATGTATGTGAAGGATGTAAGAAATAAAGTCAATCAATTGAAATGATGCATTTCACTGTGATGTTCTGATGTACATGACAAATGAAGCTAATCTGAAATCTTACTGCACAAATGGGTCACGTACCTGACATGGGATCTGAAATACTCATTTGGGACGTGGGATCCAAATTCTTACTGACAATTGCCCAGTGTGCAGGGCTGGTTATTAGACTGAGACGGAGAGAAAGGGCGAAGAATAATCAATTCACAAATTAACATTTAAATTATAGAATTATCTGAATTCTGTCGATTATAGCACAAATGATCACTTGGCCCATCAGCTTCTTACCGTCCATGGGGACAAAAAACACACTCAGTGGCCACTTGGCTGAGTACTCTTCTACCCAATAAAGTGGCCACTGAGTGCGTGTTCGTGGTCTTCTGCTGCCGTAGCCCATCCACTTCATGGTTTTTGACGTGTTGTGTATTCAGAGATGCTCTTCTGCACACCACTGTTGTGGCGTGTGGATATTTGAGTTACTGTCACTTTCCTGTCAAGCTTGACCCACTCTGGCCATTCTCCTCTGACCTCTCATTAACAAGGCATTTTCTCCCACAGATCTGCCTCTCACTGGATTTTTTTTTTGTATTTTGCACCGTTCTCTGTAAACTCCAGAGACTGTCATGTGCGAAAATCAAAAGAAGATCAGCAGTTTCTGAGATATTCAAACCACCCCATCTGGTCCCAACAATCTTCCAGGGTCAAAATCACTTGGATCACATTTCTTCCCCATTCTGATGTTTGGTCGGAACAACAACTGAACCTCGTGGCCATGTCTGCATGCTTTTCTGCAGTGAGTTGCTGCCGCGTGATTGGCTCTTTAGACATTTGCATAAACAAACAGGTGTACCTATGAAGTGCAGATTAGTGAAGCACAGGAACAGGATCTTCGTCTCCACTGACCGCGATACCGATTTACTCGCTAACATGAGAAGGTCTGCAGATGCTGCAAGTCCTGCCGAAGGGTCTCAGCCTGCAACGTCGCCTGTACTTTTCTCCCCCCATAGGTGCTGCCCGGCCTGCGGCACTCCCCCAGCATTTTGTGCATGTTGCTCCAATTTACTCACTGGCCGGATTCATTTTCATTACATCAAGCTTTGGTATCGAGAGATTCCTCTCCAATCGCCTCTAAACTTCTCCTAAATAAATGTGGCTCAGTCTTCCAAGCCCGGACGATCAACTGAAATTACCGGGCGATGGAAATTTCACCTGCACTCTGTGGCTGAATTTTCAAAGAAACCCCAACCTCTGCTCCCAGTCGCACCCCTGCCTGTTTCAGTGACTCTTGCCAACTGCGAGGCTCAATGTCACCTGCAGTCGGTGCACTACAACAAGAAATGGCCCTTCAGTCCATCTGGAAGGCACCCGTTAGTCTTGCGAGACCATGGATCTGCGCCTGGAAAGTCTTCTCTCCAGGGCGCAGGCCTGGGCAAGGTTGTATGGAAGACCAGCAGTTGCCCATGCTGCAAGTCTCCCCTCTCCACAACACCGATGTTGTCCAAGGGAAGAGCAAGGGCCGATACAGCCTGGCACTGGTGTCGTCGTAGAGCACTGTGTGGTTAAGTGCCTTGCTCAAGGACGCAACGCGCTGCCTCGGCTGGGGCTCGAACTCACGACCTTCAGATCACTAGTCTGAACCACTTGGCCTTAACCACTTGGCCACGTGCCCCATGTTGTCCATACTAAACTATCACTCTGGTCCCATCAACCTGTACTCTGATCACAGACCTCCACACCCCTCCCATCCATGTACCTACTCAAATTTCTCTTAAACATTGCAATCAAACTCAAATTCACCACTTCTGCTGGCAGCTTATTTCACATTCACCCCATCCTGAGTGAAGTTCCCCCTCAGGTTCCCCTCGAATAGTTCACCTTTCACCCTTAACCCATGACCTCTAGCACCAGTCCCACCCAACCTCGGTGAAAAAAAGCATACTTGCACTTACACTAGCTAGACCCGTCAATTTTGTACATCTCAGCAGAATTAGGCCATTCAGCCCAGAGTATGCTGTACAGCATATTCATGGCGAGGGACCAAGAGGGCGCTGCAGTGTCAGAGGATTCGTATTCGGGGCAACAAGTTAGCCTGACTGGTGTAGAAGAGCACAGGTCATTATCCCAATGTGCCATCAACATCTCTCAACCATCATCGCAGGCTTCAGTTCATTAGCGTGTGGGATAAAGGTAAAAATCAGCTTTATTCACCATGTGTCTCATGGGCCAATAGTTCGATGGACAAGAGCAAATTAGGCCACTCAGCCCATCGAGCCTGCTCTACCATTCGCTCACAGCTGATTTATTACCCCCCTCCTCCTGACTTTTCCTCGTAATCTTTGACACCCTTACTAATCAAGAAACTGTCAGCCTCCACTTTAAATCTACCCAGTGACTGGGCCTCCACAGGTAACTGCGGCAATGAATTCGACAGCACAGGTTCACCACGCTCCGTTCCTGGATTCAAGACAGGGAAATGCATCAAATCAGCGATGATTGTGCCGGGGGCAGCCCACTAGTGCCAACATAGTGTACCCACAGCTCACGAATCCTAACCCGTACATCTCTGGAACGGGGGAGGACATCGGAGCGCCCGAGGGAACCACACAGTGACAGGGAGAACGTACAAACTCTGGACAGCCGTGGGAATTGAGCTCCACTCTTACCACTGGTGCCGTAAAGCGATTGCGCCAACGGGCAAGCTGCTGTGAATAAATCACCACACAGCTTATTAAAAATTGATTTTGTAAGTACTTGAACAAAACTCCTCCTGGGATAGCCCGGCATATCTAATCTTTATCAGCAGAAGCGAGGCAACGTTGGGCTCTGGCAACACTAACAAGCCCCGAGCAACAGCGCTGTTCACCTGTGCCCGCTGTGTCTGGCGTCAGTGTCGAGATCTGCCAGCAGAAGCAAATCTGTTTGCAGACGACTGCCGCCCAGCATCACCCCGTAAAACAGTGCCAACCAGACCTGCTGAGTTCCTCCAGCAGCGATCACATACATCATGGTACAGGCCCTTCAGCCCACAATGTTGTGCTGACCTTTTAACCAGCTCATGATCAATCCAACCCTTCCCTCTGGCACAGCCCGCCATTTTTCTATCATCCACATGCCCAAGAGTTTCACAATCTACCTCGTTATGGTCTTGCCCCTTATTGTTTACCTGCACTTTCTCTGTAGCTGTTACACTTTATTCTGCATTGTTACTGCTTTACCTTGTACACTCAAAGCACTGTAATGAATGAGCATCTCTGTACGTGTCAATAAACCAATTCCAACTTGCCCATTGTGAAAAAAGAACCTTACCATTACCTCCTCGCCAAAGACACCAAGCTAGCTCACCCACTACTCCTCCAGTATCCCACAATCCTTCTCAAATTGGCCACACACCCTGGGAAAAACCAGCAGTGCCCTCTCCTCCTCTGAAGATCCAGGAGACTAACAGAGACCCTGTAGAAGATTTGGTCGCATCTCTGGCAGATTGTAAGATTGGAGTTTGATTTCCACAGCTGTCCGAAAGGATTTCATACAGTCCTCCTGTGACTGCGTGGGTTTCCTCAGGGTGCTCTGGTTTTCTCCCACATTCCAAAGATGAATGGGTTAAGGTCAACAAGTTGTGGACATGCTACATTGGCCAAAAGCGTGGCAACACTTGTGGGCTGCCCCCAGCACACCCTTGGACTGTGCTGTTTGTTGACACCAGCTACACATTTCACTGTGCGTTTTGATATACACCTGACAAATAAAGCTGGTCCTTCTTTCAGCGATGTCAAAGCTGGGCTTTGGGCTGCCTGTGAGTTAAAGGAGCCTCCATTTGCCCAACAGCTGTGTTTCAGATCATCAGCGCCTGACACGCAGCGGAAAGGGAATGTTCAGAAATAAACCAGAGCTTCACTAATAACCTGACTGACAGAGGCAATTCAAGAAAACAAGATCACATCTCTGTGGGAGATCTCATTAGATACAGGAACTGCTCCTCTCCCATGTACGGTTTCAGTTGGTAGCTCAGTAACTAACATCTGCATTTGTATGGCACCTGCCACAACTAACATGTTTATGTATAGGTTTCCAAATTCTATTTATTTTCCTGTAAATGCAAGAAAATGAGTCTTACGGCTAACATATGGGTCATGTCAGTCCATGACATCTCTGCAGCAACAATGAGGCCACTCCCAGGTTGGAGGAGCAATGTCTCAATCTATCTGGGTAGCCTCCAGCCTGATGGCATGAACATCGATTTCTCCAACTTCTGGTAAACTTCCCCCCTCTCCCTTCAATTCCCCATTCTGGATCTCCTCTCACCCCGTCTCTTCTCCTCACCTGCCCATCACCTCCCCCTGGTGCCCCTCTTTCTCCATGGTCCACTCTCCCCTCCTATCAGATTTCTCCTTCTCTAGTCCTTCAACTTCTCCACCCATCACCTTCCAGTTTCTTACTTCATCCCCCTCCCCCAGCCACCTGTCCACCTCTCACCTTTGAGCTTGTATTCCTAACCCCTCCCCCCCACCTTAGTCTGACTTCTTCCCCCTTCCTTTCCAGTCCTGATGAAGAGTCTTGGCCCAAAACATTGACTGGTTATTCCTCTCCATAGATGCTGCCTGACCTGCTAAGCTCCTCCTGAACTGTGTGTGTTGCTTTGGACTTCCCCACATCTGCAGAATCTGTTTACGATATGCTGACATATATATACTTTGATAACCGAGTGGATAATTTCACTTGCCCCCATCACTAAGCTGTTCCCACAACCTATGGACTCACTTTCAAGGACTCTTCAGCTCATGCTCTCAATATTTATTATTTGTTTATAACACTAGACAAAGATTTTGCCTCCTGAATATTTTTGGGTGCATCTTATAGATTTTGAGCTGCTGATCATGAAAATCACCGTGAAACTTCCCTATCACACACCATTTAAAAAAATACCTATATGTGTCATTTTATTTCACAATTCAAGTCAATTAAAATGTTGCCCACAACGTAAGCTGAAAAATTTTCAATCTTGTCGACATGCCAGGGCAGGGTGGATGCTACACGGCAGGACAGGCTATAAATTTCCATGAAGGATTTTGATATTTGAGACAGATGTTCCCCAGAATAACTGAGGCCAAGATTAAGGGAGACATTTTTCCTTAAGGAACACGATCCAACAGATTGATGGCAATTCAAAGTGAGACATGGAAGGAATTCAAGGGTGTTGTTGAACTACAGAGCACCAAACTACATACAGTTGGTTGACAACGTGCTCCAAGCATACAAAATCATAAAATGCAACACGTCACTGAAGATTCATTTCCTGCATTCCCATTTAGACTTGTTCCCTGCAAGTCCTGGTGCCGTCAGTGATGAGCATGGTGAAAGGTTTCACCAGGAATTGCAGTCATGGAGAACTGGAATCCATCAATGCTGGCTGATTATTGTTGGACACTTAAGTGAGAAGCCTCAGGCATTGAGTACAAACAAAAATCATTTTAGCTTAGTTGAACTATTGCAAAGCATCAGCACCGTTCTGCAACTAAACACATTCTGTTCAATAAAAGTTAGATTCTTGTTTCTCCAAATCCCTCCATGATAAAATTAGTCTGAAATTATATTTATGTTCAGCTTCAAAGTCTACCAAACAAAAAAAAATTGAGGAAGCAACACCTTGGAAAATATGTCGTCAGTTATTATTTTTTTCCTTTTGCATAAGCACAGATTGTTGTGTTTTGCACACCTATCTGTCCATCCCGTTGGGTGCGACCTTTTATTGATTTTATTGTGTTTCTTAGATTTATGTGCATGCCCACAAGAAAATGAATCTTTATGGCAAGCTATATGTACTTTGATAATAAATTTACTTTGAACTTTGAATTCCGGTCAAGCAACAAATTCCCAATGCAAGGTCCTGAACTGAAACATGGGCCAGCACTTTGCCCACATAGATACTGATTTACCTGCTGAATTGATTGGTTTTGCTCCATTCGTCAACACTGCTCCCTCACCCAACAGCCAGGAGAGTTGGCAAACAGAAACCCCCTCACTGCAGAGGCCAAGAGAGCGGGCAAACGGTACCCCTTCCTCACCCCGATGGCCAAGAGAGGTGGCAAACAGAAACCCCTCATCACAACAGCCAAGACAGCGGGCAAACAGTCCCCCCCACCACCACTTTGCCCTGACGAACTGTCAGGAAGTATGTGCGCTACATGATACCACTTCATTTAGAAACCTTCAGAAATGCAAGAAACTGCAAAGAGCAGTGGACTCAGCACAATATATCACGGGCACAACCTTTGCCACTATCAACATATCACGGGCACATCCTTCCCCATTATCGATAGCATCGACAGGAGGTGCTGACTCAAGATGGCAATACCCATTGTCAAAAGATCTCCACCATGCCAGCTTCTCACAGCTACCATCGGTCAGCAAGTACAGAAGCTTAGGCCCCCGTCACCAGGTTCGAGAACAGCTTCTACCCTTCAACCAATCAGTTACTGAACCAAACCAGCAAAACCCTAATAATTATAACAGTAAAACGTACAAAGGCAGCTCCGACAGACTGGGATGATGAGAACAGTGAGATGCAATGGACAGGAAGGCTGTTTCGTAACACCCCATGGAGTGCAAAGGGCACGACAAGGGACAGAAAAAGTCAAGGTCATCCACCGCAAACAATGAAGACCCCAGTTATGACAAACCCCTTTATCAGTGGATCTAGACTCCCGAGGTCAAGAGTGGCTTTACCCCAGTGAAAACTCCCTTCAGCATTTCCATTTTAAAGCCCTCACTGCTTTTGCCACTATCACTGAATATGATGGACAGCCTATCATAGCAAAACTAAGACCACTGTAATGCAATAAACTTGTTTTAATTGCCCTCGTTTTTGTCTAATTGGCTTAATGGATGTTTTCCTGGTGAATATTGTGTCGCTAGTTGCTTGAGGCCTAATGTTCAGTGATTGTGCGTGTTCTGGGATTGATGCCAAGGATCGAACCCCGAGAGTCGAATTGGACATCTGGAAATCAAGGCCCACTGGCCACAGCCAAGACGGCGAATCTCTGCGAGTCCACTGGGAAGGTCTGCATGCCCGAGTCCGTGCCCACCGGCGTCTAGGGGGCTGATCTGGCCAGAGCCAAGGCATCAAGTCTCTGCGAGTCCACTGGGAAGGTCTGTAGGCCCAAGTCTGGAGGCTGGGGTTAAAGGACTGTGTGTGTATGAGCGCAGGAGGGAGGGAGAGAGGGAGGGAGGAAAGGGACTTGTTCTGTTGTTTGTTATGCCGAGCATCATGTGAATGCCATGTTGGTGCCGGAATATGTGTATTTCACCATGGACACATGACAAATAAAATTGAGTTTTGAACCTCTAATGCTACATGTCTACAGTGCTGCTGCAGCCGCCTCCTTATTGGACCGACATCGATCCCTGCTTTCCTGGTCAGGTCAGGAAGCGGAGAACGGGACCTTGTGCTTATCCAGACAGGAGAAGCAAATCCATGCCCTTCTTTCAAAAAGACAGTTAAGGATTGACTGAAAATCTAGGCCCTTCTTTCAACAGGACAGGAAGCGACTGACTGCAAAATAAACACCGGGGCTTCCTTTGTTAAAAGGAGGGAGGATAGAGTTATCAGGCTTCATCATTGGGCCAAAGTCCCTCTTGGCCGAGATGAGTCACACAATACTGAGTCAGTCCCTGACAACTTACGGGAAAGGCAGCGCAGGAAAAGACATGCTCTTAAAAAGTGACACAAATACTTCCAGCATATTGCTGCCTCTCAGAAAGCCAGCTCTTGTTCAGTCTTTCACAGCCTCAAGGATACACCGAGATGTCCCTGCCGCCAGTGTCTAAAAGATAAATCACTGTTATGTTGGATATACAATATGCCACAGAAACAGGTCATTCATCCCAATCACTCCATGTTAGCTTTTGTGCTACACTCACACCTTTCATTTTCATCAGCATGCCCCCTCTCATTCCCCACAAGTGCTTGTCCGGTAAAGGTTGATAGGTTCTTGATAAGTAAGGGCATCAAAGTTTACAGTGAGAAGGCAAATCGGTGGGTTGCTGAGTGGTACAGCTCGTTGGGCCTGGTCTGCACTGCATGTCTAAAAATAAAATCAATCTAACCCCTCCCTCCCGCACAACCCTCCATTTTTCTTTCATCCAAGTGCCCATCTGAGACTCTTAAATGTCCCTAATGTATCCATCTCTACCACCACCCCGGCAGTGCGTTCCACATACTCCCCACTCTTAAAAAAAACTTCTGAGAATCCCCCTCCCCATAATTTCCTCCAATCACCTTAAAAATATACCCCCCCCCTTGTATTAACCATTTCTGCCCTGGGAAAAAGTCTCTGGCTGTCCACTCAATCTGTGTGCCTCATCTTTTTTGAGCGTCTTGGGTTGTTTTTCATTCCCAATAGACACACCTCGCATTTTTGGAATCTTCCTCGCCACCCTGATTCACACCTTCGCAAGGACTTCAGTATCCTTCACAGTCACATCGCTGCTGCCTCATTGCCATGGCAACCCAGGGTTAATCCTGAACGTGGGTGCTGTCTGTGTGGAATTTGCACGTACTCCCTGTGACTGCGCAAATTTATGCTGGGTGTTCCTGATATCCTGTCATTATCAGACTCTAAACACTAAAAAGTACATTCTTGATTTCCAAATCTGCCTTGTTGTGACCCTGGCACTTCAAAGTACATCTGTGGTACCATTACTACCTCGAGATTCATTTTCTTGCAGGCATTTACAAAACAAAGAAATACAATAGAATCAATGAAAAGCTACAAAGACTGACAAACCACCAATGTGCAAAAGTCAAACTGTATAATAACTGCAACATTAGAAACATAGAAATCTACAGCATTTTACAGGCCCTTTGGCCCACAATGTTGTGCTGACCACGTAACCTACTCTAGAAACTCCCTACTGCATAGTCCTCTATTTTCCTAAGCTCCATGTATCTATCCAAGACCCTGTTGTATCCACATTGATCATTCATTTAGACGATGCAAAAGTACACTTCAAGTACAGGCTGCAGATTGTAGCGATTGTGGTTCTGAAGTACATTTGGTAGAATATGTTGTAGTCTTGTGGGCTGCCTGCTTAGTCTACACACACTGCTGAAACACTATTCTACATTGTGTTCCTCGATGCATCTCTGTAAGGAATGATCTGTCTGCGTGGTGCTCGAGAAAAGATTTTCACTGAGTATCAATACCTGTAACAATCATGAACTCGTTATCCATTCCTCTCACACTCCAAACATGTGCAGGTTACCAGAGTAATAGGCTGCTCCAAACGGATAAGCGAATGCACAGAATAGGGAGATCTGAGGAAGATGTGGGAACTCTATGGACAGCAGGGATTCAGTGGGCCGAATGGACTGGCTCCAAGCTGTACGACTGAATTGTGCGCTTTACTGGCAGGCATAGCATCACAAAGGTTTGCTGCGTACAGACTCATCCCTTTGTAGACCAGTATCAGTGTGTTCCTGTCACTGGAAAGAGCAACACTGCCAGCTAAAATTTACTAGTAGAGTAGAATGTCCGCAAAGGCAAAGAATGAGGCTGAATGGCCCAGTTTGCTCCTGTGTCTGGCTCAGATTTCAAAGTAAATTTATTACCAAAGTTCACATACCCGAGATTCATTCTCTTGTGGGCATAATCAGTAAACACAAGAAACAATAGAATTGATGAAAGACCGCACCCAACAGGACAGAAACAACCAACTGTGCAAATACAAAAGAAATATTAATAATAAATTTTTTAAAAAGCAATAAATATCGACAACATGAGATGGAGTCCTTGAATGTGAGTCCACAGGTTGTGGACACAGTTTAGTGATGGGGCAAGTGATGATGAGTGAAGTTATCCCAAATGGTTCAGGGGCCTGATGTTTGAGGGGTAATGACTGTTCCTGAACCTGGTGGTGTGGGTCCTCAGGCTCCTGTACCTTCTTCCTGATGGCAGCCGCGAGAAGAGACCACATTCTAGATGGCGAGGTCCCTGATTGTGGATGCTGCTTTCTGCAACAATGCTCCATGTAGGTGTGCTGAATGGTGGGGGAGGGGTTTAACCCTTGGTGGACTGTACTTTATATAAGATTTCTAGTTCAAGGGCACTGGTGTTTGCATTCCAAGCTGTGATGCAGCCAGTCAATATACACTCCACTACACCTCTTTAGAAGTCTGGCAAAGTTTTAGACGTCATGCCAAATCTTCACAAACTTCAACGGGAGTAGAGGCACTGCTGTGCTTTCTTTGTAATTGCATTTACACGCTGGACCCAAAACAGATCCTCTGAAATAATGACACGTCTGTTGAAAGAGCACAAAAGTTGCCAACTTTATCTCACGCCCCACAGATGCAGACTGACCTGATGAGTTCTTCCAGCATTTCCCTCTTCTTTTTTCAGATATCCAACACCTGCAGGGTTTATCTTTTTTAAATAGCAGGTCAGTTGACAGCAATTGGCTTCTCCCAATCAGTTGCTGAATACCAGTTGTTTGTTGTTTGCTTCACACAGATGTGTGGTGTCCTCTCGAGTATTTGGACCTGTTCTAACATGTTGATCAGACCAGGGGGACGTGCCTGGGCAGCTTTGTAACAGATTTCAAGTGACCTGTCCCTACTGGAGAGTGAGCGAGCGGAGTGTGAAGCTAAACACAACGTTGGAGGAATTCAGCAGGTCCAGCAGCATCTGTGGAGGGAAGCGCACAGTTCGACGTTTCAGATAGAGACCCTTTATCAGGACCTGAGACATCGACTGTTTCCTTCCCTCCGTAGGTGCTGTCTGTTATAAGAAACAGAAGCACGATTAGGCCAACTGGCCAGTCGAGCCTGTTCTGCCGTTCACTAAGATCGTAGTTGATCTGCCCATGCACTCAGCCTTTTCCCCATAACTTTTACTTCCACTGCTATGCAAAAATCTATCTGGGTCCAAAATATATGGAATGAGGTAACCTCCACTGGGCAGAGAACTCCACAGGTTCACTACTGTCTGGGAGAAACAATTTCCTCCTCATCTCCATCCTGAATCTTGAGACTCTGTCCCCTAGTTCTAGTCTCAGTTACTAGTGGAAACAAACTTTCCTGCCTCTATCTTACTTGGAGTTCCTCCAGCATCTTGTGTGTGTGGATCTAGATTGTCTGAATCTGCAGTCTCTCGTGACTTTGAATATGAACATACGACTTTCAGCCCAGTTTCACATCAACACCCCCCAGGGTCAATTCACAGATTAACATGTTCACTGTACATTCAAGGGTCAATAACACGCTCACTCTACACTAACACCAGGGGTCAATCAATGTCACAGATAGATTAACACAGCGGTCCCCAACCACCAGGCCACAGAGCTTGTGCTACCGGGCTGTGAGGAAACGATACGAGTCAGCTGCACCTTTCCTCATTCCCTGTCACGCACTGTTCAACTTGAACATAGGGTTGCCAACTGTCCCGTATTTGCCGGGACATCCCATATATTGGGCTAAACTGGTTTGTCCCGTATTTCCCCCACTAAAGTAGAGCGTTCCTATGATACCTTTCGTGCCGAAGTGGCGTGAAGCAAAGAAGCAATTACCATTTATTCATATGGAAAAAATTTTTATTGTGTTCTCAGACCCAAAAAATAACCTACCAAATCATACCAAATAATGCATAAAACTGAAAATAAATAATACTAACATATAGTAAAAGCAGGGATGATATGATAAATGCACAGCCTAAAGTAGAAATAATGTATGTACAGTATAGTCGAGAAGATGAAGGCAAAAGCGATCTGTGGGGGGGGGGCGGGAGGGATAGGCACATATGCGCACGCGCACACAGGTGCCCGCGCAAAGCTTCATGGTCATGGTAGTCTTTCCTGGGGTAAAGTGTCCCGGGATTTGACTGCTACTTATTTGAGAGTGAGAAAGTTGACAACCCCAACCGTAAGTCATGCTAAGGTGAGTTTAACCCTACTTGAACACCCCCCCCCCCCCACCAGTCAGCCGGTCCACAAGAATATTGTCAATATTAAATGGTCTGCACTGCAAAAAAGGTTGGGGACCCCTGGATTAACAGGTTTACTCGACATTAACACCGGGGGTCAATGTCACAGATTGATAACATGTTCACTCTACATTAACATGGGGGTCAACGTCACAGGTAGATCAACACGTTCACTCTACATTCGAGGGTCAATGTCACAGATAGATTAACAGGTTCACTCTACATTAACATGTCACAGATAGATAACGCGCTCACTCTACATTAATATGAGGGTCAATGACACAAATAGATAACACGTTCACTCTACATTAACACCAGAGGTCAATGTCATGGATAGATAACGCACTCATTCTACTGATATCATCGATAAAATTTTAGGTTTAAATCCCTTTCAGAAGGGTTTAATAGCAACTATTTATGATATAATTATGAAATTACAGCCAGATATATCTGATAAAATTAAAAATGAATGGGAAAGGGAATTTCAACTTTGCCTGCCTATAGAGAAATGGGACAAAATTTTTCAGTCAGTTAGTTCTTCGTCTATATGTGCCAAACATACGCTAATACAATTTAAAGTAGTGCATATATCTAAAGATAAACTAGCTCGTTTTTATTCCCATATAAACCCTATTTGTGACAGATGTCACTCTGAGGTGGCTTCCTTAACTCATATGTTTTGGTCCTGCCCTCTTTTGGAAAAATTCTGGAAAGAATTTTTTGATATTATTTCAACAGTTTTGCATTTTGACTTACAACCCCATCCTATTACGGCAATTTTTGGTTTGCCAATGATGGAACATAGATTTTTATCCTCTTCAGCTTGTTGGATGATCGCATTTGTTAATTTAATGGCCAGATGATCCATTTTATTGAACTGGAAGGAGACCAACCCTCCTACCACATTTCAATGGTTTTCCCAAACTGTTTCATATTTAAATTTAGAAAAAAATCAGAAGTGACATTTTTGATCCTTCGGTTAAATTTGAAGAGACTTGGAAACCATTTATTCAACATTTTCATAGGATGTAATTTGACCTTTTCCGAATCCTTCTTATCAACTTAAAATATATGAATAGAGGAGTGGAGTTGAAGACATTATTGAATGTATTCGATTTAAGATATTGGTCCAGCCTTGTTTTGTTCCGTTTGCTTTTTTTTGGGGTTTAGTATTTAGTTTTTTTGGGGGGTTTTTCTTTGCATTTTTTTTCTTTTTATTTATTTTTTTCTCTATGATTAACTATATTAAGAGTTGGGAAGTCTATTACACCTGTATTATTTGAAGTCTTTTTTGTACATGTTTATCAACAATAAGATTATTCCAATCTCTCTGTATCAATATTGTTATTCTGTTTATAATTTTGGAAAATTAATAAAAAGATTTAAGAAAGATAGCGCGCTCATTGTACATTAACATGGGGGTCAATGTCACGGATAGATTAACACGTTCACTCTACAGGGGTCAATGGCACTAACAGATAATATGATCACTGGTGCTTGCAAGAATTTGCCATGTTCAAACTGGCTGCTTCTCCTACATGACAGATATGATTCTAGTCGGCCAGCGATCTCTAGGAAGGCATGCCAGCATCTTTACCTCTTTAGGAAGCTAGAGATTTGGATTGTCACCAAACACTAGGAAATTTCGATAAATGTAGGGTAGTGTAGCAGTTAGCACAATGTTTTACAGCTACAGTGAATACCAATCAAGTTTCAATTCCCACTGCTGTCTGTAAAGAGTTAGTTTTCCCCTTGACTGCATAGCTTTCCTGCAGGTTTTCAGTTCTTCCCACATACCAAAGATGTACTGAGCAGGGTTTGCAAGTTGTGGGCATGCTATGTTGATGCCAGAAGCATGGTGATACTTCTGGGCTGTCCCCAGCATATCTTTGCACTGCGTTTGTCATTGGCACAGAAGATGCATTTTTGACGTACATGCAACAGATAAAGTTAGTCTTTAACCTTTCAAACTATGAATGTTGCAACCGTAACTCCAAAACACAGGAACGCGAGACAGAAGCACTTTGACTAAACTGAGAGGTTACACTGCACCTCAATAATGTGACCACAATTCTCTGGTCTTTTCTCAGAGGAGGAAGCGAGGAAGAGGAAGGAGGTTTACCAGAAGAGCTCCAAGGCTGCCCTTCATTTCACTTGGAGCAAGCGGTGATTTGGTAGCTGGACAAGGTTAGCAGAGAAAAAAGAGGCACAGGTTTGAGGCTGAGAGTGAAGGATACGGGCAAGGCGATGCGAAGGAGACGTTTATTCGCACAAGCCATTGATGATAACCAGGAACTCACTGCTCCCGAGGATGATGCAACTGATTATAGTTTCAAAAGGAAATTCGATGAACACGGTAGGAAAGAAAACTTAACAATACAGGAATGAGACTGAATCTCTGCAAAGAGTCCCAGGAGTCGAGAGTTCAAAGACCAAATGCTTTCCTGCACTGCTGAGACTTTGACAACAGGTCCCACTGCCACTTATTGGGAGTTCCCCTTTAAAGCTTCTAAGTATTCTTTGCCAAGTTCTGTATTCTGACCACTAACATTTCTCCTGAATTTGCTTTGAGCTTGTTTGTGGTTTCCTTGCATTCACGCCACTGGGTTCTGGTCCCTCCTGTAACAATTGTCTACTTTCTAAAAGCTTTGTAATCTTAAAGCCCTCTCTCAGGACAGTTCTATCTTCGGTGAGAGACAATCTACAAAGGATAGATATAAATGCAATTTTTCCTCTTTTGCAAAGAACAGCAGGCTAGCCAGCTAACCCTTCCTGGTGGATATTTAGTGATTTGCTACTGTCAACTGTACCAAGGTTCAGTTAAAAACCACTTTGCCATTACTTTTCCCTTGAACTACCTCAGTGTAACGCTGTGGTGAAATGATCTGTATGGATGGCAGGCAAAGTCTAAAATATAGAGAAGGTGTACTGCAGGTAGACAGCAAGGTGCAAGATCATAACGAGGGAGATTGTGAGGTCAAGGATCCAACTTATCGTACAAGAGGTCTGTTCAATAGTATCAGAACAGTGGGACATGAGCTACCCTCGAGCCTGGTGCTACAAGGGGTGAGGGGCAAAGACAGAACGCCCAGGGTGGGTGGGATCTTTGATTATGTCGGCTGCTTTACTCAGGCAGAGTCCAGAGGGGATGCTTGCTTCTGTGACGTGCTCACTTCTGTCCACATCAGCAGAAAACCGTGTCCTTGGGCAGCCGCCTTACAAAGCCCTGATGCATCCAGATACGAAGCTTTCTGTGGTTCATTGATGTATCCAATGGATCTTTGTAGCCCAACAGATGTAATGCCTTGGTTCTTGCATTCATCTTGAGGTGTACCATCTTGATACCCGGATGGAGACAACTGGGGAAGATACTGGGTTCAGAACTTAGAGTTCACGCCTTTGTGCAGAAAAACGAAAGGCCACAAGGAGGTCTTATTCATAGATCCATGATGCTTTAGAAGTGGACAAAAATGCCAGGTCCTGCTAATGTCACCAGAATGAATGAAGACAAAAACACACTAAAATTGTTCTGAAACAGAGGGTGCCCTTTATTAGATGAGAGTCAGGAGAGGTAACCCAAGACTTCAGAAGAGATTGGGGTGGGGGGGGGCGGAGGGAGAAGGAGAGAGGAATGGAATAAAAGTGCTGGATAGAGTGGAGAGAAGATTCACCAGGATGATGCTGGGGGTGGAGCAGCATTTCACTTACAAGAGACAGGCCAGCCTGAGCTTGCTCTCCCAGGAAGAGTGGGCGTGACAGAGGTTAAACCACAGGAAACATTCCTCATCTCAGAAAGATAAAACTATACGCTGGTTTCAGATAAGGGGGCAGAGAGGGGACCTGTTCTACCCAGTTCTGCCCAAGAGAATGATTCCCATCCCCCTTCTCCTTATTGTGATCCACATTCGTTCTTCTCCTGCTCTTTTGCCCTTCCCCACATCACCTGCGAGCTTCTCACTTCAGCCCAACTCTCCCACCTTCCTCCCTCACCTATCACCTGCCAGCATCCCACCCACCCACCTTCCCCCTCACCTGGTCTCACCTATCATCTCCCTGGCTTCTCACTTCATCCGACCCACCCACCTTCCCCCTCACCTGGTCTCATTTATCATCTCCCTGGCTTCTCACTTCATTCGCCCCACTCTCCCACCCACCTGGCCTCACCTATCACCTCCAGTTTATACTCCCCCCCCGCCCCCAACTCCCCACCTTCTTACTCTGGCTTCTGTCCCCTTCCTTTCCAGTGCTGGTGAAGGGTCTCAATTCGAAACATCGCCTGGCCATTCCCACCCGTAGATGCTGCCTGGCCTACAGAGCTGTCTGTGCGTGTGTCAACTGCAGATGGATTAAGAGAGTGCAAGATCGAAGTGCATAAAATGGTGAGGGAAATGGACAGCAGTGCACAATACTTAAGAACTCTCTAGATGAGAATACAAACTGTTTAGGCACACAGGGGTACCATAAAATACAGGAGCAGAATTAGTCCAGTCAGCCCATACAGACCCCTGTAGCATTCCATCATGACTGATCGATTTTCCCTTTCAACCCCATTCTCCTGCCCTCTCCGTGGAACTCTGACACCCTTACTAATCAAGAACTTATCAATCTCCACTTTAAATATACCCAGTAACTTAGTCTCAACAGCTGTCTATAGCAATGAATTCCAGAGATTCATTGCCTTCAGGCTGATAAAATTCCTCATCTCTGTTCTATTCTCAGGCTGTGCCCTTTGGTCCCGGACTCCTCCACTATTGGAAACATCTTCTCTATCTAGGGCTTTCCACATTTGATAGGTTTCAATACGATTCCACCCCCCCCCCCACCAAATCTTCAAAACTTCAGCGAATACAGGCCCAGAGCCATCAAACAATCACATTAACCCTTCCATTCCCAAGAACATTGGTGTCAACTTCCTCTGGACCCTCACCAATGGCAGCAAATCATTTCTCAGAAAATGGGTCCAAAACTGCTCACAGTGATTACTTGGGATGGGTGCCCAGTGGTGAGCATGGATGGGATGGGCTGATTGGTCTACTTCCACGCTATACTTCTCCGTGATTTAGTGTGGCATTGGGGGCGGGGAGGCTGGGGCTGTTGTAGGAGGAAACGCTGCATGTGGGGTGTTGCGATGACACGAGGATTGTGGTGCAATTGGTGCTGAGACAAAGGTAGCACCCGGGATCAGTTGGCTGTGGCCTCTCCACCATCGGGCTTGTCTCGGCCGGGAGACTTCCCTCTGCAGAAAATGGTCCTGACCGTCTGGCCACAGGAACATCTCTACTGTGAAATCCATTCCAGGTTTTCCCTGGAATTTTCCCCGGTTTGCGTAGGAAATAGTTTGGAAAGGCTGCACAGGAAGATCCTATCTGTACCAGGTCCAACCCCCAAAGCCCAAGAAGCTACGCATTCATACAGAGACTTCTTTGATGCTACCAGCTCCCAAGGAAAGGCAACCAAAAAACAGAGAGCACAGATTTACAGGGAGAGGAGAGAGAGTTAAAAGACACCCTGATGAGAGAGCTCTTCCTGCAGAGGGTGGAGGGCACTGGGCACAAGAAATGAGCTGCCAGAAGGAGGTACAATAACGACATCTAAAAAGGTACGTGTTCAGTCCATAGATAGGAAAGGCTCAGAGCTCGACAGGCAAAGCAGAGAAATGAGACTAGCTTGGTCAGCATGGACACGTTGGAGTAGATCAGCATAATACTGTGGGCCAGAGGGTCAGTACCGTGCTGTTTTATGTTCAGCCCTTTCCTCCTAATTGTCGTAGTTATCAGCCCACCAGGTCTACGCCAATCCAGAGCCCTCAAGTTGCCCACTGCATTCCACCTAGGGTTGCCAACTGTCCCATATTAGCCGGGACATCCCGTATATTGGACTAAATTGGTTTGTCCCATACGGACTGCCCTTGTCCTGTATTTCCCCCGCTAAGGTAGAGCGTTCCTATGAAACCGTTCGTAAGCCGAAATGGCATAAAGCGAAGCAATTACCATTAATTTATATGGGAAAAATTTTTTGAGCATTCCCAGACCCAAAAAATAACCTACCAAGTCATACCAAATAACACATAAAACCTAAAATAACACTAACATATAGTAAAAGCAGGAATGATATGATAAATACACAGCCTATATAAAGTAGAAATAATGTATGTACAGTGTAGTTTCACTTACCAGAATTGGGAAGATTAGGCCAAAACCGATTTGTAGAAAAAAAAAATCAGCATGTACACGCATGCGCACACAGGTGCCCGCACAAGGCTTCATGGTCATGGTAGTCTTTCTCGAGGTAAACACAAGCATCCCGTATTTGACTGCTACTTTTGTCCCTTATTTGGAAGTGAGAAAGTTGGCAACCCTAATTCCCCCTAACATTTCATGAACTGCCCCACACACCGGGGCCATTTGCAGTGGCTAGCCACCACTGGTCTTTGGGATGTGGGAGGAAATCGGAGCACCCAGAGGAAACCCACACGGGCACAGAGAGAGCATGCAAACTCCAGCGGAAGCCAGCATCGAACCGGGAACACTACAAAAGTCACCACACCTGCCCGCTTCCTTTGGCTGGAAAAAAAGTAGCATTTCATAAGCGTGGAACAGCGACAGTGGTCTGTGCAAGAGCACTCTTCTCAGCGACAGAAACAAATGAACCTCTATTGGGAAGTTTGTCAAACTCTTCAGAGATTTCAAGGGGGCAAATGCTGCAGAAGTTTAAACTCCACTCGATTATAACCGATCTTTCGATGACAAACTCTGCCATCTTTACCAACCCGAGAAGAGTTTATTCATCAGAAATACCAGGAAAGCACTAGATCCTTTTTTGCTTGCTTCTCCCAGCTGTGAGTCTAGAATCTAAAAGTAAGGTGCTGGCCTGAGGACCAAAAAGGAGAAGTTTCTTTCCTCTGGGGATGGTGAAGTTGGAATGGTTCTCCCTGAAGGCTGTGAAATTCAGTTACTGAGTTTGCTCACTGAGCACAGTAACAGATTTTTGGATATTTCAGAATTAAGGGATATA